>NC_051180.1:155924894-156224894 GCF_013339695.2 Rhipicephalus sanguineus
AAAGGTTGCCACAGCTGAAGCGATCAGCGGTCCAAGCCGAGCAAGCGCGAGCGCCAACAACAACCGTCTTCGTCTTCTTCTTTCGCAGGCGTTCTTGTCTGCGCCCTACCATGTTACAAATCACTCCCCCGCCGAAAAGGAGCCATCCTGGCGACCTAAGGAACAGGTACAACTGGTGGGTCATAATGCGGCTTCAGTCGATCGACGTGAACAGTCTCGCGGCCGTGACGACGGCGGTCCGTAGATGATTGAACAGGCTCAATAATATAGTTAACTGGGGATGCTTGACGTAGGACGCGGTAGGGGCCTTCGTACTTAGGCAGTAGCTTTGTGGAAAGGCCAGGAGCGGAGGAGGGAACGCGAAGCCACACCAACGTTCCAGGCGAATACGACTGAGGAGGCAGGTTTTCGTCGTGACGGTCCTTCTGGCCCTACTCGCCCTACCATGTTACAACCCTAGTTTCTTAAGGTGCGCTGAAAATGCGACTGCGCTGAAACTTGTCTTCCTCCGTGCCCCCTGCACAAGCTCATTTATTTATTTATTTATTTATTTATTTATTTACACATACTGCAGCGCTAAGTGCGCTATGGCAGGAGTGGGTATACAAAGATACGCGGAATTTTAACAAACATCAATGAAAATTATGTAAACAGGCAAACTAATACAGATGTGTGATTATACAAGGTCAAAAGTGCACAAACATGTGATGAACATGATTGAAAATAGATTAAAGAAACAATGCTACTCAAGAGATCACACCAACAGCAAATAGACGAGGGTATATTACAGACGCATGTCATGGATGTCGGCTACAAAATTGGGCGATGGGCGTGAACGAATACAACCAGGTAATGAATTCCAGTCTTCAATAGAACGGGGAAAAAAACTGAACTTGAACATGTTAGTTCGAGCAAAGTAAGGCGTTAAGTTTAAGCTGTGATAGCTTCTTGTCGTTGACTGAGGTGCAAAGTTTATGTAGTCCTTTTCATTTGATAGTTTAACTGAAGACGTCACGATGCTATGCAAGAATTTTAATGACTCTATACGGCGACGCGAAGAGAGCGAAGTTAAGTTCAGTGAAGAAAGAGTAGAAGAGGGTGAAAAGTCACGGTCATAGCGATGACATATGAATCTTACCGCTTTTTTCTGAATTGCTTCTATCCTATTAATCTCGCACTGCTTGTACGGGTTCCAAACGACAGATGCATAGTCTAGTATTGGACGAATGAGTGATTTAAATAAGAGAAGCTTAGTTTCCTTCGGGGATTTAGATAGAGTGCGACGTAGATAGCCTAGTTTTTTTAATGCTTTGTTACATACATAGTCAATGTGCTTGGACCATGTCATATTATGAGTAAAAATGACCCCTAGGTACTTATACTCGAAAACCCTATTTACTGCACGGTTATCGAAAGAGTAATCAAAAGCAGACGGAGATTTATTGCAAAAGGACATAAATACGGTTTTTTTAAAGTTAATGTTCATTTGCCAGGTCCTGCACCAATTACAAAAACCAGCAAAAGACTCCTGCAAGCGGCAATGGTCAGCGTGTGTTTTAATGACCTCGTATAAGACGCAATCATCGGCATAAAAACGAATGGAAGAGGAGGTGCAAACAGGCAAATCATTTAAGTAAATTAAGAAAAGCAGAGGCCCAAGAACAGACCCTTGGGGCACTCCAGACGTTACATCAATGGCAGTAGAGTTGGATGACCTGTAAGAAACGAACTGAGAGCGGGATGACAAAAAGCTAGATATCCAGCTAACCAAATCAGGATTGTTTAGTATGACATCGAGTTTAGCAAGGAGTTTAGAATGCAGTACTGTATCGAAAGCCTTTGAGAAGTCAATAAATATAGCGTCAACCTGGTTGCCAAGATCAAGGTTCAGAAAAATATCATGCGTGAATTCGACTAATTGTGTTGTGGTACTGAAACCACGCCTAAACCCATGCTGCCTGTTAGATAGTAGTTGGTGCGATTCCAAGAAGAGCATAATATGTTTATGAATGATATGTTCTAACATCTTGCATGATTGAGAAGTCAATGATATCGGTCTATAATTCAATAGGGACTGCTTATCGCCAGATTTGTAAAGAGGGAGTACCTTTGCTATCTTCCATGAGGATGGAACAGTGCCAGAAGATAAAGACTTATTGAATATGACCGTCAGATATCTGGATGACCATAGGGAGTAGCGAACTAAGAATGCATTGTGTATCCCGTCAGGGCCAGTGCATTTTTTTACATCTAATTTTAAGATAAGGTTCAGAATGCCCTCACTCGTTGTCTCAATATCACTGATTGGTTCAGAACGAGCTATGCCTGCCAGAGAAGGAATGGAGTTGTTGTCAGAAACGAACACAGACTGGAAATAGTTATTAAAAGCATTCGATATTGCTTGCGGGTCACTAATAACGTCATTATCAATTCTGAAAGAAGAAGGTGAGGCATCATGAGGCAAAATCGAACACCAAAATTTGCGTGGGTTCGTGCTTAACATACCCGGCAACTGAACGCGAAAAAAGAAATCTTTCGCCGTTTTTATCTTGGAGTTAAGTTCACTTTTCGCCCTCTGAAATCTGTCTAGGTTAACGGGATCGTTAGTTCTTCTGGACCGCCTAAGTCGACGGACACGGCGAGATAAATGCAAAATGTCACGATTGATCCAAGGAAGATTAATATTGCTTTTCTTTGTCTTAAGTGGCACAAATCTTCGGACACATGACTTAACAAGATCCTCAAAGTAATTAACGAGGTAATTTATATCCTGCCTGTCAGAAAGTGCACAAAACGTATCAAAATGATCAGCTAGAATATCAGTAATGGAATTGTCATCCGCACGAGTGAAATCAGGGAAACTAGTAAATGTATAGGGTGATTTGGATGTGGCACAACAAAGTGATAACAAGACACCTTTATGGTCTGATAATCCGTCAATTACCTCGCAAGAAAAGTTATCAGCTAAATCTGTACTTAGAAAAACTAAGTCCAGAATAGCATTTAACCTAGTCGCACATGAAACAACTTGAGTAAGCCCGAAAGACAAGAAATATTTATTAATTCATGACAGATAGCAGCATCGCGACCCGTTACAGTCAGGGAAGGCCAATCGATGTCAGGAGCATTAAAATCACCCATACAGATCAATTTTGATGAAGCTATATTAACATCGCACATGAAATTGGAAAGAGCATGAAGAACATCAAGGGAGGATCCAGGTGGGCGGTATATAACACTAACTACAATACATTGCTTATTTAGATAAATCTTACACCACAGGGATTCAGTCTCCGGAGGTGATGGCAACACCGAGAAGCGGATATCTGAGCGGATAAGCAGAGCGACGCCACCGCCAATGCCATGTGCCCTGTCATTACGTATGGCAATAAAACCGGGCGGAGTAAACTCAGAATCGTAAACGTTGCTATGCAGCCAAGACTCAGTGATGCCAACAACATGAGGGGAATAAGTTGCAACAAGGGACAATAGGTCTGGAAGTTTCTTAACTATGCTACGAGCATTAACGTTTAGAACTACAAGGTGTTCCTGACGGTTATAATGAGGTCAGAGAGTGGATGAAGAGGGATTTGAGGATGTGGGGACAGATGAGCGGGGGCCACGAGGTTGACCTGAGACTTGCACTAATGTGTTTGAGGCGTCGTCCCAGTTGTAACGAACCTTGTCAATGAACGCGTGATCGTATTTTAACTTCACCACAGAGCCATCGTTGCGAAAAGGAAGTGACGCCTCCCAAATTCTTTTCCGAATATGTCTAATCCGTGAAGAAAAATCTTCTGTAATAAACACGTTTGAGCCCTTGAGTTTAGATGCATTTTTTAGAACAACGGATTTTTCCCCGAAGTTTGAAAGCTTCAGAATAATGGGTCGTGTGTAGCCAGTACGTGATTTACCAAGCCTGTGCACGCGCTCGATTTGAGGGCAGGTAATTTTCAGGCTGTTTGTGAACACAGAAGTAACGCTGCACAACAGCGTGCTAGCGTTTTCATTCGGACCTTCTGAAATACCGTGTATTATCAGGTTGTTTCGCCTTGAACGATTTTCTAAGTCATCGTTCTTTAAGACCAATTCGTTAATCTTAGAGGATAAGCAATTGATTTCAGCACGTAAGTCACTCACAGAATTACGCTCATTAGATTTCGGAGCCTGTTCTAATGCATTAACACGTGATTCTAAATCATCAAAACGGCAGGCAATCGTCTGTTGAAATGATTTGATGTCGGCAATATCATGAGCTAGCTTAGTTTGCCCCTCCAAAAGTTTAGAAAACATTTCAGAGATAGATGGAGAGCCAGTGTCAATAGGAACGGAAGTAGACGGTGCATGAGTAACCTCGTCGAGAGCATTGGAACCAGCTGCATTTCGGGTTACAGGTCTATTACCAGAAGTATTGCCTTTACTGGTATTCACCGACTTATTCAGAGGCCCCGGATTTAGTTCCACATCACCGCTTAGAACGAGACGACTTTTGCAATATAACACGTGGAAGCATAAAAATACAAGTCTACGTGGGCAAGGAAACAGCAGCAGAAAGCGATCATCGGATCGAATGCATTCAGCATTGGGAAGGTAACATACCTGCATGAAAAGCAAGCAACGATTAAGCATCGTGCTGTTGCTGCTGCACCCTAGCCCACTGAAGAGACGATCCTCGGGCAGTGGCTTTATACTTCTTCGGGTGAATGACGTCACGGTCCCGCAGTTGTCGATGAATGGCTGGTCAAGTAGAGGGTGGTCACGATCGTTGACTTGCGGCAACATGAAGGCTGATGCGCCGGCGCCGTCCCATAACGGACTGATATGGCAGTCCCACGGCAAACACTCGGTGACATCCACGTGCCCAGCCAGAAATGACTGGGCAGAGCCATGCGAACCGGTGTCAGAGCTCATGACGTCCCGGAAGTTGTGATCAGCAAGACCAGCGAGGCACTGCATGAAAAGCAAGCAACGATTAAGCATCGTGCTGTTGCTGCTGCACCCTAGCCCACTGAAGAGACGATCCTCGGGCAGTGGCTTTATACTTCTTCGGGTGAATGACGTCACGGTCCCGCAGTTGTCGATGAATGGCTGGTCAAGTAGAGGGTGGTCACGATCGTTGACTTGCGGCAACATGAAGGCTGATGCGCCGGCGCCGTCCCATAACGGACTGATATGGCAGTCCCACGGCAAACACTCGGTGACATCCACGTGCCCAGCCAGAAATGACTGGGCAGAGCCATGCGAACCGGTGTCAGAGCTCATGACGTCCCGGAAGTTGTGATCAGCAAGACCAGCGAGGCACTGCATGAAAAGCAAGCAACGATTAAGCATCGTGCTGTTGCTGCTGCACCCTAGCCCACTGAAGAGACGATCCTCGGGCAGTGGCTTTATACTTCTTCGGGTGAATGACGTCACGGTCCCGCAGTTGTCGATGAATGGCTGGTCAAGTAGAGGGTGGTCACGATCGTTGACTTGCGGCAACATGAAGGCTGATGCGCCGGCGCCGTCCCATAACGGACTGATATGGCAGTCCCACGGCAAACACTCGGTGACATCCACGTGCCCAGCCAGAAATGACTGGGCAGAGCCATGCGAACCGGTGTCAGAGCTCATGACGTCCCGGAAGTTGTGATCAGCAAGACCAGCGAGGCACTGCATGAAAAGCAAGCAACGATTAAGCATCGTGCTGTTGCTGCTGCACCCTAGCCCACTGTTGTGTTTGTTTCGGTTTCGGATCATGTTGTGTTTCGGTTTCGGATCAGTATTGCATTGTACGAATGACAGAGGGTGCCGCTCTGGCATTCCTGTTTTACCCAGGCGACGTGTAAATAAGAGAGTTTGTGGAGAGTACTCGTTCAGTGCGGACGTTTCTTCTCCTTCGGCGCATCGCGCCAAACAGCGTGTTCGGGCTTGCCGGCGTCCCCACCGGTCACGTTGGTCACCGCCGGTCTTCGCCTGCCGCTGCGCCGGGACTACCAGCCCTCATGTTTCACGACGTATTGCCAGATGGCGTCCTATCTCACGCAGCGCCTCTTCTATCGTCTTTAGACGACATTTGCAGCGAAGGACGCAGATACGCGGCCAATTTTTTTTTTCACATTAGTGCCCATTTACAAAATCTGTGCTCGAGTCAATAAAGACGTATTGACCTTTAACTCGTTTTTCAGTTATTTGTTGTATAAATGTATACATTGTATATTTTTGAGGAAGTTTGATAGCTCTCCCAGTGAAGCTTAACTATGTTAACTTTCCACTTCGCACACTATTCTGTTTGAAAATTGTTTGGATTTGGTTTAATTTTGAATATCGCTCGCACTTTCATACATCAGTGAACCTCGGACGAGACGTATTCCGGACGCCAGATATAGATCCAAACACTGCTGTATGCGTCATGTGTTTCATGCTCATAAATAAATCGAGTCAATGTTGTTCCTTTTTTAAATGCGTTCGTATTGCCGTCACACATTTCATAGATCGCCTTGTTCGTATCGATGGTTTCAGAGTTGCGTTGTTATGTTTTGTTGTTTCTGACCGTTTTTTAAATGCGAAACATTTCTTAGCGAACCCAAGGCATTTTGAGCGTTTCTATCTATCTATCTATCTATCTATCTATCTATCTATCTATCTATCTATCTATCTATCTATCTATCTATCTAGCGGCCTATGTCTGGGTGCTCTCGTGATCACCTCCTTAGCTTGGCGCAGACCAAAATTGGCATGGGAGGGTAAGAGGGTTTGACGAATATGACTGTCTAGTCATGACATGAATGACGCAAAAATCCCGTCGCGTACGTCGTCAAACCCTGTCCTCCAGACACGTCTGGCGCATACCCGTACACCACGGTGATTGACAGTTTATATCTTCCCAGGAACGGCGAGAACGTCCATTTGTAATTTGAGTGCGAGAGCGTTAAGAAAAACATACGCCGGCAGCGTAAACCCGATAATTGCAAAGAATGAAAATTAGGATTCCAGCAGGAATCGAACCCAAGCATTCTCCGTGGCAGACAGGTATTCTTCCACAGGGCCATGCGAGGTCTTGAAACTGCTTTGGAAAAAAGACCCTATGCAGGCGTAATGTCGGCGTAACATCAATTGTGGTTGTAGAGCACAGGAGTGCGTGATCATGTCTCTAAAACACTCCTTCATCGGGAGAGAAAGAGCAGCCGACGCCGTATCAGTAGCGTGCCTCATGCTTGTGTTTCTTAGCCCCGCTCAGAAAATCAGTCCTGCTCGACAGCTTTATTTGCGCGTGCATGCGTGCCCCATCAGTGTCAAACACCTTGAAAAGCTTGACAGAATTTGAGGGGCTAAGTTTTCATACGGCGCCGTTATGTGGCTACTGACAGCGGGTTTTACCGCAGTCATTTCGTTATTTTCGCACGCCCACCTAGAAACTCTACACAAGAGAAGGAAATGTTAATGAAATTGATTTTGATAGCGGTACGCACAGTATAAGATTGCGCAAATGAAACAAAAACAAGGTAGACATCTCTATTTATTAATATGCTCGAGCGTGTGCGTTTTTTCTAAAAGTGTTATCGTAATATTTACCGGAACGGTTGAACATTAAAAAAGAACGCCAACC
Organism: Rhipicephalus sanguineus; assembly: GCF_013339695.2. Classification (NCBI taxonomy): domain Eukaryota; kingdom Metazoa; phylum Arthropoda; class Arachnida; order Ixodida; family Ixodidae; genus Rhipicephalus; species Rhipicephalus sanguineus. The sequence goes on from NC_051180.1 coordinate 155,932,483, forward strand.
GCGAGAAAATTCAAGCAATAAGTGTGACAAAAGACGCGAAGAGACTCGTAGAGCTGCACGAAAGAGTCCCAGGGGGCAGTGCTCCGTGCAGCACTTTTTAAATGGCGCAGCGTCTTGAGCCGCGCTCAAATACGGTGCAGTTCCCTGCTCGTTGTATTAACGTCGTCCCTTCCTTTCGATACTACCTTACTGGGTTTTCGTTTCTTTTCACGTTCTTCTTTTTTCACTTTCGTCAGATTGTGAAGTACGTGTGGCCGATGTGGGTCGACATCTTGGATGGGGCCTCCTGGGAATATGCGATTGTCGCCGCCTTTGCCTTTTTTCCGCTCTTTTTTCCCGTCCGAGATGAATAGGAATATTACCATAAGCTCCGCTGCTTGTCGACGTTGATTGATGACATCCTGCTAGCGTAATCCCTGCGTATGTGTGACGGCCAGGCTTTTGGGCGAAGTTTCTTTCTACGGCAGAACCTTCTATCGCTGATGTGTTATTTGAACGGTTGATCTCAGGCGGGTCACATTTTGTTCTTTTCTCGAAGAGACATTGTTTCCCGAAGACGTCTCGAGAAGTTGCCTCACCGAGGAAAATCTCAAAAGAGGACGAGCGAGAGAATCATATTAATCTGGTGTTGTGCAACTTCGAGGCGGAAGTCATGATAGGCTCTCGTGAGACACTGCGTAGGCCGCGCACTCGCGATGGAGGTTTCGAAACTAACCACGGGAATAAGCACACATGCAACTATTATGTGAATAGGCTAAAAAAGGCACTCTTTATCAGTACGAAGACACTGGTGCAACGTTTGCATTTAATGAAGCCGGGGTTAAGGATGAACACGAACCGTGTACAACCACCAGTGACCGCACGCCAGTGCTTAATGCTGAAACTTCCGTTTTGAACGAATAAACGCGGGTTAATTGGCTGACGATACGGGGTGTTCATTTTAATACTCATATCTCTGCACAAAGCAAATATCGCCATCTTGTCAGTTCTACGGCTCACCTTATTAGCGTGCTCGCCTTGGATGGCCTTCCCCCTTTGTCATTGGCTCAGTAAGCCAATATGGCGGAATTTATCCGAATCATCGCATCGTGCCACTTGAAGAAGAGCGCATTGCTCGGCTAGCTGGTGCTAACTTCAAGGGCCCCTAAACAACCTCTGAAAATACAAAAAATGAGCGCGTTACTTTCTCCTGGTGTATTCCGCCTATTCGGTATAATTAGTGATGCCAGCAGTCTGTTCACGTGACGTCGTGACAAAACAAGCTCTCGATTGTTTCATACACGAGAGATATCAGTTCTGAAATGTCTCCTACCCCGCTTTGTCATGCAGTCGCACGCCCCTTCTACCTTGTCTCGAATGACTACAGCGCGCGATCAGCAAAATTTCACTACGTTTCGCGCGTTTTCGACTGCGCAAGCGGAGATAACATTGCAGCGCATAGCCGACAAGAGCGAAATCCCGGTAAGATCAACGCTCAGTGCTGACATTGTCCACATGTTTTTATGAAGAAAGAAGTGACGAGGAGAGCATGACGTATACAATCTTTACCAATAAACAGTTACGTAGGCGCCAGCAGACATAGAGTTTCCTAAAATGACCTAGAGGGAACTCTGGCGCTGCGATCGTTCAGCCACCATGGGAATGATGGGTAGTACACGGATTTGCCTAGTCTTCGTGCTTGTGGGCTTCGAACGCACTTGTGGCTTTGTTTATTGCTATGTTTTGGCTTTCTTTCGGATAAAAAAAATGGATCGTTGTGAACTTCGTGACCAGATTTGAATCGGTGAGCCTAAAGAAGTTAAGTGGTGAAGTGAAACTGCTGACTTTTGCTGAACCTCGTTTTGCGACAAAGCGGATGCAGGCGACGCGGAGCCAAACGGAGCCGAAAGAACGAAGTTTAGACAAATCCGTGTACTACCCATGATTCCCATGCTGGCTGAAGCGCGATGCATTGCAGCTCCTATAGACACTAGCGCCAGAGTTCCCTCTAGTAAGTATTGTAGGAAACTCTATGCCAGCAGACGCCGTCAAAATCTATGACGTCACGGTGAGCTGGTGCGCGACCTTCACGGTGACGTCGCCATCGGTATCTTCTTCTCGCGCGTTGTCCCGCTTACCGAGCGTCTTCACATTTATATTCTAAATACTACAAATAACACCCCCTGTACTTTCCTTAGCGTTATTGTCTGTTAGTTCTCATTAATAGAGCGTCTTCTTGTGATAAGAGCGGTGGTTTCGATATTGCGAAATTATAATATGCTAATATGTAAAAATAGTTTTCACTTTTGTGTACCTTTAAAGACATATTTTAGCGGAAGGACGCGACCGCACTGAAGACATACAACTAAACATCAGAGGCGTTAAGGTATTGAATGTGTCTCCTCTGTGTTGGGTGCTGCGCGACAGTTTCAATGCAGTTCTTACAGTTTGCATACGTTCAACAAGTACAATTCGATTCCCTACTCCAATGGGTCTCCTTCTGTCGAGTTACCCAGAGTTGCATATATAGCAACAGAACTTGCGTAAGCGTTCCCAGGTAAACAGCTTTAGGGCGCTTCTATCGCAGCAGGATAAGACAGATAACCGTTCCGATATCATCACGGTCTTCCGTCGTCGATGTCTTACTCGCCTTCGCCAACAGCCGCGCGTGTGCATTTTTGCTGCACCAGTGTCGCCCAAAGGCACGAAGAAATTACAAACACGACGCGAACGCGCGCTGCTGTTTACGCAGGAACGGGCATTTACTCGCGGCACAAACGGCCGTTACTGCGCGTGGCGATAGCGCGGGTCCGAACGACGAAGCAGCCGTGGCCTCGAGACAGTTTTTGGGTGCGGAGGACAACTTCCATTAGGTGCAGTGACGCGGTCTCCTCTCTATCCCCCCCCCCCCTCCGCAAGAAATGAAAAAAAGAAAAGAAAAACGTAAGAAAGAGAAAGCTCTCGAAGTGGGTTCCCGGGGCCTGCGTGTACGTAACGTCGTCGTCGAAGGCGCGTAATGCCTGTAATGCACCGGGCGAGGAGGGGCTGAACGCAACACTTCCGCAGACATCGCCTCCCTCTCCCTCCATCTTCCCCCTCCTCTCGCCCACCCTTTCACCCGAGGGCGGTCGAAAAAATCTGCTGCAGAGTGCATGGCGTTACGAAAGTCGCTGTCAGGACGCGAGTGCCGTACAGGCATGCGTCTTCAAAAGTGCCTCCCCGAAGCTCTTTTTTATGCGGCGATCGATGGAAAAGAAAATGTTCGAAAGCATTAAACGGCGAATATTGAAGAAGAGACCGAAACACGCGCAAGAAGCGAAAAGCCCGATGTCGAAAGGCATTTCTCTCTCTTTTTTTTTTTTAAGGCTCTCGTGCGGTAAAGTAATGACGCGCGGCAAGCCGCAATGCTGCCACTCAGTGTGCTCCCCAAGGAAAGTTGCGGCTTCGCGACGACGCTAGATACCTGGAATTAGAAATGAGAAGCGAGATAAATCGAGAGTGTGCAAGTAGTCTCAAGGGGGCACTTTTCTTGTATTGCAGCTTCTGTTCACGTTGTACATGCTCGTTATTGACGTCGCTCGTCGTGATGGAACAGTTAACGTGAAGGAGCGTCACTGGGCACTGGTGAACGATGCCCGAGCGAAGGGAATGTGGACGGTGCAGAAAGAATACAACAAAAAAGGTTTTTGCAAAGGCTGGGAAACGAAGTTGGCCAGCTACGTACGAGCGGTCTCCTATAGTCGAGCGGTCTCCTATAGTCGACGTGATCCAACTGCTATGGTCTCATCCCGTTATGTGCTGTTATGCCAGGGCTCCCAACCCAAACTTCCTTGCTTCGACAAGGCATTCAAGCTGGTAGAACGTCTGATGCAACCAGCGTCAACATCGATAGACTGTCTGATGCAACCAGCGTCAACATCGATAGACTGTCTGATGCAACCAGCGTCAACACCAGCTGATGCAACGAGGCGGTAGTCTTACGCAATCCCCGGCAACTCCGGCGATGCGTCTGACGCAACCGACGGAAATTTCTCTCGCAACGAGCGGCAAGCCCTCTCACCCGCGGATCCGGTTCGAGCCAGCCACCAACGGCGGTTCCTGGTTGGAGGCTTCGAACTCCTGGCTGATGCAAGCGATCGCCCAGGGCTATAAAAGAAGCAAGCAGCGCGGAGAGAGAGACAGCGAGCGAAGAAATCCAGGGTCGTCGTCGCACCGCTGTGCGAGCCCAAGAAGCTCTCGGCCCCAGCGCCGAATGTGACGCTTCTGTTAATATGTATATAAATTTGCCTTAACTCACCGTCGCCTTGATCGCTTCGTCTATCAGCTCTGCGCAGAAGCAGTCGCAAGCTGAGACACCTGTTACCCAACAGTGCCTGCACGTTAGAGTAGCGGTGGACACAACGTTAATTCGTGCCTACAGGGCATTAACGCTATAGCTCCTTCTCTGTGTGGACAAAAGAGAAGCACAGCATAGTAGGGCACAGAGTGCTCTAAATCGTCGACCACTTTTTCTAAACACATGTTATAAATTATAGCTTAGATTCAATCGCGGTATTATAGAACTTATGCGTTCGAAGACAACGGGCAAAGTTAACGGGCAAAGTTTACTACGAGTCTTACTCGTAGTAAATAAACAATGTTTTGTCAAGAAGCTACGCCACTGACATGCTTTGTAAGCGATGTCTTTCCTAAATGCGTCCCTCCCTACTTGCCACCTCTACCTCATTTTCCTCCTCTTCCGATCACTCACTCACTCACTCACTCACTCACTCACTCACTCACTCACTCACTCACTCACTCACTCACTCACTCACTCACTCACTCACTCACTCACTCACTCACTCACTCACTCACTCACTCACTCACCCTATGCGAGTTAAGGCTCGGCGTTTGTTGCCCTCACTATATGAAGTCTTGGATCAGATACAGCCTCTACAAATGTTGACCGTTTATTTTACCTCTATTCGGATAATTGAAAAAACTCTTTCATACGCTTTTTCAGGGCATTTTTCTTAGCTTCACGCTTTGCTGCTTCCTCAAAAGTTAGAAGGGCTCTATATCAGATGGAGCTTAAGAACGGCACAAGCATGCACCATTGGTCCAAAATGCCAAGGTGCAAGAAAACAAGGAAAACAGCGATACTCATAGGCCACTACGAGGGAAAGACGACAGCAAAAGTGTCGAAGGTGTTTTTCGCACTGTTCTTACAGCAGGGGATAGTCGTAAGGCAATACGAACCGAGCCCATTACAAATAGAAGAGGCAACGCAAGGCCTGTCGCGATAACGGCAGAGGTATAGGTCGACGGGGACAGCTTTCGGAAGACAGGGGGAGGCCAGCGAAGCCTCCTGGTTTCAAGACGCTGCTCCTGTGTGTTCCGAGTTTGGCTCTTGCGGCGCTTCATGTCTCTAGACACGCGTTCGCTCCCACGACTCCCGTTGCCACACCGGCGCTCCAGCACACAGCGAGCAGCCCTTGTGTCGTCGTCTCCTGTTGTTGACAGAGAGAAAGAAGGGGCACCGAACCGTGCACGCGTCCAGGAGAGTACACACGCGGCGACGGCACGCCTCGGGGCAATTTGGCGCTTATGCGCGCGCGAGCGCACGCGCCTTCCTTCGGACGGTCGGCGAGTGGTGGGCCCGTCGTTACAGCGCCGCGACGCGCACGCACCGGCGTTTCTACGACTGGGGGGTAGTGGTGGTGGTCCCGACTGTTGTCTCGGCGACCGAACGACGCCGGTATGGCGACGTTGGGGGCCTCAAAATTGAGATAAAGGACGAACCGGGCGAGATTTTCTTCCGCCATTTCATTAATCTTGATTCCGCGATGGCCGCAAACACCCGTGGCCGCGCAATAAACAGCGCCATCCATCGAGCGACCGCCCGCGGGTCTGTTGGTGTCGAGCGCAACATGCTATACCAACCCCCCCTCTCACCCTTCTCCCTTTTCTCCCTTTTGCCGCGTAAGTGCAGCAGGGGCTAACGGCCCTGCTATCCCGAAGGCGTCAGGACGTGCGGCAGTGATCTGTCTAGACGACGATGCACCGCGGGACGACGCGACGAGCGGATGGGTCGACCTCGGATCAGCGGTGGCTTACCGAGCAGCGGATTAGAGCGTCGCGCGAGCACCGTACGTGTGCGCGCGGATACAGCTAAAGTCGCCGCTGGATAACGGCGTGTCCTTGGCCACATGCCGAGACACGTCTTCGCTGCTTGGCAAAGCCTGCGCCGCCGAACCACGGCTTTTTGCGTTGTCCTAAAAGCTGCGCAGTTAGGCAAGACGAGATAATGTGGGCGCGCGTGTCTAACGTTATTAGTGAGCTCTAATCCGAGCCAAGCGTATAATTTATAGAGGTAAAGGCACTACGCCAACGCATGTTCCAGAGCGAACTTGGATGCTCCCACCCGAAGAAGCAAGAAACAGTAGGTTACCTTATGTTAGAAGACACAGCCTAGGCAGTTCGTGGACGTGACCAGATTGCTTCACATAGCAACTCTTTTTGTGGACTGCGGAGACATGAGTATATATATTTCGATGGCAAGGGGTCCAAAAACGCTTAATATGAACGTTATGGTCTTAGGATCGCGTTACTGCACACGCCACTGGTACACACAGACTCATTTTTGTTTTGACGCTTGTTGTTGGCAGCTTCTGAAGGCTGATTCAGCGCTAAGCTTCGCAACACGCGCACATCAAGACGTGTAGGGTACATTTGACTGTATAGCACGGACGTCGCCTAATGACTATAATGGTGGCATCATTCTCCGAGGCCAAGATTCGCGCCATTGTCTATCCTACTTCTTCAAATTATGTGCCTTTATGCTTAGTAAGTTGGTGGAACTGACAATGTGTTTACTCTCGCACTTTCGTTGTTAGACACGTACGAGGATCACTGATATATAGTGCTGATGAAGTTACCCTTTAGCTGCACTAAAACATTTTCTTGGGAGCTACAGCTCTGAAGTCGACATACTTTTCTCATATGCTATCATAGATCATGTTTTCAACAAGGCAGTAACCTCGAACGACATTAGCACACCCTGTTTTGCTGTGAACCGATTAAGTTGAAAAAGGATGTACAAGATTAATGAACAATGATAAAGAAGCTGGTAAGGGGACGACGATTATAGTAACGATATTCCTGATTGTGAAAGAAGGACTATGGAAAAATAGAGGCACGTATCCCTGCGATGTTTCAAGGAGTACTGACGCCAATTTTAATGTGTGTTTACTCTGTCAGGCAAATCTCTATGCAGAAACGGATCTGAGCAAACGGGGAGCTTAAATGCTGACATTTTATTTTTCCATTAAACACGAATTTCTCATGGCACACCTGCTGACATCGACACTATCGTGTCAAATCTGGCGAATTCGCGCATTCACATGGCTGGTTGCGATGATGTCGGGTTCTAAAAAAATAAAAATGACCGCTTGTGCGTAGCCGACGAAGCCACGGAACGGAGCGACCATGGAAACGTCGCCATATATTGTGCGAGCACGTGACGAGAAGCTTATACCGTGTTGTAACGTCAGGGTACAGTCGGAACCGAAACTAGCTTTTAAAAACATACTGTAATTACTTTTTCAGGCAGTACTCACTTGGCCTTCTATTTCAGGAACAACAACAACAACAACAACAACAACAACAACGACGACGACGACGACGACAGCAACAACAACAACAACAACCGAAAATGTTCGTGTCCGTATCCCTTTGAAGATCTACGTCCTGCGCATCGCAGAGTTATACAGTGTACTTTCGTGTGTGAATACAAATACGTCTTCTTTGAATAGTTTAAAAACGTACCAATAAATCATTCCATGTGTCGTGGTAGTGTGTCATGCATGATCTTTGCAAGACTTCGCATGTGTCATGCATGACCTTTGCTAACAGTGCCGTACATTTCTGCCACATGATTTCTTTAAATTCCTGAATTGGCGTCGCTTGACGTTTTTTGTTCTTAACAGGAGGACTTCAGTGAACAGATAGACTATATGCACGCTGGAGTACGCTCGCTAGTCTCTGTACGGAGACATTGATGGAGTGAGGCGGTACTGAATCACAGAGAGCGCAATATCATCAATCTTATGGGTAGGTGTTCACCTTCTTGAATACACCAACTAGACCCTCAGCTGCCACGACGCATCGACACCCTCATGCATCATCTCCGACTCGGAACTGCTAGCACAAAACATTTTTTAACAGCGAAGCCGTTTAAGCTAGCCGTAATGTGCGGCCTATCGGAAAACTATCATCATCATGAACGGGTGTGTGCCACAGAACATGGGCAGATACCACAACTCACCGCTACGGCGTGGCCTATAATAACCCACATAACGAGAACAGAGAGAAAGAGACAGAAAGAAACATAGAGATGGAAAGAAGGATATACAGAAAGAGAAAGAGAAAAATTCTTGCCGAACAAAATTCTTCACGAGGCGAGATTCGAACCCACGTACCCTCGATCCGAAGGCGAGCGTCTTAAGCGCTCGGCTATCCAGGCACGCTAGGAGAGCATAGCATAGCCTTGTATAGTACAGTGCAGCAAGGGGGTGGGAAAGGGAAGTGAGCGTGTGGAGGAGGAAATCCCACTACTCGCCACTGGTTCACTAAGAGGGAGAGAGAGAGAAAGATATAGAAGGAAAGAGAGGGAGAAGAACAGAGAAAAAACTGGGAATAAAGACATAAAAATATAGAAAGAATTGACGCGACTAGTGCGAGGCTGCCATACAAGGGAACGGGAAAGGCAATGGCGGCTGCGAGAATGAGCCCGAAGCGATGAAAGCCCTACGCCAACAACGACGTGCCCGCAGGTCTACGAGAGGTGCGAACGCTCGGTTCTGGAGTTTGGACATCCGTGTCGTGATTAACCTAGCTAAAGCCTAGCGAGAACCTAACAACAACCAGATTAGACCTCAGAATAGTCGAGTTGTCGCTGTTTCAAGTCTTGCGCGACTTAGTGCAAGCTTCGCCAATTTTTTTTTTTTTTAATTCAGAATTAAGCGTGTGTCATCTCCAGTATGTTCGTGCTATCGAGACTGCGAGGGTGGTTGTCGCCTACAAATGTTCGCATGCCAAATCTTAGCTAATCCCCAAGAGTGGGTTTGAGCCACTTTGAAGGGACGTCATCATAATCATCATCGTCATCATCTGTTGCACGACTGTCATACGCGCATCCTGCATACGCAGCCAGTCGAACAGGAGCTATGTATACTAGACTCACGACGAATTAATCTTCTCGCTTGACAAAGTATCAGGCCCATGACCACTAGAAGTGCATCACAAAGCAGTGGCAGCCCGTCAATGCTTCTTTGAAGACACTGGCATTTGCGATGAGTATTGACTGCAGGCACGTAGGCAAGGGGGGGGCCCGGGGGGCCCGGGCCCCCCCCCCGAAATTCGTCCAGCCTTCTATATGCCTGGGCAACTTTTTTTTCTTTTTGCCGTGGAAAGACTTTCTTTCGAACATTTAGGCTTTGGCCCCCCCCCCCCCCCCCGAAAAAAAATCCTGGCTACGTGCCTGATTGACTGTACTGCATTATGTATGTGCACAGCACTTGTAATGGCGGACATTCGTGGGCTCTTTCGGGACGAAAATTTTTTAACGATCAGTTCATCGATCCAAAGACTTTATATACATATTAAATATTTTTCGTGTAAATATCCAAGTCTGTTTTAGAAGGCGCCGCCAGGAAATGGTGACAACTGCTCCGCTTGGTCTAACTTCAGTTGAAAAAAGAAAAAAAAAACCTCGTCGAAACACACATTTAACAAAGTCTTCTAAAATGCCTGTTTAAACTGTCCGCAAGAAGCACTTGACGGTTTTCAGTATCAGGCACTACTAAAAACAAGAAACACTGGTGTTCTGAATGAGCGAAATGATAATGTTATTTGGTGCTAATTCACTCTTTCTCGATATTTGCGTTCGTTGGCATCTTTCAGTTGCAGCGAATGCAGAAACAGCGTGCCCGTTATCTCGGTTTTTGTGACGTTTCTTCGGGAACCTCACTCCCTCAATTTTTAATGACTTCTGTGGCAGCGATAGAGAGATAGAGAGAGAGAAGAACTAAAACAGGCAAACTCCAACGGTGCAACGTCTATTGAGCCGACAATGCGGGAACGAAAATCCATTGTGATGCCGAACGGGCAAATGCGCACTTGGTCCTAAAACCCCGATACACAATACCGACGCGGCAAGCGAACAGTGGCCTTTCAGGTTCATTTGGACTTGGAGCACGAGCTATCGGATGATAAAAGCGGTCTCAAATAAACGACTCGACCAACTGTTCGCACGGTAAGTTAGGCTCTCCCAACGCGGCCGGGCCTTTTGTCTTTAGAGCCCGACACCCACCCACCCTATGGAAACGGGTAAAAGAGATATTCGATTGCGAGTGAAGAAAGCTCGCGCACCGCTTCGTTTACATGGCGTCGAGGCGAGCGCGCGGAGTTCGTTAAGGCGTAAAAATTGTGCGCTCGCCATCTCTGTTCCGGGCGAAAATCTGGGACCATCGCGAAGCGCTGCGCCGCATGCAAATTAGTCCGAATCGGCGACGGGACGAAGGAGCCCAGGGATTACGGTTCCAATTCAGTGCGGCGGAATCAGACTGGGAAGTCGGCTTCTCCCGCCAACGTCTCGCACGGTCGCAGCGCAGACCCGCGCGCTCATATACTACGGGAGCATAGACGGCGCAAGTTCTGGCCAGATAAGAATGCCTCGCTGGCGCCACGGACGCATTCGGCGAGGAAAAAATCACCCCCTCCGCCTGGCGGCCCGATGGAGGAATAACAAAGCGCAGGTGCTGCAGAGAGCACGGCAGTCGCGTATCGCTTATCTCAACATACGCAGTTCGAGGCACATCACGCGAACGCCGCTGGCGCGATGAATGAGAAATAAGTGAGCATTTGAGACGTTGCGAAACGAAGGCCTGAGCGGAGGAAAATAACGGAATGCTCGCGCAATAATGTCCTCAAGAAGAGCCCTGAACCAGTGGCACGTAGCAGGAGACTTAAAAAAAGGAACAACACGAAAGTATGCAGGGATTGTAATCTAAATCCCGCGGTTCGCAGAAAGATTACCGAAGAAGAACAACAGAACTCTCGACACTGAGTGCCGAAACCTTTGCCGAACTCTTTACGTAAGAAACAAAACGTACACTGGTGTTTGACTTCTTTTCGTAACAGTCGATGCTATAGTGAAGCGACTAAATGATGATTCTTCCGAAGAACAAGAGAAGCCATTTCCACTGCGTCGGTTGCGAGATGCGTATGCGCACCTTTTGCTTTTTTACTACCCTACTTTTATTATTCCTTCGGGAAATGTACTTTTGCGTTTCAGATTTCACACGTGTGGGAACATGTAAGAGGAATAAGGTTGCCGACATATCTGAGTGAAGAATCAAATTCACACTAGTCTTTTTCAGAACAGGACGAGAAATGGTAGAATGGTAGCACCTATAGAAAACGAGCTTCGACGCTAAGTCTAGCCCATCTTAGCGCGCAATCGTCCCTCTTATTTTCTCAGATCAGAAGGCGCAGAAATCTCCACAGGGCCGAAATAATCGCGATAGAAAGAGAGAAGGAACGAACAATCTTTCAGACTCGTGCTCAGCAAGGCGAAGTAAGTTGCTTCACCCAGTAAATCCTGAATATGTCGATTCGCAGGGAGTCGACTAAAATCCCCAAGGCGCAGGAGGAGATCGCAGAATGAGTGAATTCTGGTGGATGCGTCGACTAATAAAAAATAAATAAAAAGAGAGGTGAGAGGCGTTATTTTTAAGGGGGAGAAAAAAAGAACAAAGGGCGGAAGAAGTACACTAGGCCGGCAAATAACAAACAGAATTGGTTCAAGCGAGCTGTGGCGTCTCTTCTGTGTGGCATTTGAAGGTGTTAGTGAGGAAAGCCCGCCTTGAAAACATCCTATTTGCAGAGGAGTGTTTAAGCTCTCTCAGTATGGCGATGCCGCCTATGCAAGGACATGCAGGTGCGGAAAAAAATACTTTGGAAGAGGCTGATTTACCCCTCAAGGATGGTACACTTCAAGGATTACTCAAGTGGGGAAGCCAGAAAATAGCCGTTGATAGCTGTTGAACACGTATACGGGTAAGGGAACCATCGTCAAGAAGGTTGCAGAGAAGTCATTTCTTAAGAGTCGATATTCTCAGCCGCTTAATGTACCGTACGCATTCTCTCGTGTGAGAACTATCGGTTATGAGGTTTATTGCGCGTTAGAGTCCAAATGCGTTCCGACTGCCACGGGAGATGTACGGGCTGCGATCACATACTTCAGGGCCACCAAATATTTCTCCTCAACTGCCTAAAGGAGGGAGGAGAAACGCTAGAGTCCTGAGTACGGTGTGACCTCAGTGCACGTTGAAGAACACTAGATGGTCGAAAATTCCGGAGCCCTCCACTCTGGCACACCTCATAATTAAATCTTAGATTTGGCACGTAACACCCGATATATTATTATTATTATTATTGTAGCGAAGCGTTGGAAGCCTGTAATGGGTCGCCCTCTCGAGCGCTTACTAGTGGGTCGTCCTCTCCGCTCTTTTCGGACAGCACGCTCCTCGCGCTCAGAGTCGGCACCCCGCCTTGACTGTCGCAGTCGTTCATCGTCGCCGAGTGATCGCTAATAAACGTCTTTATAATTTGGTGGAGGGTGCTGGGCTTTCACAACAACTTCGGCCCTCATTCGATGCCCCTGGCTCTTCGATCCCGTATCCTGCCGCCTACGATGCCTCAAGACGCCTCCCAGCAAACGGCCCCGCCTACACCGACCTCATGCCCAGGTCTGCCTCGTATCCGCGACCCTCCGGTCTTCACTGGCGCAGATGGCACCGACGTGGAGGACTGGCTCGCGATTTACGAGCGCGTGAGTGTCCCCAATAAGTGGGACGAGGCAGGAAAACTGACTAACCTGGTTTTCTACGTCGCGGGTGTGGCGGGCTTGTGGTACAACAACCACGCATCAGATTTTACAACGTGGTCCGACTTCAAGACCGCCATTATCAATGTGTTTGGCCGCCCTGCCGTTCGTAAGCTGCAGGCCGAACAGCGCTTACGTGAACGCGCTCAGCAGGCCGGTGAATCATTCACCAGTTACATTGAAGACGTCCTCGATTTCTGTAAGAAAGCCGACGCCACCATGTCCGAATCTGACAAGATCCGGCACATCATGAAAGGCATCGACGACGACGCCTTCACCATGCTGCTCGCCAAGAACCCCAGCACAGTGGCTGAGGTCATAACGCTCTGCCAAAGCTATGAGGAGCTGCGCCGGCAGCGATCGATGACCCGTCGCTCTCCATCACGCGACGCCGAGCTCGCTGGCTTGTCGACCATATCCGACCACTCCGCGTTGCTCGCAGAGATGAAGACATTCGTGCGCGAAGAAATTGCGCGCCAATTCTCTCTGCTGGACTTTGCTCGCCCGCAGTACGTTCAACAGCCGTCGACCACACTTCTGCCTCCGCTCCGTCGGGCAATTGAGCAAGAAATCGCAGAGGTCATGCCCGAGTACCACCAGCACCATACGGCTCCTGCACCCTTGAGTTACGCCCAAGTGGTCGCAAGAACGCCCCCAGCAATCCCTACGGCTGCCCCACACATTTACGCCGACGCCTCCGCTCGACCTCATTCTTTCGAAGCGGATGTACCGGTAACCTGCGCCGACGTCACGCACAGGCCACGACTGCAGCCCACCGTCCAGTCCTATCAGTTGCCGCCCCGTCAACCCCGTCCTGCACCATGGGCGGGCCCTGCCACAGCGAACCGATGGCGCACACCTGACAACCACCCCATATGCTTCGCATGCGGTTACGCCGGCCACGTGGCGCGCTATTGCAATCGCGTGCAGCCGCCTAGAGTCGCGTCGCCTGCCAGCAGCCCGGCGAACCGCCCATATTACGACCCACCTACGCCTCTGTCGCCGACGTCTCGCCCCGCTCCACCTACCCGCCGTTCACCGTCACCACGACGCCGCTCGCTGTCACCGATGCGGCCACGTGTGGTCCCGCGAGACCAGGAAAACTAATCGTCGCAGTCCACGAGGCAAGGGCTGCGATGCTGTCGAACTGCGAAAGCCCTCAGCGAAGCCCATCGAACGTGATAGACGTGTTTGTGGACGGTGTTCGTGCATCTGCCCTTATCGACACTGGAGCCGCCGTACACTCTTAAAAAAAAGGTTGTAGTACTTACTAACTTCGGTTTACTAACTACTTGTCACATATGTTACTACCCTGTTAGTAAGTGCGGTTAGTAACGGGGAGGTTAGTAACCGTTACTACCCTCGCCGTTACAAACGCACTTAGTATCGGTTACTACCCTTCTCGTTGCTAACTTGTAAAATAGGTAGTAACGGTTACTACGAAAAAAAAAATTAAGTAGCCGTGATCCTTTCGCCTCTTTTTTTTATAACGGTCACTTCACGAGCATCAACATTGCGATATATCATTAGGTAATTATGCACAGCACGTCATGAATCAGAACAGCACACATACACAACAACAAGGCTACGCGACACGTATAATTCAAAAGTGTTTCCAGGAGTATATATAGCCCTACCTCTGGGGTACGCAGCTGGTGCCAGTGGGCAGCTAGGCTTTAGGATAAATCGCTTAAGTTATGCGCCTATACTTATATAGCGTACAATTTTATTAGGTGCGCGAGGTGACGTAGCGTAGGACTTTTAATCAAGCATATTAAGACAATCAATATGCTATGTATATTTTGCGTAATATCGTCTCAACATGGCCTAATATACAAGACCCAAGACGGGGTACTAAGCTTACTAATATCGCCTCAATGAACTTGAATCGATTCCAGTGCTAGTGAATAGGTTGTAAAAAGCTCGTAATAATAACTCCTAAGATTGGTTTAACAAACTCGTTTAACAGGTGCATGGCAAAAAGTTAGTAACGGTACGCAAGAGGTAGTAACCGTTGCAACTTTTAAGTGTCTGCTAACGTAGGTAGTAAAAAGGTAGCAAAAAGTTAGTAATGGTCCAAGAAAGCTAGTAACAGCTGCTGTTACTATTTGCTCGTGGTTACAAGCTTTTTCCTAACTTTTTTTTAAGAGTGTGCAATCAGACTCAAATATCAATTCCTCTAAAAATGTTGGCCGTACAAATTATATGTCTTCAAGCCATGATCAAAAAAAGTGAATACGAGAAGGGTTTGAGAAAATATATTAAAATATATTAAAAACTTTCACTCAGTGAGTGAATGCATGTTTTTGCAGCACTGTGAAGGGTTATAAGCAAAGTAGCTTTTTGTTACTAACTCGAGTTAGTAACTTGGCTGTTTGGGTAGTAACAACACGCCTGTTGCTTTCGAGTTTGTAAATGGTTAGTAACTGTCTCAGAGAGTTAGTAACAGTGGCTGTTACTAACATTTTCCTTCCAGTTACTACCTTTTTACGAACTTTTTTTTAAGAGTGTATCCGTTATGGACGCAAAGCTTAGCCGAATACTGCGAAAAGTGACGACGCCACTTTCCGGGCTCTCCCTCCGTACAGCCAGCGCCCAAAGCATTCACCCTACAGCGGTATGCACAGCCCGCGTCATGATTAAGGACGCTATGTACGCCGTCGAATTGATCATAATTCCTGCATGCTCTCACGACGTCATCCTCGGATGGGATTTTCTCTCCCGCCACGACGCCGTAATTCATTGCGCACCCACCGAAATAGAGCTCTCACCATTCTCTAATTTGACGCCGGCAGACAGTCCATCGGCTGCGAGCAAGGTACTCGTCAAAGACGACATAAAAGTGCCTGCAAACTCGTCAACGGCGGTGTCAGTCTACTGCGCCAGCCTATCCGACACCGTTGCACTCCTCTCGCCATATGACAGTGTTTACACCAGGAAAGGCTTGCTGGTGCCTTTCGCGACCGTTCAAGTCACCCAGGGCAGCACCTCTATTTTTGTAATCAACCCCTCCCCGTACAGTGTTACGTTGGTGCGAGGGGAATGTCTGGGCAGCGTAGAACCCCTCGAAGACGCACAAGTTATCGACGATCCCGATGATTCGCACGGCCGAAGTTCGAGTACGCTCAGTGCTGTTTCGACGTCTGGTTCATCACACGCTGACGTATTTGGTTCCTGCATAGCTGACAACCTTACGCAGGTCCAGCGTTCCCAGCTTTTAAACCTGTTGGAAGAATTTCGCCCTTCTTTCGATGTCGCTCAAACTTCTCTCGGCCGCACGTCGGCCGTTACGCATGGCATCGACACTGGCGACCACCTGCCACTGCGGCAACGTCCATATCGCGTATCTCCCGCCGAACGCCGTGTAATCACCGAGCAAGTCGACGACATGCTTCGACGTGATGTCATTCGACCCTCTAACAGCCCCTGGGCGTCTCCTGTCGTTCTTGTTGCGAAGAAGGACGGTTCTGTGCGGTTCTGTGTGGACTACAGACGACTCAACAAGATCACTCGTAAGGACGTGTATCCACTGCCGCGAATAGACGACGCGATTGACAGCCTGCAAGGCGCCGAATTCTTTTCATCTCTCGATTTGCGCTCAGGGTACTGGCAAGTACCTATGGCTGATGACGCTCGACCGAAGACCGCCTTTGTCACGCCCGACGGCCTGTACGAATTTAACGTCATGCCGTTTGGGCTGTGTAATGCGCCCGCCACCTTTGAGCGCATGATGGATACCGTTCTGCGGAACCTGAAATGGCACACGTGCTTGTGCTACCTCGACGACGTCGTCGTGTTTGCTCCGGACTTCTCCACGCATCTTCAACGACTACGGCATGTTTTGACGCGTTTGAGCGACGCCGGTCTGCAACTGAATCTAAAGAAGTGCCGATTTGCAGCACGGCAGCTGACAATCCTCGGCTACGTCGTGTCCAAGGACGGAATTCTTCCTGATCCCGCCAAGCTTCGGGCCGTGACCGAGTTCCCCAAACCTACGTCCGTCAAAGAACTGCGCAGTTTCGTAGGACTGTGTTCCTACTTTCGGCGCTTCATTCGAAATTTCGCGACTATCATATCGCCACTGACGAAGCTTCTCGGAAGTAACGGGCCCCTCCATTCGTGGTCGTCGGATTGCGACGACGCTTTCGCAAAGCTCCGTCGTTTGTTGACGTCGCCTCCCATACTACGCCTCTACGACCCTGCGGCCCCTACAGAGGTACACACAGACGCTAGCGGTGTTGGCCTTGGCGCTGTCCTTGCACAGCGCAAACCAGGGTTCCCTGAATATGTCGTGGCATATGCAAGTCGTACGCTTACTAAAGCCGAGACCAATTACACCGTCACCGAAAAGGAATGCCTGGCGATCATCTGGGCCCTTACGAAATTCCGACCTTATTTGTATGGTCGCCCATTTGATGTCATCACCGACCATCATGCACTATGCTGGTTGTCGTCATTGAAGGATCCCTCAGGCCGCCTCGCCCGCTGGGCACTTCGCCTACAGGACTACGATATCCGCGTGCTGTACCGCAACGGACGCCAGCATGCTGACGCCGACGCACTTTCGCGCTCCCCCTTGCCTGACGACAATACTTCCAGCTCAGTGCCTCACAATGCCGTTTCGTCTATCGACATTCAAACCATCGCCACTGAACAGCGCAAGGATCGCTGGATTGCTTCACTGATATCCTTGCTGAGTGATCCATCGGCGACACCATCCACTCGCGCATTGCGTCGTCAAGCGCACCATTTCGCCGTTCGCGACGACCTCCTCTACCGACGCAATTACGGCGACGGCCGCCAGTGGCTACTCGTAATACCCCGCAGTCTGCGTTCTGACATATGCGAGTCGTTCCACTCTGACCCGCAGTGTGCACACTCTGGGGTATCGAAAACCTACCACCGCATTCGCCAACGGTACTTTTGGCGAGGGATGTACCGCTACGTGCAGAAGTTCGTTCGCTCCTGCATCGATTGTCAGCGCCGCAAAACTTCAACGCACCTGTCGCCGGCAGGTCTGCAACCTCTACCTTGCCCTGACCGGCCGTTTGGGCGCGTTGGCATCGATTTGTATGGACCACTTCCTCTAACGTCGGCTGGTAACCGCTGGGCCATCGTCGCTGTTGACCACCTTACGCGATACGCCGAAACTGCCGCCCTCCCAGCGGCTACAGCGCGCGATGTTGCCTCCTTCCTGCTGCACCGATTCATGCTGCGCCACGGTCCACCCCAGGAGCTGCTCAGCGATCGAGGTCGTGTCTTCTTGTCCGAAGTCGTCGAAGCCATTCTCAAACAGTGCAACGTTGTTCACCGGAAAACTACTGCTTACCACCCGCAGACGAATGGCCTCACCGAACGCTTTAACCGCACGCTCGGCGACATGCTCTCGATGTACGTCGCCGCCGATCACACAAATTGGGATGCCATTCTGCCTTTTGTCACCTACGCCTATAATACCGCCCCGCAGAGCACTACTGGTTTCTCGCCCTTTTTCTTATTGTACGGCAGGCACCCGTCGCACACAATCGACACAATCCTTCCATACAAGCCGGACCCGTCTGAGTGTGCGCCTATGTCTGCCACAGCAAGACTTGCTGAGGAGTGTCGGGAGCTTGCCAAGACATTTACTACGAATGACCAAGAGCGGCAGAAGAGCATTCGCGGTGGCACCACCACTTGTGCGCCCACGTTCCTCCCTGGAGCACTCGTATGGCTCTCGGTCCCTACCACTGCACCTGGCCTCTCTTCAAAACTACTGCCGAAATACGACGGCCCCTACCGTGTCGTCGAACGCACGTCCCCGGTCATCTACGTGATCGAACCCCTTGAACCATCTTCGGACATGCGCCGTCGAGGGCGCGACATTGTCAACGTGGAACGCCTGAAACCCTACCATGACCCGCTCATAGTGACAAGCAGTTAGGTCGCCAGGCGGCTCCCTTTTCGTACCCGGGGTAATTGTAGCGAAGCGTTGGAAGCCTGTAATGGGTCGCCCTCTCGAGCGCTTACTAGTGGGTCGTCCTCTCCGCTCTTTTCGGACAGCACGCTCCTCGCGCTAAGAGTCGGCACCCCGCCTTGACTGTCGCAGTCGTTCATCGTCGCCGAGTGATCGCTAATAAACGTCTTTATATTATTATTATTATTATTATTATTATTATTATTATTATTATTATTATTATTATTATTATTAACTGGCCAAATGAGAATGTCAGGCTTACATCATGTGCAGCGTTGGCGTAGCGTGACAAATTCCGATCACACGCGGAATGGCGGAATCAATCAAGCAACGAATGAATGAATGAATCAATCAATCAATCAATCAATCAATCAATCAATCAATCAATCAATCAATCAATCAATCAATCAATCAATCAATCAATCAAATCCTATTTTCGTCACCGACAATACATTGTTACGGCGAAAGTAGGAGACCAGCAAAAAAAAAAAAGCTGAGTCTACGCAGCTTGACAAACCTCTGTCCATCCGTACAGCAGCGGTGACAGGAAGGATTTTTCGCATGCTTCATACATCGAGATATATCAGAAGATATAGAAGCAATACACAATGCCGTTACATTTACGAAAACGATTACTCAATACTCGTATTTCAACACACATTGAGAGTTTCCAATGCGTTTACACAAGCAGGACAGACTTGCTATCTTATTGATCAAATGATTGCGTACAGGAACGTTAGTTTTCGATCAGAACAAAGAACCCTGACATTTATTGGCACACTAGTGGGTTGAGTAATACTGGCCAAGAATGCAGACGCCATTGCGCGGGAATTAATAAAAACAGTCTGTAACAAAAAGAATGAGAGGGGCTTGTATCGGTGACACGTTTGTTGTCTTGCGCAGCAGCGAGCAGATGCTTCTAGAAAAATTACCGTGATTTGTCTGTATAGTAAGATCAATGGAAAGTCATTTCGCCTTGGACGACGATGCAGCCTGCGCCCTTTGATATTGTTTACTGTTCTTAAGCGCCTTGTCGGTATCGAACAAACATTACTTTGTTTAGTTTAGAGTTAGTGCCTGTGTAGCCCCCGCTTTTCTCTTGTCCTTTTCTTAAAGATCAAGGTTCTTAATACTTAGAGACAATGAATTCGTGTACAAGTATACGCATCCTCAGGCACGTAGCCAGGATTTTTTTTCGGGGGAGGGGGGGGGGGGGCAAGGCCTAATTGTTCGAAAGAAAGTCTTTCCATGGCAAAAAGAAAAAAAAATGTTGCCCGGGAATATAGAAGGCTGGACGAATTTCGGGGGGGGGGGGGGGGGGCCCGGGCCCACCCCTTGGCTACGTGCCTGCGCATCCTTGTCTCTACGATGCGCCGTCGACCTCCCAGGCTCCGTTACGCTCGTTAGCTTCATTATTTCATTATCCTCTGCGATAGGTAACGAGCAAACTGATTATTAAGAAATGCAAATACTGGCTGACGGTTCCTTTCGTCCGTACTTGTCATTGTTTTTCGTGAGGTCGTTGAGAACACGCGATTTCGCGTAAGACACTCGCCCGGAATAGCACCGTTCTTAGGAACCTGAAAGCCGCGGAGCGACGGCTGCGTTAAACAAGAGTCCCGCACTAGCACAATAACTAGCAATGGTTATCACTAAACGAGAAAGAAGGAATAAAATGAAGATTATGGCGTCGCTCAGGATTGCTGCCTTAGTGGTGAAGACAACGACGACAGTGGAGAACTAGATTGGCTCTAAAGTCAGCATCCTGTTCGCGTTAAAGAACCACACTCTTCCATTGCATTGTGCCTCTCACTCTGATCGTGGTTATGACCCCTCGAAAATTAGACAGAGAGAGGGGTGGGAAGATAATGCAAAGCCAGAGAGAGAGGAGAGAGACAGACAGAAAGATACTTAAGGTAAAGGCAGACATGTTGACTGGGCTGAGCCTGCTTGGCTATTCTTCACTGGGCAAGGGGAAAGGGTACTGGAAGATGAGGAGAAAGAGGACTTTGTGCCTAATACGAACGCACGCACACAAATAAGCGTTGATACCTCCACGAACGTCCCTACAGGTCGGTGTGCCACAAGGAATGGAGCGAAACTTCGATGGCCTCGTACATCGCAGATGAACGAGAGCATGATCCCCAAGTCTACAATTCCATTAAGGGCCTGTCACGTATATAGTATATAGTGCTGTCCTTTATGTAGATGGCATATATGTAGAAGACAAGCCTTTCACGCCTTTAGCTTAATGCTGTCCTCTCACTATTACCCATTAGGAGATCGTTGCCTTTTCGACTTCAGGTCGAGATACGCTCTGTGAACAAGCCTTCGTGCATAGCTTGCAAGCACCCGACTAAGTTCGTCCAGTTCTTGCTAGAGCACATCGCGCTGACGAAGTATAGAGCTTACTCAATAGCGTGAGAATAGTTTCGATGATAGATGGAAGCATCACGACCACGTGCCACTTTTTCTCTTGTGATTTGCCGGTAAACATAAGTGCGTTCATTTCTGGCAAACTGTGGTATCTCTTGAAGCCATTGTGGCTTTCGCTGTGCACCTGGCCGCGCTCCTAAATCGACTGACCTGTAGCATATGTTGAGAGCTCGGTTTAATAGGGACAGGAAATAAGCATGTTCACAACTTGAGAGCAGACTGAATTCTTTTTACCAGTAAAATTGTATGCGCCTGTTTGTGCCAGTTTTTCTTAACGCTCTTGTATTTAAATAACTAATGTCTGTTCTCGCCGTTCCTGGTAGATATAAGCTGTCAATCTAATGTGCATTCCACGGCCCGTGGTATACGAGTGTGTGCCACACGTGTCAGGAGGGATAGGTTTGACGACGTGTGCGACAGGATTTTCACGTTATTCGTGTCATGACCATACAATCATATTCACCAAACCCTCTTACCCTCTCATTGGTTCACACCAAGTTAAGGAGGCGATCACGAGAGCACCCAGACGTAGGAGGCTAGATATATAGATACGTAGATATAAACACTCGAAGTGCCTTGGTTGGCTAAGAAATGCTTCGCATTTAAAAGCGCCTCAATTACTTTGTCGGGAGCGCATACACAGCGGCCTCTTAGTGGCAGTGTCCATATCATCAGCCTGAGAAACTGCCACATACCTGATTCACAATATGCCACAGATCAGTTACTAGACTGGAGCGAGCACGCGCTGCTGTGACAATTCACTAGGTAGAGTTCCTTTTACGAGCGCCGATTAATTTCTTCTTGTATTGGCGGGCACCGTTAACGGCATCAGATCTTGCGTAAACATATTATGCATATTGTAAATACATCGTATTCTCTGGCTGTCTTTATATGATGCATAAAGCGTGGGTATGCTTGATCTATATGTTTTAATATTTCGAATGTACTATCGCGCTGAGTATGAGCTACACCGCGCGAGCGCGTGGCCGAGCGCACTGCAAGGTTGTACAGTGGCGACGATCACGGCGTATTTTTGAGTTACCGGGAGAGAGTTTGGCTCTTCCTGCGATCAAGCATCGCCCCGCTTTCTTGCTTTCAGCCTCGCCCTCCTTTATTTGAAGGAACGTTTTGCCAGTTATTGTACCTTACTGAAAAAAAAAAAAACAAATTCGTAGCTTCGGCGTCAAACCACAGCGGCAGTTAACATTCTTGAAGTTGACAGCGCGAAATGAGGGCGAGCGTGAAAGCAAGTGGAGGCGATGCGCACTCGCACGAACAGCCAAACCCTCCCCTCATATCTCGAAAACATGTCGCGATCGGCGCCACTGTACAACCTTACAGTGCGCTTGGCCACGCGCTGCCGCCATGCAGCTCATACTGAGCGCGACAGTCCTTCCTCTGTCTCCCGTCAGCCTGTGTTATTCCTTTATGTCTTGCTGTTAATGTTAGTCGTTCGTGAGGCTTATTTCATGCATTATTGTTGGATGTATACCCTACCTTTTTCTTTTCTATTCCTATGGAAAAGCGTCTGCGCTCCAACCTAATGTAACTTATTGTCGACAATGGTAAGTTATTTTGTTTATTTGCTCTCTTATTCACAGCCCCATCTAGGCTTTAGAGGGGGTGGGGGTCTACACAGAGCAACGGAAGCAATCTGTGCCACTTATATAATAAGCATAGGTTACGTACCAAACAATAACTTATATAATCAATAATAAGAGCACACCAGGCAAACTGATCTGTAATCGTCACTGCGATGGGTTGTCCCAAAAGCTGTACTCAGGCAAAAAAGTATGTGATAAGAACAATAAAAAAATATCCTAGCACACACGTTAGCAGGAATAGTAAAGTATAAATTGTGTGGTATAACGCAAGAAATCAGTATCTCATTACGAATCGCACCGTATAGTAGGGACGACTTGGGATTAGTTTTCACTACTTCCCTTCATTTTGTCCGTATTAAAATGAAGCTGCCGCTGAATAGATGTGATCGCAAGACATTGTACTTAACCGCGCAGCGCCATAGCCGGCAAGCAGCCGCCTCGGTGAGTTGAAACACGTCACCAGCGCACAAAAATGTCGTCGTTGCTCGTGTATGAGCGTCAGCACCGGCTGCGCAGTTTTGCAGAGTATGTAATCTTGGTTGTCTTTTGATTACCATCTGCTATACCGGTCATGTAGCGCTAGAGTCATCGGTGGAAATCATTGGCTGGTTCTTACATGACTGAACTAACAGTGACTGAACCAACATCAATGTGCCTGTTTGCAACATACAAAAAGAAAAAGCACGCTGCGTCCTGTTATATGTGCACTTTTGGACCTGTATATATGTCCATATGTATCTGATGTCTCTTCTGCGGAGGACACCCAAACCTTCTGCGGAGGACACCCAAACCACTACTGCTACCGCCACTGCTAATTCTGCATTAACAGGCGTCGGAAAAAGAAATCAAAAGAGGGTCACGGCACCGTGACTCTCTTCGTGTATCCATGTGACCTCTTTTGGAAGGTAGAAGCAGAAACATAGAGCCAGCATTTCTGCAGGGGTCACTGACTCTCGTGAAGAGCGTTTCGATTGGCTTCCGCGATGAAGGCGCTGCCGTATACGCAGTACATATCGCGCGTTTGCCGTTCGGCGTCGTTGTGGCGCCATGACTCGCCGACGGAGCCGCGCTGGGGCGGCGCCTCCGCCTCCTCCCGCAGTCTTCTGGGTCTTTTGGAATGCGTTGCGTTGGTTGCGTGGGTTGCGTCAGTTGCCTGTCTTGTGATTTTGTGGTCGAGCGAACATGCGCATCTTCGGTGGCGGTAACGCCAGGCTCCGTGCTCGAAGTGACGCTTGGAGCGTGGAAAATTCATGAAGCTCCGGACACGGACAACGTGCGCCTGTTAACGGCGAGTGTACTGCTTTCGTAGGTATTAACTATACAGCTTTAGCTGGGCATCTGCAGCAGCTCTGTGGAAGTAGGCTGCATGCCAGCCATTTCCAACAGCAACATGCGTCCGCGAGGCTGTTGCGGACGCCCAACTATAACTGTCAGTTAACGAGTTGACACCGGTATGCGCGTTGCTGTAGAAGCTGTCATAAAATGAGCCATGCATACAATTTTCAAGGGTCATTGTTTGCTGATCGCACATTGTATCTGCGCTGCCGAAGGTGCAAGATGTCGTTTTGAGATGCGCTTTCATCTACTTCATAATAAAATTTCCATCGACATTGAGTGTGCACCATGTTTCCACGTGTGGGGAAGTGAAAAAGAAAGTCTGCGTACAGGACACATAGACGCGCTATATATAATGGTTTTTGTTGGCCGAGATACGGTAGCTTAAGATGCAGATAAAGTACGACGACGGCGTGTCTGTCTGTCAGAACGTTGTTTGAGTATCTCCTGCCTTTTTTCGATTAACTCTACGTGTAGTTTGCAAACATCGCTTCCGTGTTCGTCGGCGATGGACGTGGACCACCACGGACGCATGCGAAGTCCGGCGGTGTCGGCGGCGGCCACATCCAGGAAGCGCACGGGCCACTATAGTGACTCTGACAGCGAGGGCACTCATGTCTACTCACTGAGCAGCGAGGAACCTTCCGACGACGATATTGAGCTTGTAATGAGCCGTAAGGCGAAGAGGCGGAACACCACAACCTCTTCGTCATCGAGTACGTTGAATGAGAGAGCGCAAAGGAGACCCGTGACCAACACCATCCTTTTCGTCCCTGAGGTACCGGACGGCAACATGAAGCGCCTCAACAGGCAATCTGTTGCGGTGCTGCTGGAAGGACTGGTGACAAATGAGATCACGGACATCCGAGTGAACACGCGTAAGAACGTCTTGGCGATCGACGTTTCAAATGCTGCCGCACTTAACACACTGCGCAACGTCACCGATCTGGATGGAATGAAGGTTCGTTCCTATATTCCGTTGGGCTCTAGCGTCGTCACTGGAGTGATCTACGACGTGGATACTGCCATTCCCAGCTCCGACTTCGATATTCTTGTCAAGTCGGCAAATGAAGCCAGCGTCATCGCAAAGGTTGTCCGTTTGGGCAACTCACACTGCTTAAAGATAGTGTTCAAGGGCGACTCTCTTCCTTCGCACGTAAAGGTGGGCCATTTTCGACATCCTGTGCGACCTTTCATACCGAAGCCACTACAGTGTTATAACTGCATGAAGATGGGCCACGTGAAAAGCGTATGCGAAAACAAGACAGTGTGTTCTCGCTGCGCCGAGACCCATTCTGCGGATGAATGCAAAACAACTATCCTCAAATGTTCGAATTGCGATGGATCTAATGCAGCTTCGTCAAAAGAATGCCCAAAAATTCAAAGGGAAATAGCAGAGTTGAAACAAATGGCGAGAGACCATTCTTCGCATCGGGAGGCTGCCAAAATCGGCCGCATCGGCCGCGCCCCTCCACCGCCCTTCTTTTCCACCGCCCTTGCCTCTAAGACCGAAGGCGGCCAGCGCGACCAACAAACCGACGAACAGCATTGTTGCTGTTGAGTCAGTTTGGCCTACATTGCCGAAGTCACAGCCACCTGCAAGTTCCAAGTTCACATCGACAGCCATAACCTCCGAACCAGCCGCCGACAAGCTGCCTGAGGAGGACAAAGAAGTCATCACAATGTTTCGAACGCTGCTGGATGCCCTGCGAAAGCTCTGTAGCAATCTGGAATCCCCGCTGGCTCAGAGTGCACTACAAGTACTGGATGCTCTAAATACAGTATTTGCAAGCCTCCAGTAGATACCATGGCTCGTCCAATCCTGTCATTCCGCAACGAGGTCAGACAAGCGTCAATTCTACAGTGGAACGCAAGTGGCCTGAGGTCCCGCATCTCATCATTCCGACCGTACGTATTCAGGAATCGGATTCCCGTAACTGTTATCTGCGAACCAAACATAGAAAAACCTCTCAAACTATCAGGGTACGAAGCTTTTGTTTCTTCAACGTGCGAGGAACGCAGCAAGGTGGTTGTATACATTTGCACGGATTTTACGGATGTTCACCACACAGTTCAACCACATGATGACAATCAATATGTCTGTTTACGTGTAAGAAGGGAGAAAGTGTCATTCACACTCATTGGTGTCTACATATCGCCAGCCGGACGATTTGAACAGGACAGACTACGAGACATATTGTCAGCAACTAGTGGCCCTTGGGTAATAACTGGTGACTTCAACGCACATCACTTACTCTGGGGTAGTTCGACGATCAACGCTAAAGGAAGAAACCTCGTGTCATTCGCCTCTAAGCACGACCTGTGTTTTATAAATGACGGCAGTCCTACATACCTGCGGGGGCTTACGTACAGCAGTTGCCTAGATTTGACCCTGGTATCCAGAAGCTTTTGGTCGCAAGTCCAGTGGTGTTCAGACATTGAACCACATGGAAGTGACCACATTCCAACTTATGTGCGAATCAGAGGTCTTACCAACTCCTCCTCTAGGAATAAAATACGGAGAATCGATTGGCAAAAATTTCAGCGTCTCATGGAAAATGCATGCCGAGAAGACTTTGGCCATAACTTGGAGGATGTTATCAAAGAGGCAATGAGAGAAGCTTCCTGTATGCTCCCGTTTGCCGGCAAGCGTTTAGACTTTGACGTTGAACTGGAGAAAATGTGTACGCTTCGCCGAAGGGCGGAAAGGAGATACAAACGCACGAAATCAATGTGTGACTTGAGGCTGGCACGGCGCATACAGAAAAAAGTCCAACGACGTTTGGACAAACTTGAAGAGCAGCACTGGAAATCATTCTGCGAGTCATTGGATCCTCGCAAGCCATTGTCACGCATCTGGAACACTATTCGTGGCTTGCGCTCGACTCCCCAGTAAAGACATCATTTCATGGCTTTAGCCCTACATCTAGGCCGCACCCAACTTGCAGTGGCGAATGATTTTTGTACGCGAATCGCTCGTGTGTGTGCCATGCCCGCTTCCGCAGTTCAGAGTGTTTTTCCTGAGCCCCGGATCCCAGAAATGGACTACTACTACTACCACCATCACCACCATAGGCGTGCGCACGAGGGGCGGGGGGGTGGTAGGGGGCGGCCGCCCTCTCTGGTCACCTAAGAAGAGGAGGGTGCCAAATCTGCCCCATACATTGATTAATAGGGAGGGGGGGCACCGCGATGCACATTCGCCCCCCCCCCCCCCCCCCCGTGATGGGGAACGTCGCGCACGCCTACTACTACTACTATTACTCCTCCTCCTCCTCTTCTCTTCACGACAACATGAGTATATGGCAATTTTCAATGAATGAACTGTTTCTCTCTAACTGCAGTCCTTGTACGCTTTGTAACTTCGATTGTGGCTCTCGCCATGATACTCATCATAAGAATTGTTACATAAAAAGTAGGTAAAATAAAACGCATATAGTTGTGCTTACAGGCGCAACGTGGCACTGCACAAAGTGAATAGCCCGCACGAGATTATGAATGCGTCATCATCGCAATCCCAGCCATGACATGGTAGATTGTTCTTATTCAGTAATAATGATGCAGCAGTATAAAGCATGTCATTAGTACTAATTACACAGACATCATAATATAGATTGCGAATCACACTGTCTCCAAACAACTCAGATGGCTGCGCCAGTAGCCTGTTTTCGTTTCCTATACAAGAAAAGCAATAACACAAGGAACTAGGCCACGGAGACTAAGAAGTATAGGAGTAACGAAACGAACGTGCGCTTAAGTAAAAAAGTATCAGGCACGATGGTGGCAGCGTCGTCGCTGTCTGTGCAAGGACAGCGCATGGAATGTTGTGCCCTGCACCGCTCACAAACAGCCACAATCGCGGGGAGAATAAAAATATAGGCAACAAAACGTACGAAGAACGACCAACTAAGACCGGTAGACCAGAATGCGCGGGGCCCGAAGGGTCAACAACAGCAAAAAGCAGCGACATCGACGACAGCGGTATGAGGCGCGCCGAAAGCGCCGCCGTGTACCAACGACAGAAGCAATCGCGCAAGAATAGGAGGAGGTCTGTGCAGCAAGCAGGCGAGCAGCAGCGACATTCAGAGCGCCGATTCATCAAGCCGCAGGAAGGAAGGACGCCCGGAACATTTCCTGCGGCAAGAGTAACAGGACCATCAATAACTCTTCGTCAAGGTTCGCGCTGCCGCCGCCGCCGCCGCCGCGGCGTTTACCGCTACCAGCACAACAACCCGTTCACCACATGCCACGCTTCCCTCCGTTTCCTTTCTTTCTATTGCTCTCTCGGGTCAATCTTTTCTTTCTTTTTTTCTTTTTCTTTCATCTGAACCCTTTCGTTCCGGGACCTGAGCTCGAGCTCGCGCGCGCAATAGCGTTGAACGTGATGCCGCGCGTGATGGCGAGGCTCGCGCTCCAGCGGCAGACCGCGGGCCAAAGAACGCTCCGTCGCCTCGGTGTCGTTTGTCCAGCGGCGGGGACAGAGTCGACGAGACTGCAGTCCGCGCATCGGGACACCATTAATTAATGAGCAGCAGCGCGAGCTTCGCAGCGAGGTAATGAGGCGTGCGTAACACTTTCAGGCCCGCGGGTGCGCGTACTTGCGAACAACGAGGCTGCAGCAGCCGGCACCGCGGTGAAAACGCTGCCCGTAACACAGTGACACCGCCGAGTTGGAAACAAAGCGAGTGGGCTTAGCGAAATAAAAAAGGAAGCGCCGACTCGTGTCTGGAGTGGTCGTGATAGACAAGTGTTGTGTGAAGCGGCTTCGATGAGTGGCTCTTCGGACGGCGAGAAAATTGGAGCTCCTCCGTTGAGCCACTTAATGGAAAAGGCTGAGCGTATAAAAACATATCAGTGGGGGCTATTATGGCGTTCTCGATACAAGCTGAAATGTCGCGTGACCGGAAATGGGGGCGCTAAGACAAACACGGTAGTCACCGCAGGACAAGGGCCATCTTCTGAATCAAGGGTACTTAAAAAACAATATCATATTAGAGTCGATCCTGAGCGTTGTATATATACTATTTGTTTCCTTCATCTTCTAGTGGATTGCGCTGTTGCTCGTCCTTAAACTATCATTACTAACCAGCCCAAGCGCCTTGCATGCAATGCACAATGAGACGCACTCACGTAGAAAAGGCCGCCCTTTTTTTATTAATATAAGAAAATTTACTTTGGAAGACATTCACTTGGAATGCTCGACCTGTAGTTCGGCCTTTTCCTTCGTGCCCACGTTTCACTCCAGTTATTCCCGCTTGTACTGAAGCACTGTGTACGCGCTTTGGACGAAATCAATATATTTCGCGAGTAACAGAGCTCGTGCGTCCATGTATTTTTTTAGTGTATATCCGAGGAAAACAAAGATAAGCAGAAAAACAATCAAAGTCAGGCGTGAGTGTTGCTACTTGTGTTCTTCCGGTTCTGGGCAGCTTGTCGTGCCACTTTCATTTTAGAAGCTCTTCGATAATAGGCAAAGCTGTTGAAAGCGTTTTTCTTTTTTTTTTCCACCGCGCACGAAAACAAGGAAAAGAACGACCGCACTAAAGACCGTCGACCTTGTGGCAATTTCCGCTGCTTTGAAGGCGTAGCTGCTTAAACACTCCATCTTAACTTACGCTTTCTTCTTGTCACTTTGGACACTCTGCAGCCAATTATGGAAGACAAAGCAATGTTATTCCATTCAGCGGTCGGGGCATATAAAGGAACAGCGACGGCCTTTATACAAGATCCTCAATCACCTGGCTGTGTTAAAAAGAAAGCCTCGTCGGTAACCTTATCAAGAGCGTGTAAACAGAGGAAATCTTTTTTTTTTCTATACAAAAGGCTTGTTTTACTTCGAGGTACACATCAGCAAGCACATCGAATACGAAGCTTTCAAAACCGTATCCGGACATGTACGAGGAAGAAAAAAAAAAGTCGTAACGGCAACCAAACACGAAAGCTCTGACACTTTATAAGCTTGCTGATATACTGGCTCGTACGCGTGTAGTATAGGGTTCGCATCAATCAGCGCGGCGTAAAGAAAAACCAATCGCTACTTCATTAAAGGAAAGGTCCTATCAAAGAGCGCCGTTTACGTTCGCTGCCCAACCGTGTGTAGTGAAGAGCTGCCGACACGATGCGAAGGCCAACAAAACCAGGCCTTTACAACAACTACTACCAAAAAGAAGCACGAAAAGTGATAGAAAGAACCTTATAGCAACTCTCCCTCACCCATCCTCTCTCTCCCATCCTAGAGGCTCACTTCCCATCACATAAAACACGCAGAAAATGGAGAGTTTCAGATCGTTTTCTCAGGGGGCCACTTTCGTGCAGGCCGCAGGAACTGCAAGTGCCGGATAACTTTCCAAACTGGAAGGAGCCGCGGCAGCCTGACGAAACGGCTCGCCTAAGGAGTCTTGTAGGAAGTGCAAAATTCGTTGGGGTAGGGAAGTGAACGGCAGGATAAATGGCGCAGTTGTTAGGAAGAATGACAAAAAAGAACTTTTAAAAAGAAGGCGGCCATTGCGAGCGTGCGGAATGAAAATAAAAATGACAAGTCAGCGAGCGCCTTGCCCGCATGAACGCTGAGGGACGAGGCAACGAGCAAAGTGAGATGATAGCAAAGAAAAAAAATAATAAACGGGCGGTTGGTTGGATGGTGAGAAGATTGTAACAGCCTAGCTTCCGGGGGACGCCGACGCAGAATGGCTGGAAGGACGCGCGATGTGGACATAATTTGATTATTAGGTTACGCGCATTTCGCTCGTACTTGAATCGGGAGGAGATGGTCGCGAAAGGATCCTCTCCACACCGCCATTCGTGGCCGACACTGAAGCACGCAGTGCAGGCCAAACGGAGCACTATAGCGTGAGTTACGAAGGCGGTGGTTCGGTGGCTGGCTTTAACATTAAGGAAAGTGAATGTTGAAAGCTTTTGCACTTGCATTCGTTGGAAATGGTTTGGCACAAGCGAAAGAAAGTACGGGTTGCAGTGAAGTCAAAACGAACAAATAAACGAACCAGATCAAACCGAAATCCGCCATGGTGGTACAGTGGTTACGATGCTCGGCTACTGACCCGAAAGTCGCTGGTACGATCCCGGCCGCGGTAGTCGCATTTCGATGGAGGCGACATGCTAGAAGCCCGCGCACTGTGTGATGTCAGTGCACGTTAAAGAACACCTGACGGGCAAAATTTCCGGAGCTCTCCATTACGGCGCGTTTCAAAACGATATTGTGGCTTTGGCACTTAAAACCCCAGATATTATTATTACCAAATCATATAGAGGTAAGTGCGCGCGTGATTTGGCGCGAAAAAACGTTAGCGGGAGCTGCCTCTAATGTTCGTCGCATTTTAGACATTTAGACTAATAGCTGTTAATACAGCCATCGAAGCAAGACATACATATTCTCTATAGACGATTACGGTATGAAAAAAGCGCTTTCGTGGAAAAGAAATGGGCTTAGCGTCTGGAAACCACAATCAATATCGGGTGACTTCGGATTCGCGATCGCCATTCCAGTTTCCTTCTTTCTTTCTTTTTATTGCGATAGCAATTATATGGACACTCTCGGCTGGTTTTTGCCATTGCGTCGCCGTCATGTTCCGGATATGTATATGTATGTATATATAAATAACAGCCACAAAGAAAAATAAAATCAGAAGAAACTTTCGAAGCGCGCCACCGGGATTCGTACCTGCGACCCCTCAACTCCGCAGCGCGCTGCCTTAAACAACTCGGCCACGCGCCACCGGTTGTTTAGCATGACAACGACGAGCTATTTATGCGCACCATTTAACGCTAACGGCACGCAGCTTTTAGGAGCTTCGCCCCTAAAAGAAGTCTTAGAGCATTGGGCTGTAGAGCGCTGCTGAAACACAAAGTAACAATCGTAACAGTTGTTAGTTCGCGCTCGTCGTGTGTGCACCTGTGCGTTTTTAGGGGCGAAGCTCCTTAAAGCGGCACCCGTTCGTCCCCGTCGTAGTGCGTAACCAGTCTTAACGCTAGTACCAGATCTTGACCTCCAAGGTGGTGCCGGTGGGAGATTTCTCCTGTGCGTTGTTGAACAATAAAAAATTCGCAGCGTGCGCGTTAACTAAAAGCCGAATTCTTCTGTCTCTCATTCCCCATTAGCAGCTATTGGCATGTTCCAGTAGGAAACGTTAGTAGAAGTAGAAGTGTAAGTGTTAGCTAAAAGCCGACTTCTTCTCTCTCTCATTCCCATTAGCAGCCATTGTTTACCTCCAAGGTAGTGCCTGGTGAGATTTCTCCTGTGCGTGATTAAACAATAAAAATTTTGTTCAAAACGCCATTGATTGATGAAATAAACCAACGAAAGACGCCAGATGTTTTCTAAAAGCAAAACGGAAAGACGCCAGATGTTTCTAAAGCAAAACGAAAAGACGCCAGCTGCTTAACGAAACACGCCAGATGTTTTCTAAAGCAATGGTTTTCTAAACAATGAAATTAAAGTGAGCTGCAAGTCGTCATAACTCTCATCAAACCTTTAGTATAAACGCGTCCGATCTCACGTCGGTGATGATGTACTGGGCAGAATTCACGGAATATTCACGGTTTACCGATGAACCTCCGCAGCTTCGCCCACTCATCATCATTCACTCCGTGGATATGCTGTGATTTTTTAGGGGCGAAGCTCCTTAAGGCGGCACCCGTTCGTCCCTCGTAGTCGTAGTCGTAGTCGTAGTGCGTAACCAGTCTTACGCTTTGACCTCCAAGGTGGTGCCGGTGGGAGATTTTTCCTGTGCGTTGTTGAACAATAAAAAATTCCCAGCGTTAGCCTAAAGCCGACTTCTGTCTCTCATTCCCATTAGCAGCCATTCTTTACCTCCAAGGTAGTGCCTGGTGAGATTTCTCCTGTGCGTCATTAAACAATAAAAATTTTGTTCAAAACGCCGTTGATTGATGAAATAAACCAACGAAAGACGCCAGATGTTTTGTAAAAGCAAAACGAAAGAACGCCAGATGTTTCTAAAGCAAAATGAAAAGACGCCAGCTGCTTAACGAAAGACGCCAGATGTTTTCTAAAGCAATGGTTTTCTAAACAATGAAAATTCACAGCGTACATGTAAAATTAAAGTGAGCTGCAGGTCGTCATAACTCATCCAACCTTTAGTATAAACGCGCCCGATCTCACGTCGGTGATGATGTACTGGGCAGAATTCACGGAAGATTCACGGTTTACCGATGAACCTCCGCAGCTTCGCCCACTCATCATCATTCACTCCGTGGATATGCTGTGAATTTTTTCGAATGTCCTTCGTTGTGTTTGAGCCTGCAATTGTCGAGCTGTGACCGTCGTTAGTTCGCGGTCGTCCTGTGTGTGTTCTTTTCGTCAGTCATTTGCGCTCGAGCGGCGCGTTGGAAGTATCGAGCTCCTTGCCGTTCTTCGTGTGACATTCTAATTTGTTGCTATCGCATTCATTGCTTCGCTGTTGTGGCGAAACTGTGACTGTTTTTTTCCCTTTATTTGAACGTGCGCCTGAGCGTTAGTTCATTAAGTGCCCTTTTTTTTTGCTGTATCAAAATGTAGCCGCAGCCCCCTTGAACGAAACCACGACATTCAGCTTGGGAGCGTCCTAGGCCTTATAAGCATGCAAAGCGCCACAGGTCGTATACTATAAGCGCGAAGCAGATTAACCCAAAGACCGGGCTCAATCGCCCTTCAGAAGTTGGTGCCTGCGTCTTTCTGTTCCTTCTGTACGCCTCTCCGTCACTCCTCTTGCTGTAAAAAAAAAAGACAAAGGAAGACTTTCACACAGTGCTTTTCCGGTTATCGTTGCTTCAAAAGGCATCGGCAGTTTTTGCTATCAGGTTTCGGTTACTTCAACGCACACCTGCCTATACTCTTTGAAATGAAACAAATGAAACCAACAGACCATTAAACGAAGGAAAGCATACAGGAAATTATTTGTCGTTTTTTCATTCTAGTGTAATGATTATGACCTAAAGTGCAAAGAATTAAAGCGGACGAAAAAGCTCCCTTTGCGTCGGTGGGGTTTGAATCCACAACCTTCGAATTGCGCGGCCGATGCTCTACGAATTGAACTGCGTCGGACACTTTGTACATTCCGTGTGCATGCTCTGTACAAATGTACTACATTGTGTGGGCAAGCTAAGGAAACGACTAAGCAAGTTCCATTTGAATGTGGCGATATTCTCCCGGCCGTATATTCGGGCACTAGCTTGCATGAAGCCTTCGATTTTAGGGACAACAATGGAAAGGTAAACAAGTCTGCGATAGAAATAAGTAAGAGATGGTTAGAGGATCGGTGGCGGAAAAGTAGAGAGAAAGTACAAAAATAAATAGTCGGAGAAATAAGGTCATTCTGACGTAGGGGGCACAGAGTCGGGCTGATAATTTATGATCTTTTTTTTTTCCTATAATGAGATCGATTTAATTGAAGCAGACAAGAAATCAGGCCGTCATAAAATTTTTTTTTCAAACTTGGTTTCATACAGGTCACCACCCCGTTATAAAGGAGACGCCCATAGCATCCATCCATGTTGCGCATTTATGCTTGGTTAATCCCTAGGAGTGTTAGGCAGCGTCATTCACACCCTCCCTGCCTTTCCTACATTCCTTCTCTCTCTCATTCACAGCCAAGGCGGCGAGTGTAGAACACTCTTTTTACCAGACGGCGTCACATGGCACGTGGCACGTGATCCGTCCATTCATTCATTCATTCATTCATTCATTCATTCATTCATTCATTCATTCATTCATTCATTCATTCATTCCATCCCATCCCATCCCATCCATTCATCCATCCATCCATCCATCCATCCATCCATCCACCCACCAAACCCAATTCCATCCCACCCATCCAATCCCATCCCATCCCATCCCATCCCATCCCATCCATCCATCCATTCCTTAGCGTAAAAAAACTTTATTGTGAAAACAATCCCAAGTCTTCTCATCATAAAGGAGGGCAAGGCGCGCGTTTGCATCCGTTGTCCTCGTTCATAATAAATCCCTAACAGACGTTCCAACTTCATGTCATTCTGAGTCTTTTCGTGCACTGCATTCGATGGTTACTGATAGTCACCGTATATAACCTTGAAATTGCGTTTACAGGATCCACCGATAACTAACATGGGTCGCAATCACTGCGGCACGTGCAGACAAAGCGCCTGCTGTTCACATACGATCGCAAAAAGCGCGATAAGAAGCCTTTACTGAATGGAGAATAATGCGTCGCTATATCTCATTTATTTCTGCGACACGGTTTTCTTGGTCCGTTATGAAACGAACCTTCAAAAGGCACTGAGTAGGAGGGTCTTTCATCTGTAGCATTCGTGAATAAAGCATTCAAATCGCATTAGAAAGAATCTTCCAAACGGCAGGGCAAACAGCAATAGTCGTCCGGTCTCTAGGCGCCTATCGTTATGAATAAAACAAGTGCCGCTTTAGGTACTATTCTCGACATCCCCTTAGCTATATGAGCAAATGGCCGGGACAGGGACATTATAGCATAGCCGCAGCAGGTTGTCACGTCAGTCTCTTGTCCCCCTTTTCTTTTCAGATAAAGGCATCTCGAGACAAACGCTCATTCTCCTAAACCTCCCGACTTCCAATTCGTTACGTCTCTTCCACGTGTCAGCTTGAAGGCAGACGCCTGAAGACAAAGCCTATATAAAGCCATTCGAGCAAAGCGGCTTTACAAGTAAATTTGAGAAATCCCCTGCACGTGGCCCTTGCTACTTCAGCAATGGTGGCTGAGGCAGCGCTGATGCATTTTTTCATTTCGTTTTATCCTATTTGTTCAGCATTATGGGTGACAGTAGGCCAGATCGCCCCGTCCTCAAGCTTTCGAGTGATCTCATGGACAGGTACACCGAACAGCAAAACTTTACTGGACACTGGCTACACAACAAGTGCGAGTTCCTGCTCTTTTATTGAGTATTGCTTCGAATCTAGCTGGTGTCTGTATAGGTTGCAATACCGACTACAGGCTGGAACATTTATTTGGATGTTACGTTCCCAGACAAAGCGAGAATAAATATAGCTTCCCCGAACTTCTCCCGTCCCGCAAGCTTTTGCTGTTAAGAGTACAGTGCGTCTGAGACTTTTCACAATGGCTATATGAGCCGCGACCACCACTATAGGCTTGTAGATACCTAGAATCAGCGAAGGCTGGTTAAATACTTTTTTCTACTTTAGTTGTATTTTGTTCAAGCGGATTTTCCAACCAGAATAGCTTTAGGCTTTCTTCTTGGGAGTTCCGTGAAAAATAGACCATTGCTGGTGATCTTTATCGTGACCATAATTTAGGGAGACGATAAGAGACTAAAGATAAAATACCGTTTTTTTTCTTCCTGTAGGGTTACAGACGGCCTTTTAGTCTGGCTACAGGGAAGACAAACCTGCAAGGGCGGCCGTGTGCATGTTCTAGACTTACCGTGTGGTAACGAATTACATACTTAAAAAAATAAATTTTTAAGCTTTTAAATTCTTGATAGTTTATACAATAGCTAAATACTTACTTTACGTACGTGGGAGAGAGAGCGAGAGAGAGAGAGCGAGAGAGAGAGAGAGAAAAAGAAAAATATTGCAGCAAAATCTTCATTCTGGGGAATTTTCAAATACTGCATAACCATTGTTTGTGATATCACTTAACCAACATATGGAAACACTATCCAGCCCCGCCACGTTGGTCCAGCAGTTATGACGCTCGACTGCTGACCCGAAGTTCGCGGGATCGAATCCCGGCCGCGGCGGCTGCATTTTTGATGGAGGCGGAAATGTTTGAGGCCCATGTACTTAGATTTAGGTGCACGTTAGAGAAGCCCAGGTGGTCGAAATTTCCGGAGCCCTCCACTACGGCGTCTCATAATCGTATCGTGGTTTTGGGACGTTAAACCCTAGATATTATTATTAACACTATCCAGCATTCGCTCCACCACCAACACCACCACCAAGATTATCCAACGCTCGCCATCATTAGCCAACAATAGCCAGAAAAAACTACGAATAAGCTAAGACGAGGTGGCATTGGCTGTCATTATCCATTAGTTAACAGCTCTAGCCAATATTAGCCGACTTTCGTCGTCATGTGGCCCTTATGTCATCGTTACTCGCTAGGGCAAGTGCAGTGGCCTACTATCTTTCTGCTCCGAGTGTTTACTGCTGTCAATTGCTGTGGCATCTGTACTTTCATGTTTTCGTTCTTTTCCGACTGTACGACATGGTTACTCGTCACGCCAACTCTGTTATATAGGTATTAGTTACTTGTTGTACCAACTGGACAGTATGCTTACCTGCTGCGTCAACTGTACTGTTCTGCTTCCGTTCTGCACCGACAGCATGATACATTTACTCGTTCCGCCTACTACATGGTATGGTTATGTGATGCAGGTTCTTTTAGGGGCGAAGCTCCTTAAGGCGGCACTCGTTCGTCCCTCGTAGTCGTAGTCGTAGTCCGTAACCAGTCTTACGCTTTGACCTCCAAGGTGGTGCCGGTGGGAGATTTTTCCTGTGCGTTGTTGAACAATAAAAAATTCGCAGCGGTAGCTAAAAGCCGACTTCTTCTGTCTCTCATTCCCATTAGCAGCCATTCTTTACCTCCAAGGTAGTGCCTGGTGAGATTTCTCCTGTGCGTGATTAATCAATAACAATTTTGTTCAAAACGCTGTTGATTGATGAAATAAACCAACGAAAGACGCCAGATGTTTTGTAAAAGCAAAACGGAAGAACGCCAGATGTTTCTAAAGCAAGAGGAAAAGACGCCAGCTGCTTAACGAAAGACGCCAGATGTTTTCTAAAGCAATGGTTTTCTAAACAATGAAAATTCACAGCGTACATGTAAAATTAAAGTGAGCTGCAAGTCGTCATAACTCATCGAACCTTTAGTATAAACGCGCCCTATCTCACGTCGGTGATGATGTACTGGGCAGAATTCACGGAAGATTCACGGTTTACCGATGAACCTCCGCAGCTTCGCCCACTCATCATCATTCACTCCGTGGATATGCTGTTTTAGCGGACGCTACAATTCGAAATGTGTCTATATCGAAAAAAGCCCCTAGAACAGTGTATGCATATTGTATTTTTTCTGTTTACGACAGCTCTCTAAGACTTGAGCGTCGGAGAGCTTTATTAAGGACAAAGCCGTTGGTTTAACAAACAACACACAAAACGTTTATTTACACACTGAAGGAGAAATAACTATACATAGGCAAACGCTTAACAAAAAGGTCACTGCACGCGGTAACACACTCTTAATAACAAACAAAAGGCATGTTCAAAGACTTAAATTGTACAGTCTACTTCTAACGCGGCTGAGCAGCGGAGCGGGGAATAATAAGAGTTCAGTCTCACCAACCAGCGGAGGCTTGGCTGGTGGAATTGACACGTGTGGCTGGCGTTGACGAGGGCACGGTTGCTACTGGGCGACGCGCAGAGATGCCTGGTGAAACAGGCCCAGGCAGCTGGACGCACAGCTCGGGCCCGTAGCCCAACTGCTGCTGCTCGCCTGCCGGAACCGAAGTACGCAGGCCTTGGGGTGGAGTCCGGGCACCATGGCTATGGTCTCGCACGGGAACTCGACGGCAGGAGGCCACGGCCGGTTGAAGCCCTGGAGGCTCGGGTCCGCAACCCGACTGCCCGTCTTCAGCGCCCGGTCCGGTGGCAACCTTCTCCTTGTATGGGTCCCTTGGAACTCCCCGGCTCTCTCTGAGGCCAGGCTTTTTCTGCCCTCAGGCACACTTGTCCACTCCTCATTGGAGACTGCTGGATCTCCGTGTTGGCAAGTGATTGGCCCCTGAGATGATCCGTGTTGTTTTTTTATTGGGCCACTTGCACGTCGAACGTTTGCACCACGTGCTCTCGTGAAGGTATTCGTCGTCGTCGTCGTCCATTCGGCAATCTGCCCACCTCTGCGCGCGCACTCCTTGTCGTCTCTCTTTATCACGCGCACTTTCCAAAGGCGCACAATTCAAACGCGTACTCCACTCATCACAGGTTACTTGTTGCAGCAACTGTACTGTCTGATTTCTTTTCGGGACGGTTTTATGATATAGTTACTTGATGCGGCGACTGTAGTGGCCCACTTTATTTCCGCGCCGACCGTTTTAATAGATTATTCTGTGTATTTACTCTATTCCACTCATTAATCTGAAATGCTTTTATTCTCTTACTCCGAATACTTCCTGGCCTTACAATGATACAGTCTAATCGCTGCTATATATCTTTTAAAACCATCAATCCGCATTTTTTTTGTTACTATAAGTCCTAGAGATTCACCAACGGGCCCGCATATATCAGCCAAACGCTGTACATCGACTTGCCTCCCCAGTGAAAACTTATTCACCATGTGGAATGGTGAATTCCACCATCCATCGTTATAGTGGATTATGGTGCTGGAATATGGTGGCATTGGCATATAGTGTATGCTGGATGCTGGAGAATGACGGAGCGTAAAATGACTCTACAGTGTCAGGACCGTCGTGTGTAGCTGTCACACATAAACATTTGTATAAAAGGCGACGTAGAAAGCATTAATACAAAAAAGACATGGCTGATCCCCCTTTCATAAGAATCGGTATAACACGAAAGTGAAACGTGTCTTCACAGGGGTAGTTGAGCGTTCATTGTGCATTGTTTCGTCACAAGGAGAAAGGAATGAATGTTATAGCAGCAAATTGTAATGTCACGCGGAAAACGACAAGCAGCTCGATACTTGCAGCGCGCTCTAAAGCAGAAAGGACGAACGGAAAGAACATACGCAGGACGAGCGCGAACTAACTGTCACAATTGTTACTTCTTTGTGTGTGAGCAGCGCGCTCCTTTCAGAAACGCGGCCGCTGCAGCGAGCGAAGTGACCTTCGTGCTCCCTGCAACGTCAACGGAAACTTGCGGTGAACGCGCGAGACGTACAAACCACCCCCACCACGAGATAAACGCGCGCGCACGAGAGACACCCCCTGTAGAGATGCTCTCGCATAGGAACGCGCGGGGCGACAACCTTAAAATCGCCCCCTGGCAGAGCCATATATACCCTTCGGGAGAGTTTGGCGATTGTTTCATCTCGCCGCTCTCCGAGCTCCGCCCCAGCGCCGCCCTCTTCTCGTGACGTAAACCCTCTCTCCTCGCCGGCGGCGGCGGGCGGCAGTGGCGACAGCGCGGCGCGGAGTCCGGCGCTGCCGCGACGGAGAGACGCCGGCGCGCCGCACTTACACGATCGCTGAGGAGCGCGCGTAGGTTACGAAGCTCTTGTGCGAAGCCGCGCGTATTCATGGCGACTGCTCCTCGCATTCAAGCGTGAATTTGTTGCGTGCGATGGGCTGCTGTTGCGCGGTTGGCTGTTCAAACAGCAGCGCGAAGGATTTCAGTCTTTTTAGGCTTGCGAAGGAAAAGAAGCGGCGACGCCTTTGGATCATAAACATCAGACGCAGCAAATGGACCCCGACCGACTGCTCCGTGCTATGCGACATACGTACATTTAGCTTGAATATTGCTGGTATTATTACCACAAACCATTAACCATTAACATAAAGTTATTATTTGTTGTGCAATGGGGCCCTTTCAGGCGCACAAACTTTAAAAATAATTTTGTCACGCTGAAAAAAATGAGTTTTATGGGTCGCGTTTCGATCGCTTGGGCAGACTGAAATTTTGCAGCGATAACGCTGTAAGTGTCAAGGGTGGTGTGTTGCGTTTACGTAATTTATCGCGTGTTCTGAGCACGAGCTTGGGATGTTACCGTGATGTTGTGAGGCCAAGATTTATTTCGATATCGCAGGTTAGTGCCGCCGCGCGTCAGCTGCGGCGGTTACCTGGCATGGGTTGTACGTTATGTGGTCTGCGTTTCTGTGGCTGTCAGCCTATGGTGTCATTTACCGCTGTGTTGCCACTTGTGTACTTGCTACCATTTCACGTTTATTTTGCGCATGTAAATTAACCTGCGCCTCTGTGCTAAGCGAATGTGCCTTGCGCTTTTTAGACATGCACGTATAGTGCACGATGTTTGTGCTCGTGCAGGAAGCTCTTCCACTATAGCAAGGGGCCCTTATGTGCTCGATGAAATTTCGTGATTAGGAAGTATAGAGCGCGAAGAAGTTGAGCAGAAAAATGATTTTGTAAAATAAACCAACAGGATGTCCGCTATCAGACTAGCCGAACGAGGTATTTTTTCTTTTCATTTAACACACGCCTACTGGGGGCCCTGCACCTGCTCTGCATCTTAGATGCCTCAGCAAACGCGAAAATTGACCGCCGGCGTCCGCGGCGTCGGCGTCCCGCGTGGGATGTCAAACACGAGAGATGTCAAAAATCATCACGTAATGACGTGACCATACTACCAAAGATTGTGGCGTCATCATGACGTCGAATAACGTGACTTCACGCGATGACGTCAGCACATGACCAGATGTGGTGTAGAAAGATTGGAGGCAGTGCAAAACAATGTTAGGTCACAAACAAAGCTTTCGAGGGGGGGGGGGGCGAGAAACAATACATCAACTGAACAAAAGGAAGTCAAAACAAAAGTGGTCTTAGGCGAATGCATAAGGGACCGTGTGAGTTTTTTTTTCTCTCTTATTAGAGAGTTTTAGTGCCGGGGACTCCAAGCCGCTTCTTTATTCACCCTCTTACGCTCCCTTGTACTTTCAGCCGCACCCATGGACTATACAAAGGAACTTAAGGGGCTTACGTACGCAAGGCACTTTGGGGTCCCGGCACTAAAATTCTCTAAGAGGGAATTTTAGGGCTCGAGATCCCCAAGCCGCTTGTGTACGCCCGCTTTTGCACTTTTGCGGCCTTAATACAATTACGTGCGCTGGTATCTCTCTTTTAAAAGCAGAGCTGTTTAAGCTTGGAGAATCCCCGTTAGTGGCGAATAAAAATTGTCATCATCATGAATCGGCGCGCAATCCGTCCTCTTCTTTATCTTCTGATTTGCTGCCAGAACACGTGCACAGACTTTTCCGGCGTGGTATGCAATGATTCTCACGTAACAATTGTCACGTGACATGTTCCAAAAATCACACCTGTTATATATGCTCATCACAGAGTCACATCACGCAATACCCATTTTGGTGTATATCAATCTGGCGGAACGGCCGCCATCGCACCATGAGCGTAGCGCGTAAGTCATGCTGTACATGACACGCGTGTCATAATATTCACATTAACTCCCGTTATTTATGTTCGTCACACAGCCATGTCGCGCACTACCAATTTTAGTGTATATCAAGCAAGCGAAACGGCCGCCAGCGCTCCACGAGCGTGGCAAGTAAGTCATGCTGTACATGACACGCGTGTCATGATTTTCACGTTAACTCCCGTTATTTATGTTCGTCACACAGTCATGTCGCGCAATAGCAATTTTGGTGTATATCAAGCTAGCGAAACGTCCGCCAGGGCACCATGAGCGTGCCACGTAAGTCGTGCTGTACATGACATGCGTGTCATGATTTTCATAACTCCTGTTATTTATGTTCGCCATACATTCTTGTCAAGCCATACCAATTTTGGCATATATCAAATTAACGAAACGGCCGCAAGAGCACCAAGACTGTGGCATGTAAATCATGCTGTACATGACATGCATGTCATGATTTTCATGTTATGACCAGCCATTTACGTTTGTCATACAGTCACATTATGCCATACCAATTTTGGTATACACCCTATGAACGAAACGGCCAGGAGAGCACAAATTCGTAGGCGGCTAGATAGGTAGATAGATAGATACGCTCAAAGTCGCAGAAGTTCGTTAAGAAATGCGTCGCATTAAAAAAAAAAAAACAAGATAGACGCAAACCCACAGGTCTTCATAGCTCGAAATGTCACCGATGATCACGATACTCCCTCATGCGAATTCTGAGCGCAGCTTTGTGTTGAGGCAACGCGAACTGTGCTTGAATTTCTGGCTCTCCGCATTGGGACATTCGTTATATATTGCCACAGAAACTGCCAGTGCTCGAGTGCTACGCACGCCACTCTGTGCATTGCAGGCGTCATCGACATTCCCGTCACGACAAGCAAGACAGTAGCAG
Organism: Rhipicephalus sanguineus; assembly: GCF_013339695.2. NCBI lineage: Eukaryota > Metazoa > Arthropoda > Arachnida > Ixodida > Ixodidae > Rhipicephalus > Rhipicephalus sanguineus. The sequence goes on from NC_051180.1 coordinate 155,975,723, forward strand.
CGCACCCACCAGCGCTGCATGCCCACGAGCTCCGAACGAAGGGCGAGCACGCATGACGGAGGAAGAAAGCGATGTTAGAGGCCAGTGGCGCGTGATATCGACAGAATCCACGTTCGCTGTCTTTCGTCCTTATTCGCTCTATCGGTTACGCCGACTACGCCAACGGCGATGCCGAACAACGCAGGAACAGACGCCTAAGAGCTGCGCTCTAAAACACAGCGCGTATCGTAGAACGTCGTGGACTCGAATCGGCGTGCACAACTCAGTTTCACAATAATTTGGACACGCCTAATTCACTTCAGATTCTTAATTGAATTTGTATAACAATGTTCTTGCACAATTTCGCTTTCGCAATTTGTTTAGGAGCGCTAGATTTCACGAATGAACAGCGCGTACATAGCCTCAGCCGTGCGCCCGTAGCGCGGAAAGACTATATATGGCGGACGCTGCCGGAGCGGAGGCGTGGCGGTGACGTGAACAGCGTCATCGCCGCTCCGCGACGTCACTGCCCCGCCCATTCGCCAGACTCTCCCCATCGACGACTCTGCCCCCTGGACGCTCTTCGCGCCATCTCGCTAGTGACAAGAACACGCTGAAGCCACCGAGCTCTAGGTACCGCGAAGCCCCCGCCACGGTGGTCTAGTGGTTATGGCGCTCGACTGCTGACCCGATGGTCGCGGGATCGAATCCCGGCTGCGGCGGCTGCATTTTCGATGGAGGCAAAAATGTTTGAGGCCCGTGTACTTAGATTTAGGTGCACGTTAAAGAACCCCAGGTGGTCGAAATTTCCGGAGCCCTCCACTACGGCGTCTCTCATAATTATATCTTGGTTTTGGGACGTTAAACCCCGGATAATATTATTACTAGGTACCGCCAACGCTAAATGGTGTATATAAATAGCTCGCCGTTAATAAGCGGAAGAACGTACGCTCTGTGGCCGAGTGGTTTCGCGCCGCGTGCTGCGGAGCGAGGGGTCGTAGGTTCGACACCCGGCAACGGTACTCTTTTCTAGTTTTTTTCTTTGCTATCTGTTAGTGTCTATTTTACAACGTCATATCCGTGACGTAAATACGTCATTGGAGCTCTGGTGGACCCCGGCATAATATACTTTCGTGTTAAAAACATAAAAGTCCTAGAAAAAAACTTTCGCCACTAGGAGTCGGACGTGCGACCTTCGGATCCCTAGGCGAGTACTTGACCACTACGCCACGCTTTTTTTTTCTTTGTTACGGACGCCACGCTGACTTTCCATTTTTCTTTAATGCATGGGAATAATGCCATCAAATCTTGTCATCCATTCTAATACAATTCATCGCTTTAGAATTGCACTCACATGCACGCATGCACACATGCACAAAAGACACATAATTTCACACAGTCCAAGGAATCTTCAAAAGTCCGATAAACAAATACAAGCGTCCAGAAGTCCAAGCCACTCCGGAACCGGGTAAAAAATCTCAGCAACACTACGCACATTAGCTGCTTCTACTCGAAAGACAGATTTTGTCGAGTGAGGTGGCCGAGCATGTCTGTCAATCATGCGGCTTCTCCATAACGAATAAAAACCCAACAACATGATTAAATCGTATGGTGCGTTATTGTTGATGCCTTTTTTGAACGGGAGGAACCCAACACCGTGAGATGCAATTGGAAATTATTTTCCGAGTGTTCTTTTAAGAATGTCCCAGAAATGAAATGCATCACGGTAACGAATAAAACAATGCTCGATTGTGTCAGGCTAGTTGTATAGCCTGCAATTTACATGCTAGGGCATGTATATCCCTTTTTCATGAAGCCATGTCGTTACGGGTAAAGGGGATGTCTGCAGCTTAAAGAAAAAAGTCACAGTTTCGCCGTAAGGGCGAAGCAATGAATGCGATAGCAAGAAATTAATGCTATACGAAGTGAGGCTCGCCAATGGATACTCTCAGTTTGAACAGCGCTCCTGTTGCAAAGGCGACCGAAGCAGCGAAGGAAATTAGCGGTTTTCAAGTGTCGAGCTGTGACACTTGATAGTTCGCGCTCATCTTCTGTTTGTTCGTTCAGCGGCGTCCCTGAGCTCGAGTGACATTCGTACGCGCCGTAACATGAGCGCGGACATCACGGTGAAAGCTTGAAACATTCCTCTTCCCCTCACCACGAGAAAACCGCGCGAGCAGACAGCGGAAGGGCAAGGTTCTCCCATGCGCAAATATAAGAAGAAGCGAGCGAGCTCGCCGACGACTTTTAAATGCGCCCGTCGGGCTCCTAGCGCCATCTCTCTGGTAATGAAGAAACGCTTATTATCGCCTGCCGTCTCTGAGTCCGTCCAGCGGTAAAGCGTGTGTATATAACGCTCGCCGTTAGCTTCGTGGAGGATCTGCGCTTTGTGGCGTAGTGGATAGCGCCACTCACTGCGGAGCAGGAGGTCCCTGGTTCGATTCCGCGCTTCGGAAGCATTTTTCTGAATTATTTTTCTTTGGGGCTTTTATATATATATATATATATATATATACATACTTATACATATACGGTGCATGACGGCGGCGACGGCGACGGCAAAATCCAGCCGAGACTGTCCATATAATTGCTATGCAATAAAACGTTTTCGCTGCTGGCGATATACACTCTTCATTCTAAAAAGACAGGGCGTGCAAACACGGACACAAGAAAGAAGTCAGGACACCACAAACGCCGACTAACAACTGAAGAGACGCACAACGGCTGAAAAGAAAGAAGGCACGAAAACTTATCTACTTATCTGCGCATGCCCATGCAACAGGCGAACCTATCAATCCGGCACGCGTGGCGGTCTACGTGGAAGATAGCTCTTAAGGCATTTGATTTCATCTTTATGCAAGTTAATCGACGGTTGGCTCACGCATGCGCTACCACTATTCTCGATATGCCATGCTTCAATCATCAGGCGCGTTTCTTCATTTCTATGCCGGTACAACACTGCGCATTCATCAAATTTTGGCGTGCACTTACAATCTCGACAATGTAAGGATAGGTTAGAAGGTGAGCCACCTGTTAGCGATCTCTTATGTTCTAATAATCTTTGGTTGATGCATCGGCCCGTTTGTCCTACGTAGAAGGGGCCGCAGCTAAAAGGTACCACACTCGTATGGCAATCAGTGAATTTGTTGGTGTGTTTCACGAAACAAAAGTTAAAGCCAATAAAGCCCTCAATGTCCTCAAAGTCTTGTCTCGGAAGCGTTCCGACCGGAAATGCCTCCTACACATCTATCGCTCGTTGATACGTTGTAAACTAGACTACGGTAGTATTATCTATGGCTCAGCAAGAGGCTCGTACCTCAAGCGCCTAGATCCTGTCCACAACAAAGGGCTACGCTTAGCAACAGGCGCCTACCGGACCTCGCCCATTCCCAGCTTGTACTCCGAAAGCAACAAACCGTCCTTGGAATACAAAAGAACGCAACTGATGTTTACATACGCTCTCAAAGTTCATTCTTCACCAGACCATATATGTTACAACATTATCACACGCTCTGACCAACGACTACACTACATGAACAAGCCAAACGCCATTAGACCACTAGCACTTAGATTTGAAGAAAAACTTCGCGCCCTGAATGTTCCTGATGAAGCTCTCTCCGTCGCAAGAAGACCAGCCAGATTAGCTCCCTGGAGTGACTCCTCCAAATACCTTGATTTCTCACTAACACATCTTAAAAAACAACATACCCCACGTGAACATATACTGCAGGAATTCCGCACGCTACAAGAAAAGTACCACACTTACAAAGAATGTTATACTGATGGTTTGAAGACGTCTGCGTATGTTGGAAGCAGCGTGATAGGAGGAACATGCGAGCAGGTAGCAAGGCTACCACATTTTGTCTTCATCTACACCGCAGAGTGCCATGCCTTATGGATGGCAGTACGGAATATCATAAGCTCAAAACACAAGAAAGCACTCATTTTTACAGACTCTCTAAGTGCTCTCAGAGCCTTAAATTCAATATCTCAGTATGAGCCCTTTATTGGTGATATTTTAAACATGTTATCTCATCTCACCGACGACCATGCCATACACTTCTTTCTGTTGGGTCCCGAGTCACGTTGGGATCCCCGGCAATGAAAGGGCGGACCAACTCGCAGCAACGGCAAAAGAGCTACGTGTTTCAAAAATCAATGTACCAGTTAGGGATGGAATTAAAGCAGTTCGCCGGGCCATCACCTCTCATTGGCAGCAAGAATGGAAATCGCAACAAAACAACAAACTTCGCCTAATAAAACCTGTCCTTGGTGAGTGGAAGGCTTGCTTTCATCAAGAGCGTTTTATCGAAGTAGTACTGTGCCGACTTCGAATAGGCCATACACACGTCACACATAATTATCTACTGGCAGATAACGAACCAGCAGCATGTGATAAATGCAATGAGCAACTAACAGTTGTACACATTTTAATAGCATGCCCACATATGGAACCCTTAAGACAAAAACATTTTCAAATCTTTTATAAGTTGAAAATTCCATTTCATCCGATGTTAATCTTAGGAGATGACCCGTTAATACCCCTGGCTAATGTATTCAGCTTTTTAGATGAAGCAGAATTGCTAAATAAACTTTAATTACGACAAACTATGCTACCTCTACCAGACCAGCAAAACTCATGCGAACTGTAGCGCGGCCTCTCCGGAGAGACCCTTGCTGCAGCAGGAATTTAAACTAAGGCACTTGCCTCCCGGCCCTTGGGTATAAGGGCGCTGGCAGGGCAGTAGTGCTAGGTAAACTCCTTCACGGTTTTAACAAGATAGTCACGCGCAGCAACCATACACATTGACCACCCCATGCATTAAGTTCACAATTTTAGAGTATATATATATATATATATATATATATATATATATATATATATATATATATATATATATATATATATATATATATATATATATACATCTTACGCTCTTACGCAACTAGCTCTCTTAGGCCTCTCTACAGCCAGACTACACCATTCATTATATCCCATGTGTCACCTCCTAACACACATTTCATAGTCAAGGCCATAGTGTTGTTCACTATAGCGCTTTTGTTCTTTCCCCACCATGTGTCTGGCGCAGCATAGCCTTAGTCGCTCTTTCGCCATAAAACTCAACTCAACAACAACAACCAACGGGCGACATGTGCAGAGGCTTTATGTCGACTCTAATCTCATTCGATAAATACGCGCGTACTATTCATTAAGTGCTGTGATGTTTTTTAGCGCAACGTACACCGCGGCCGTGCCAGTTCACTCATTTAAAGCTCTATCGTTAGCTACAACTACATAACGGCTTGGCCAAACGAGTGCAGTGCGCGGGGAAAATATGCCATCATATTGGTTCAGTAAGGCGTACGAATTGACAAGTCTATGTTCTCGCATACGAGTCAGAGAAGTGCCGGTGAGTGCGACCGGCGGTTGTCGGTGGCCGGAGGCGTTTGCTGGAAGCGCGTCGCATCGGTGTTCATCGCTTCTTGTGCGGACACCGTACACAAGAAAAAATGCTTCATTTTGATTAGCCGATGCCACAGCTGTGTTGTAAAGTCATTTGGTACTCGACGGAATCGTGTATTCTGAAACCAAGAAGCGCCGATGACACGTAGACGGACTGAGTTGGTACGCTTGGCCTAACCTTTGGTGGAATTTATGGTGGCAGAATACGGTGGTGGAAGTCATAATCGGTACGGCTTATCTCGACGCAGGCCGAAGGTGAAAGTTTGTGCATTTTAGCTTTTGCATGCATTCTCACTGTTACCTTAAAGTGCGGCTGAGTGTGCAAGAAATGCCAGAATTGCGTTTCACGTGGCGATATTAGGTGGTGGCTATTTTATGGTCTACCCGAGGAAAGGGGGAATTGCTAAACCAATGATCATTCACTTCTCGACAGCTGCCCGGCGACGTAACACATTTACTGTCGCTGTTCACACCGACACTTCTAGACTGGTAAACATCATCATACAGCAACACATCGCGGATGTCAACCTGATATATGCACCGGCGCAAAATATAAACATTCACGGCTGCTGTGCTCCACAAAAATTGACGCGGTTATTGACGCCGCATAAATAAAAAAAGCGTGCCAGAAAGCATAATGATTGGCGTTGGCTTCTTTGGAGTGTAAACATATTCTCCTGCACATTCGACAGGAAACCATTACAGGGATTTCTCCTAATGCAACTTACACTTCCATCATGCCACCATATCATCCACCATGCTTCCATCATGCCACTGTGATCCAGCTTGTTCACCAAGCCATCCACCAAAACATGTTTTTCATCGCCACCATATGCCAGCATTTTCCAGCCAACACCAAAACAAGCTCGCCACCATCATCACCATATGCCACCATTGTTTGCGCTCTCGCCTCCATCAGCCATTATGAGCCCCACTGCTTCCAGCTTATCCACTATTGTTTCCACCACATCCACTGGTGTTTCCACCATATCCACCAACAATTCCAGCATCCACTAACCCAGGATTTTCAGTAGGGCTATTAGTAAATAACACAATATTGCTAGCACAAAACAAATCCACTGTCCGTGTATGTCTAAATGGCACCGAAACGTTACACGCACGTAACTGAAAGGGCTGCTCTGATCTGTCTCCTCTGTCCTCGGCAAGCTGTCAAATAGCACTCCTCGACCACTTCCTCTCGCTGCACGGGAACGCTTCCGCCCCAGCAACTTCTCTTTCGTTACTCCTATCTTCCTTTCCTTTACGTTCCCCTTCCCGAAGGAGCAGACAGGCGTTCTGCCACTTTAGGTGGCAGTTGTCAGCCTGGTCCCTCCCAATTTCCTCCGTGTTCTTGTGTGTTATGTGTATCCAAACAAAATAATTAAAATAATATGCCCAAATTGCCTGACACTAAAGTCCAACAGCCAGACCAGTTAGTCCACCCACTATAGACCAACAAATACGTTTTGACGGGCTTCTCAGGCCCCATTCTGCCGCCTGTGGCACATCGCTCGTGTTTTTCCCCTAGTGTGTGACCTTCGGCATAAAATGGCTGCTTCTGACAGCCTTGAAAGGCTGTCTCTCTCTCTCTCTCTCTCTCTCTCTCTCTCTCTCACACACACACACACACACACACACACACACACACACACACACACACACACACACACACACACACACACACACACACACACACACGCACACACACACACACACACACACACACAGTGCACTAACCCTTCAACCTCCATTTGCTTATCTGTATACCATTCACATGATCAATGACAACGACGTTTAATATCAATGATGTTTTATGAACTTCAGTTCTTGTCTCTTCTGCATGCGGCGTGCGAAGAACACGCCAATAAAATTCATTTCCATCGTTTTCTACTAGTAGATGCGAACGATGTCCTTCGCATTCTCAAAGCGTGCCTTTACCATTTAATCCATACTGCAGTCACTGGTAGATGCTCTTTACATGTTTTGCAGTACGATCACGACACCATCCGCTCCAAGTGCGTTGCAGATTACCGATGCCCTGCGTCCAGTGCCTGCTTATCTTCAGTGTACGTATTGAAATTGTGAAAAAGCAGCATCGATGTACTGGAGAAATGCCAGAGACGAATGTGTACTGTATTCCATCAATACATCCGAACGTCTTCTCAAATCGGTTGAAGGCATTAGTTAGCAACAGTCGTAATCAGCTTTATTACGACTGTTGCTCACCAATGCCTTCAAGGACTGGTGCACTGCTTGACGAAATGTTGAACCGTGCGGCGTCCACCTCAAAGTCTTCGCTTAGACCTCGTTTTCGCTTATGTCCCCTTGGAGCTCCACGGGATTCCCAGCACCATGCCAATCACACGCACGTCAAGCTCATCAACCAGGGGCGTAGCCAGAAATTTTTTTCGGGGGGGGGGGGGGGGGTTCAACCATACTTTATGTATGTTCGTGCGTGTGTTTGTATGTGTGCGTGCCTATATACGCAAGCAACATTGAAAAATTTCGGGGGGGGGTTGAACCCCCCCAACCCCCCCCTTGGCTACGCCCCTGTTATCAATTGACCTATGCAGACTGCAGTGACCAAACTGTTGTGTCACTATGTACTCTCGGTTGAAGCGTCACTCTTCGTACTCTGTTGTCCTTCTTTTTATTCTCCATTCCCTTTAACCTACTGCAGGGTAGCAAACCGGATGTGTGTCTGTTCGAACTCCCCACCTTCCTTTCTCCCTTCCTTCTCTCTCTCCCGCTCACACTGAAATTCTGATTATGTGTTCACAATAAAAGTGTGCGTTTGCGTGTGTGTGTGCGTTTATGCGCCCTTGCGTGCTTGTCACTCAACATCGCCATGACATAGCAGAAAAATCAAAGCAAAGCCTTACTGCTGATTCACATTGTAACGGGGGAACCAGAGAGACGGACTAATACTAATGAATGAGGCGCGCTTAATCCGGTGGAGTTATGCTTTCGGCTGCTTTAGGACGAGAATAAAAACATGTACACGAAGCACTTTTGCCGTCCCGCCGTTCTGATTGCGACGCTTTCTCACTATATACGCTTAATTAGGGACGCGCAGCCTCGCTATGCCATGGAAAGCTTAGGCGCAATTTATCACTCATACTTTTGCGTTCGTAGCGAACACTAATTTGTTGACGCCAGAGAGATTAAGGCGTAGTGCGGGTGTAACGATATACACTGGGCGAAACAAGTGGAAGGCACGGACGCTGTCATGTTTCCACGCACTTCTGCGTCTCTCTTTCTTTCTTTCTTTCTTTCTTTCTTTCTTTCTTTCTTTCTTTCTTTCTTTCTTTCTTTCTTTCTTTCTTTCTTTCTTTCTTTCTTTCTTTCTTTCTTTCTTTCTTTCTTTGGCATCTTTGCGTATGTCAGTGTGTTTTCTGCTATTCGTGAACACAGCCTCAACATGTTGTGTCTTTGATTTTGTTTTTCTGAGTCCAGAGTAAGCTGTTTCGTCAATATGAAATAGATCTGTCTTTAGCAAAAGCTTCGGAGATGCCTGATGTCGACAATACCTTGCACAGAACGAATTAACAAATTTCTCCTGTTCACACTCGGTAAGACGCAGAGGCTAAAGGCCGTACTGCTCGCTGAAGGCTTCCGCTCCTGATGCAATTCGGCACGCTGGTGATCCGCAGCGCACAAATTATACATACATACATACATACATACATACATACATACATACATACATACATACATACATACATACATACATACATACATACATACATACATACATACATACATACATACATACATACATACATACATACATACATACATACATACATACATACATACATACATACATAAAACGAAGTGTTTCAATACAATATCTCAATTCACATCGAAAACATGCGTACAAAACTCGACAGTTATAATCAAGGTGCTGTTTGTTTCACATACAACTTTAACTAAAGGAAGCCTACTGGAAAATTTATGTTGCGGCTTCATTCAAACTAGCTGTTATTAGTATTAGGAAAAAAATTAGTTCTTCTAACCGTCAATAACTTGTCAAGATAACCACGTGGACGTTTCAACAGTTAAGTTGCCTGGAAATAGGGTTTTCCATAATTTCCATAATTGGTTTTGATTTTCTGTCTTCGTATACAGTCTTGGCTAAATTTATAGTGGGAATAAGGTGTTACATAGCTTTTTTTCAGCAACTTGTTGTAGTACAACTGGTTTTTATTGACGTAAAATATTTCGCGAAACAATGGTATCCTTCTATAATTTTGACCTTGGTCATGATAGCCTTCAGGTGCACGTAATAATGACAAGTTATCGCGGTTCTTTGCAAAGTAGCACCCCAGTCAAACATGCCGTAGTTTAGCTGAGAGAGAAAAATAAAATGCCTAGTATTAAGAAATTTTCCCCCATGGCGGCACAGGTGAACTCAGTCTCAACAGGCGGCAAGCAGTGTTTTTTGGCAGTTTTGTAAATTTTGCCTTCCAAGTTAAATGTTCCTGAAACCACACTTCGAAAAATCTTTGACATTTTACACGCTCTAACATCCTATCATAAAAGATAATAGTCGCATTGAAATTAGTCGGTTTATTTATTCAGCTAATAGATATTTTGTTGTGAGAGAATTTGTTTGTAGCTTGTACTGTTATAATCAGTTGGATAGTTTCACGATGATGATGAAAAAAAAAAGCTTTTTTTATTGACTAAAAGGTTTCTGGGCAAGTGGAAATAATTGTTAGCTTTAAATTCTAGCTGTGTTATAGTTGTAGCTTTCACGAGTATGTTAGCGTCATCTTCATTTATAACTTATCAAGGAAACTGGCTATTGTCGCACAGCTTATTGACATACATTATGTACAAGAAAGATCCATGCAGTGATTCCTCTCGAATGCTCGTCTTGATTTCCACAATGCACATCATTGTACATGCTCACGTGCTGATAACTGGCGAAGTGTTATCGTGAAAGTTCCAAAATTGTAAGAACTTCCGAAATATCAAGATACATTGAGTGCCCATGTAGTGAGAGTGCTGTAGTATTTTGAAGAGATGCTCCCAACTAAACTAAACGAATAGAATGCTTTTCTGAAGTTAGCTGTAAGATAACTTGATTACACATTTATACTATACCTATACAGAGCGCAAAGTTTGGCAGACATATTTTGCTATCGACATCTACATTTATACATATAAAACGCGATAGAATAAAGAGAGAACACTGCGGCGTTCCCTGAAAATGGCCACATAACCTTCACGGATAATTTAATTAGGAAAAACCTAATGATCTCTGCGCGCATGTGAGTTGTTGGGGCTAATGACCTTAGAACTTTTTAATCGAGGTGGAAAAATTAAGTTTGCGCAGCAGCTATTGCTCAAGAAAGGAGTTTTCTCAATGGTGATGAAGTACCGTGTAGAGGTTCTGAAAGTTCGTTCTGTTTCTTGCTATTCATTTGTGCTTTACAATAAAGCCTGATGCGCAGAAATATGTGCAATCTGCAGAAACTTTCTCAATGTTTCAGCGCACCTGAGACAGTAGCGCGTCTTGCGTATTGTAACTGCTTCATGTGCGTAATGAATGTCCCCGTTTCTTCATCGCGTCATGAGACCATTAACGAACTCGTTATGAGATAACAGCATCGAATAAGAGGGGACAAGCGTTGAAAATGACGAACTGCTTTTTGATCGAGGGTTCGCGCTTAACATGTTTGACAGGTTTACACATTAGCAGCCTCTCGTATCTTGAAGACTACAGATGATTGGGATTACCTCAGCGCCCCGTTCAAGCATGCAAAGAAATTAAAAAGCAAGCAGCAACGAAGCAACAAGTGAGCAAACAGGGAGGCAGTTAGGGAGACGGATGGATTGAAAGGTTGGTGCGAACGAAGGTATGTTTCAGCAAGCCCCGTCAAAAACTATTGTGGGGTAAACTTTAGAAGTTTGCGGCATTTACTCCTCAAAGGCGCATGCACACAAGTCTGCACCAATGGGCGCGCCCTTCAGATTTACGTTATGCATCGGACGGCCGGTGCATGACGGCCTTTGCACCGGACGCCCTTTACAGAGCATTGCCATGTGCATGAGCGGGACTACTTCTTTAGTCGCGGAAGCGATCGGCGGAGGTGTGGCCATATGTTCTTCCCATGTTGTAGTCGCCACAAGAACACCATCAAAGTAGTAATGGACACTGGGAATGTCACCGACCACCTCTCTCATTACCCGATTGAATGCGGCAGATGCAGTTTTACAGGGAAAGCTGTTATGAGATCATAACAAGGGCCGTTTTTGGCGCCATAGTTGTCCGCCAGTATCGCGCTAAATAAGAAAAGAAAAGTAAATAGAAAAAATATCCGGGATGGAACGAGGTGCGAACCTGGGCCCTTTGCGTGGGAGCCCAGTATTCTACCACAGAGCCATGCCGGTGCTTGAAACAGCGTTGCAAAAAGACCCTATACAGGCTTCATGCCGGGAAGGAACAACATTAACAAATGTAATGTAGTGTGGAGAAGAGTAAAATAACAACCAGGACGTCACACAACGCGAATTCTGTAACCAGACGTCACCCAATGCAAATTGCGCAACGAATGGGTTGTTGAATGCTTCCAACCAATTACAAAGGGTTCTGCCATAATTCTTCATCGTCATCAGCCACAGGATCAACAAAGTGCGCATAATGCCTTACAGGTGTTTAGCGGGCACCACGTTTCTCCGCAGAATGGCGAAAAATTGCATAGTGCCTGCTTCCCTACTTCACAAAAATTATGATAATTTATAGCGTAGTGGGTTCCTTCCAAGTGCACTTCTATTGGTTGCCAAGGAAGCCCATGAGGCTGCCATGATCTATTTCCTGAGGGTCTCAATAAAGTTAATTCCCTCTGTCTCTCACGTCTTTCTCACGTTAACGTGTGTTCCAAAGCGTGGTGGGAGAGTTAAATAACGACCGGGCGTCACACAATGCGAATTACGTAACTAGTGGGTCGTTTAAAGCTTCCAACCTATTACAAACGGCTCAGCCATAATTCTTCATCGTCATCAACCGTCGCATCAACAAAGTGCACATAATGCCTTACAGATGGTACCTCGCTTCTCCGAAGAATGACGAATAATGTCGTGGTGGGTGCTTCCCAACTTCACAAAAATTATGATTTGTGGCGTAGTGGGTACGTTTCTTGTGTACTTGTATTAGTAGCCACAAGAGAGTTTATAACAAGCTCTAGAAATGCCGCTCTTCCAGCTTTCGCTGTGACTGTGCTGCGCTTTCCACGCAGGCCTGTCGCTCTTTTTTTATGCCAGAAGGCATAAACCGGACTTGATAAAGGCCCTAGTGGCAGGAAAATGCTGTAAACTCTTTGGATGTATTGGCCATGGGCACCTGCCAGTATTCTTTTGATAGGTCAAACTCCGAAAAGTATTGGCGCTCAGTAAGTTGCGTAAACATCATGTCAGAGCGAGGGATTGGTTCTGCATCCGGAACTACAACATTGTTCAGTTGGCGAAAATCAATGCAAAAGCGCATCGTGCCATCCTTCTTAACAACCGCAATTGGTGCTTGATAAGCAGATTGAGTTGAATAAACTTTATTTGCCCAACGGTTGATATTGTGCCCGGGGCTAGGCTGCCAAGGATCCACCATTCGAGGAACATCTTTCGAGGTCCTCGGCGACGGCCCTGGCCCGCTGGACGGCCCACTCCTGGTCTTCGGGGGCCTCGCTGAGAAGGGCGGTTCGCCATCGCTCAGCAAGGCGCCCCGCTTCAGAGGGTCCTTCAGGTGTCCTCATCCTTCCTCGTAGTGTATCTTGATTTCTTTCGCATTCCGAAAGTACATGGGCCATATCGGCCCGTCCGTGCTCGCACCATGGGCAGCCAGGCGATGGGTGCAGCGCGGGCCACAGGAGGTGCAGGTGGTAGGGGTTGGTGAAAGTACCCGTCTGCAGCCGCCTCAGGTCAACCGCCTGCGACCTGTCCAGACGCACGTGGGGTTCCGGATATATCTTGCGGTCTTTCCTATAGTGCCCAAGCACCTCGTGGTACGTGGCCGGGAACTCTTCGGCATAGCAGTCGGCGTACATCTGGTCCCTTGCTCCTTGCGGCACGACTTCGGTTGCCGCAACAACGGAGATGGTGGTGGTGTCAATAGCGGCGGCGCCGGAGCCGGTGGCCTCCACCGCCGTTCCTCCACCGGAGTCCCTCACAACAATGGCGGCGCCTGCTCCCTGGGTGACCGCGTCGCGGCGGGTAAGTTGCCTCGCGACGAGGTGGGCGTGCTCAATGTGGTTGGGCAGGGTGCCGGTGGGTCTTTGGCCGTTGGCATTGCTGCTGTTGCTTTTACGGCTGCTGGTGTAGATAACTGCAATGTCCCCCATGTGCGCGGGGACCCACTTGAGGGCTTTGTCCGTAATCGGGCCTGACCTGAAGTCCCCAGCCCTGGCGTTTAGCATGCGAGCCGCCTCCTCGGACACCCAGCCTTTGGTGTAGTTGCGAATCGCTGACTTTGAGTCACTGATAACCAACGTGTCTTCCGCACCTCCATGGAATACCGCGAGGGCTATGGCCATCTCTTCCGCAACTTCGGTCGACTGCAGCCTCGCAGATGCCGTGACCCGGACCTTTTCCTTCGTATCTACGACCGCCATGGAGAAAGCGGGTACCGCAGCTGTTGGCTGGCCTTGTCGTTGATGTTGCCGCTGGCGCTGTTGCCGTTGTTGTCGTAGCAGTAGTAACGGTGATGGTGGTGGCGCCCCCAGTTCGTCTCACACGTTCTGTTGGAGCGGCGGTGATTGTGGTTGTTCCCCGTTGCCGTCGCCGGAGTGCCGTGGATACCTGGCCGCATCGACGAAGAGGACGCCCTCTCGTCTTCCGTGTTGCTTCAGCATCGCTACCGCTCTGCGTTTTCGGCGTTGCAAGTCGTGCACGGGGTGCATGTTCCTGGGGATGTTTTCTGTCAGTATGGCGTCCCTGACTTCTGGGAGCAATGCTTCCTTCAGTCCCCGCGCCTCGTGATATCGAATCCCGAGCTGGTCCAGAATGCGTCTTCCCGTTCTGGTGCCCGACAGCCTCTCGAGCTGTGCGATTCTCTGCGCCTCGGAGATCTCGTCGAGCGTGTTGTGCACGCCCAGCTCGAGGAGTCTATGGGTTTCCGTGTACTGGGGCACACCCAGGGCTGTCTTGAAGGCCTTGCGAATCGCCACGTTCAGCTTGTCGGTTTCGCTCCTGTTCCAGTCGGCGTACGCAGCGACGTACGCTATGTGGCTCAGTGCGTACGCATGTAGCAGCTTTGTCACGTTGTGTTCCTTCAGCCCTTTCCTCTTTTTCGCTACCCGTCGCACAAGGTGCCTGGCGGCGGCCACTTTCTTCTGCAGTCGCGCAACCAGCTCGCTGTTGGCACCGTTCTCTTCCAGCCACAGGCCGAGCACTCGTATTTTGGACACCATCGGTATTCGGGTCCCCTCCTTCGTCGTGACGTGGATAACCAAACGACGGGCGTCCACTACAGCCTGCGGGTGAGGTCCTTTCTTGTGCGGTCTATGCAGCAGGATTTCCGATTTATCTGGAGAGCAGACGAGTCCCGTGTCTTCGAGGTGCCGCTCCACCTCCCGGACGGCCCGCTGTAGTCTGTCTTGCATTTCGCCGACGCTCGTATTCTCCGTCGTCCACACGGTCACGTCGTCTGCATAGATCGTGTGATTGATACCCTCTATCGCGCCAAGACGCTCCGGTAGCCCGATCATGACGAGGTTGAAAAGCATGGGGGAAAGCACAGAGCCCTGTGGCGTACCCGCACCCCCCATGCCAAACTTTCGCGGCAGAGCCCCGTCGATCTTGACCGTCGCCTTGCGCCCGTTCAGGAAGCTGCTGACGTAACGGTGGAACCTCGCACCGAGATCAAGTCGGCTTATCTTGTCCAATCTAATCCGAGCAGGGCGCGCACATGCGTGCTTGGTGCGGTAACGACCTGTTCCTTGATCTGCAGCATAGCATCCTGCGTGGAAAGCCCCCTCCGGAAACCGATTATGTGGGTGCCGAAGGCGTCCCGCTTTTCGAGGACCGTCGTCACCCTGTTGAGACAGGCGTGCTCCCTGACTTTCCCGACGCAGGACGTCAGGGAGATTGGCCGCATGTTTCGAACCTCTAGCGATTTACCTGGCTTGGGTATCAGAATCACGTCCGCAGTCTTCCATTCGTGCGGAATGCGACCTTCTTTCTAGCATGCGTTGATGTACTGGCATAGCTTCTCGATGGCGTCATCGTTCAGGTTCCCCAGAATTTGGTTGGTGATCTTGTCAGGACCGGGCGCCGACTTGGTCTTCAGTAGCTGGAGGACCGCTCTGATTTCCTGCACGGAAAAGTCCGCGTCTAGTTCCTCGTTGGGAGCTCCGCGGTATTCGAAATGACTCTGGCCTGCCGGGCGAGCGAGGTGCGTCTGCACGATCTCCTCCGCGAAGGCCTCCGGGTCGTCTTTGTACTTGTGTCGCAGCTTCGTCATCTGCACACGGGTCGCCGTTCTGGTGCTGGTCGGGTCCAACAGGTGTCTGAGGATCTTCCAGGTCCGTCCTGCGCTCATGTTCCCGTCCATCGTATCGCACAGCTTCTGCCATTCCTGTTCGCACAGCCGAGCGCAGTGTGCCTCAATCTCTCGGTTAATCTCGGCGATCTTCTTGCGTATCTTTCGGTTGAGCTTCTGCTTACTCGATATCCGTTGCATGGATTTCTTGGCCGCTACTAGATATGCCAGCCGGCTGTCCACTCTGGTTGGTTCGGGAACGCCATCGTCGACGCCTCCGCGGGACCTGTCTCCGTCTTCTCTGGAAGGTCGTTGTCGCCAGTCTGTCAATTCGATTTCTTTGTAGCTCTCTCTACGTCCGCGAGTAGTATTCTGCACCATTCTCCGATATCCTCGATCGGACCATCCTGCTTCTCTCGTTCTCTGGTCTCTCGGAACTTGTCCCAGTCCACGACTCTGGTCTTTCGGCAGATGTCCACCTCGCTTTCGTCCTCTCCCACAGTCACGCACAGTACCCTGTGGTCGCTCCCCAGGTCTTCGAAGGAGTTCGACCAGGCGATCGCGCCCGCATCCGACCAGATGGAGAGGTCGGGGGACGTGTCGCGGCACGCGCCTTTTCCGATCCTTGTGTGCGACGCCGGTTCATTGAGAAAAATCAGGCCCAGCTCGTCCATCAATCCGGCTAGCCTCTTCCCTTTCGGCGAGTCGGCTCCATATCCCCATTGCGTGTGCGGCGCGTTGAAGTCTCCACAGATTAGGAGGGGACTGGAGGCGGCCTTGGCCATCTTTCGTGATAAGCAGATGTGGACTTCTCTTTTACGCCCAGACGCAACATTTCCTAAACATCTTTCTCAACGGCCTCCTTAACAATGAAAGGCATCTGGTATTGACGAACATGCGCATTTCAGTGGTTAATTTGAGCCGGTACTCCAAAACCTCTGTCTTTCTCGGTAAGTCGGAAAAGATATCGTGGTATGGGGAAAGAAGGTCCGCGACTTGCTCTCGTTGGTCGCGAGTAAGTTTGTGATATATCGTCAATTCTTTCCAACTCCGCGTTTGAATCTGCATGGTATGGAGTGAACTCAACGAGTAGGATCGTTGATTTTCCTCTCCGCATACGTTTCAAGCATATTTATGTGGAAGACCGTGGTGCGATGACTGAGATCAATGGCATAGTCTGACAGACTCTTCTTATCCACCACTTTGAAAATGACTTTGCACATAAGTATTAGCTTGTTAGAGTCCACGGGCACAAGCATGAGAACTTCGTCACCGATGGCCAATTCTCGCTTCTTTGCTTTTCTGTCGTAGTAGCTCTTCTGACTTATGTGCGCTGTGGCAAGTCCTTGAGCTGCGATGTCACAGGTACGTTCGAGCCGTTGTCTCAATTCCACGATGTAGTCATACGCTTACTTTGTCACAAAGAAAGAAAGTCCGAATAAGCTGGACTGATGCGACAAGCACCAGCATGCATTTCAGAAACTAAAGAAAATGATGCAATACAGCCCATATTGAAAGCGCCAAATCTCAAACGACCTTTCATTTTGCGCACAGACGCATCATTGCGGAGTGTGGGAGCTGCTCTTCTGCAAAAACCCAATGACCATTTGCATCCGGTGTCCTACGCCAGCAGAAAACTGCTGGCGTAGGACAGCAGAAGCGGCCTATTCCACCAGTGAGAGGGAATGCCTCGCCATCGTGTGGGGTGTGCAGAAATTCCACGTACGGTAGGCCCTTCATTCTGCAATCGGGCCACCAGCCACTGAAATATATTAATTCTGCACGACAAGTAAACAAACGAATATTACGCTGGAGCCTGCTCTTGATGGACTACGACTTCCGCGTAGAATGCATTCTCGGCTCAGGTAATGTCGGTGCTGATTATCTTAGCCGGATGCCCCTTAGTACTGACTAGACTGTCACTGACTGCTCGCGTTGGGAGTGCGGTGTCACACTGCACACACCCAGACAGCTTAACGCGACATTGCATACACCAAGACTGCTTAACGCGATAACTCAGTTACGTACTCTGTGGCTATGTCCACCCTTCTTTCTTCACCGCCTCGCTGTTCTTGAACTGGGGAGAAGAATGTGCTAGGAACATTGACTTGGGGCGTGAGCATCGTCATTGGCGTGTATTCGTGTTCGGTGTGCGGGGCCGAATTTGAAATGCGCGGCATTTTGCCCTGATGGCGATCGTTGTGCGATGAGGAAGCGCGGCAATGCGCGTGTTGGTGCGCGGGCCTCGAGAGAAGCGATCGAGCGACGGGGACAGCTCGGCAAACATCAGAGACATCGGGCGAACATCAGAGGCTCACCGAGCCATGCCACGACATCACGATCCTGCCCTGCTGGTTCGGGCATCGCCCCGGCTTCCACGTTCACGAGGCTCTACTAGGCTGGGAATCTCCCCACCTGTCCCCAGTGACTGTCTCGAGGTGCCCTTCTGGGTACTGTTCGCGACGCCCTTCAAGGCACTGTTCCTGGCGTCATTCCAGATGCTGTTCCTGGCGTCGTTTCAGGTGCTGTTCCAGGCGCGGAAATTGCCGTGCACGGATGCTGTCTTGCAATCCTCCGCTAGGCCCGGCCACTCCCCGGTACTGACCTGAAGGAGTCAACGCGCCCCGGTCCCTAGCGCTAAGACGACACCACAACGTTCACCGCCCACTTGGCCCCTGAACACAAGTGCGGCCAACCTTCTGCTCGGGCTACGCCAGAAGAGTGGTCGTAGCTTCTTTCTCCGACTACACCACGGCTGACATACCGAGACGTACTGCAGGAGGTTTTATTCTTTTTTTTTCATAACTCACAATAAAGAAAGTAGGGTGTGAGTGTTAAAAAAACTTTGGCGCTAGTCACAGCATAAGCACGCGATTGTACATTTAGGTGTTTGTGTCGTTTAGTCCGATGTCTGTCGATACGTATATAAAGGTGTTCCGCTTTCTCTCTGGGTGCTTCCTGTGCACGTCTGACTGACCTGCATCCCACATTTGCCCACACCTGCTATACAACTTTCAGTGCATCATCATCATCATCATCATCATCAGCAGCAGCAGCAGCAGCATGACTGCGCCAACTGCAAAGCAAAGGCCTCGCCATGTTTCGCCAATCAACCCAGTCCTGCCTGTGTTGCGACCACGTTATCCCCGCAAACTTCCCAATCTCATCTGCCCACCTGACTTTCTGCCTCCCCCACGCACTCTTGGTTTCTCTGGGAACCTAGTCTGTTACACTTAATGACTCTTGCAGTGGGAATATGAGGCGTAATTCCGTTCCTTAAATCTAACATGCGAATGCACACTTGACACGCCGTGGTTGCCTAGCGACTAAGACGCCGCGCTTTTAAGCGCGAGCTAAGCACGAGCTAAGCACGTGGGTTCGATTCCCAGCCACACCGGCCGCATTTCGATATCAGCGTGATGCAAAAACACTCGTGTACTTAGGTTAAGGTGTACAATAAAGCACTCGTCTTCATGAAATTATTTCGCAGTTCCCCGCTACGGTGTGTCTCATAATCATATCTTTGTTGTGGCCCGTAAAATCAGTGTTTTTTTTTTCTGACCGTACATGAACATAGCAATCAAGGAGAAGGCGTCGTGCCCCGCGCTGGCTCTACGCACGACCAGGCTAAGTCAGCTTTTACGGGTCTGTAAGAAGGGATCATTATGATAAAACTATCATACTTGAGCACTCACGTACGCGTGATCTTCAGACAAGGCTGGGGACAAGGACAAAAACGTCATCAAAAACAAAAACGGCAAAAGTTCTCGATTTCGTAGTGGAAACGCCATTTTGTCACCTCCTCTGCCTTCTCTCACACTCTCTGTCTCTCTCTCATCTATCTCCGGGTTCTCTCTCACTTCTGTATCTCGAAGGCTCATCGGGGACGAGACGAGCTCCCTCTTCTTACGGCTCTTGTCCCACAGCCATCCACATCCCAGGCTCCTTCGCGCGCGCGAACTCGGCGACACAGGCGATAGGCTCGGTTCCCACAGGAGCAAGTGCGGGCGTGCTTCGACTTACCAATGAGACCTGTTCCGGCAGACCTCGCGAACGACGTCTTTTAACTGCCGCACTTCGAGAGCTATCGCAAAACTACATAAAGAGATTACAAACAAAACGAACTTCGTAGCCCACGTAAAAAACCAAAATATAGACGCAATACGGAAGCCTGCACTTCTTTTTTTTTTGCCGGATCCTGTATTATATGTGCACCTGTTTACAGTAGCCAAATGTTGTTTTCGCGTTCCCGGAGCAAGCAAAAAAATTTCAATGCGGAACCACCGCGCAAACTGGCTAGACGGCTTGATTCAACGGAGGGAGCACTGACACTGAGGATCCGGCGTACAGTCAGTCGGTCGGGCGTCCCAATACAGATAAGTGTATATAGCGTGAGTGGCTGGGAAACGATACGACGGTAAGTTAGTGGTGTCCGCGGCTAATCGAAGCCGTGTTTGATATCTCGTTCGGGACCATAGGTGAAACGCGCTCGTCAGTAGCCAGAATTCCCACGCCGGAGAAAAAAAAAAACGGACGGGTAAAACGACCGCTTGAGTGATTACCAGTGACGTCTTCTTCATGATGACGCGAACCGGTCCTCCTGTATAACAGTCAATGTTTAGTCGTGCGCGGAGACGTTTTTCCCACGGTCGTGAACTCGTGCGCCGAGTAAATTGAACCGGTTCCGCGATGGTTCCACGCAAGGGAGGGGAAATCAAATTCTTTAACGTCTCCCCGCTGCCGGACGACCACTTCGTACAAGGTAATTAGCTATACCACTCGTTATGGCGATTCGGTTATTAACCGTCGTATAGAAATGGTCACCACTGTAGCTGGACCTTTCGCATGCCGACGGCATTGACACTCTCATTTAGTCTAATGGTACGCACCCGTAGGAGTGATTTATCGGAACGAGATGGTTATCGAGATTGGAAATAAGCGGAACAAACTCGCTTGACCCGTCTTGCGAATAAGAAGTAGATAATCAGTGAGTGCAAATAAGGCAACGCGGGCAAGGACGTCCAAGGTCGTCTGCAGAACGCCGCAAGCAAGATGAACTAAGATTATGCTTGTTGTCGAGGCTAAGGTAGAGTAATCGGGTACCCGTGGAAACGGAGCCAGATTGCCAGCAATAAACACTGCTCAGAAAGAGTAACTTATAACTCCAACAGAGTTCCTGCAGGTCATTCATGTTCTGGATTATTATTACTGAAGGAGCAAAGAATTCGTCATACTATTAAATCGAAAGAAGGTTGAATTGTTTTTTTCTACTTTGACCCGAGTGTATTGAACACAATTTATTTATTTATTTATTTATTTATTTATTTATTTATTTATTTATACAATTCGCTAACTCAACGAATTCTACAAGAAAAGGGGCAGGCGGTGGTGACAAACAACAGAATCCATCCAGGTGGCGAGGCACTGATGAAAGTAGTATTTCTACAATACATGTCAAGAAAAATAATGAAGTGTAAGAAAAAAAATATTAGCACAGACATATTTATAAAAAGCCTGTCTAGAAAAAAATTCGGCAGATCCCACGTACCATGGGAGTCGATGTTATGCGAAGCATGTGGGGGTAGTGACTTCGGCGTAAGCTTTTTTTACTGAGCTACACGTTACAAAATGACGCTAAAAATTTGTATAAACTTTATACGCACACTTATATATGTTGAAGAGCCGCATATGTGTTATATAACCAGTTGTTTACGGTTGGGTAACGCTGCCAATGGCAACGTGGGTATTACCAACACCAGGAGCGGTAAGCTGATATGTAGTGCTTATACGTGTCCCGAGAACGCACGCACGTTTCACGAACCCGTGTGCGTGTGTGCAAGAAGTTCTTGACAGTTCTTGAACAAGGGCATCATCACCGTGATTAGTGAGCACCAGCAGCTGGTCATGACTTGTTATAGCTTCCGGTCGTGATCGTGGTGACGAGGGGTCCATGTGTAGTGAAGTATGTGGTATCGTAGAGCTGTTGGAATTCGTGGATGCCTCAGTCATTTCGTCGACAAATTGTCTGTCGACAGAGCCGGCGACATGTCGGAACCTGAAGCCACCCTTCGCGTTGGTGAGGGATAGGCCGTCGAGGCTGGTAGGCCTGGATAATGCTACGTAGACCAACATCTGTGGATGGTGTTTGTCGTATTTGTAGACTACCTGGGGGTATGTGGCCTACGTACCCTAGTCTACAAAGCGGCTGTCAATCAATGTGGTATCATCCTCGGTCAGCATGAGGCCATCGCCCAGCCTCGTAAGAAATGAAGAGGACACTGCATCGTTCTGGCGGACTAAGTGCACTATGCGGTACGGTGATGTGGATATCATATGTAACTTTCGTGATTGTATTCCTCCGGGGTGGAGCAATGCTTCAATATAGCTTGCTGAATCATAGGAATACAAACGTAATGTTTAATAGACTACTATAAAAGCGGAGCCAACACTGGAACTACAGGCGGTAATCTGATATGACGCCTGTATCGTAGGAGTAGACATCGTAGGAGTATCATGTAGTGTTTATTGCTTTCTTGTAAAATTAGATAGCCAGCACCACAACCACAATTGATGTTGCACCGATATTACGCCTGCGTAGGCTGTTTTTCCAAACCAATTTATAGACCTGGCGTGGCTCAGTGGTAGAATACCTGATTGCGACGCAGAATGCTTAGGTTCGATTCCTGCTGGTATCCTAATTTTCATTCTTTCCATTCGTTGAGACATCGCTGCCGATGATTCATTGAGACATCGCTGCCGATGTTGGTTTTCCTTAACTCTCTAGCATTTAAGTTAACAATATCTGTCCTCGCCGTTCCTGGGTAGATATGAACTGTCAATCACCTGTGGCGCATACCCGAACACCGCGGCCCGTGGTAAACGGGTATGTGCCACACGTGTCTAGTGGAAAGGGTTTGACGACGTACGCGACAAGGTTTTAACGTTATTCATGTCATGACCCGTCAGTCATATTTGTCAAATCCTCTTACCCTCCTATGCAAATTTTGGTCTACACCAAATTAAGGAGGCGATAATGAGAGCACCCAGACGTAGGCGGCTAGATAGATAGATAGATAGATAGATAGATAGATAGATAGATAGATAGATAGATAGATAGATAGATAGATACGTAGATAGAAACGCTCAAAGTGCCAGAGGTTCGCTAAGAAATGCTTCGCATTTAAAATCGGCAGATCCCATGTACCGTGGGAATCGATGTGATGCGAAGCATGCGCGAGATGGTGACTGTGGTGTAAGTTTTCATATTGAGCGAAACGTTACGGAATGAGGCTAGAGAAATATGGAAGTGGTATACGCACATTCATCTGTTCAAGAGTCGCATATGTATTATATAACCAGTTGTTTACAGTTGCGTAACGATGGCAAGAGCAACATGGGTGTTACCAACACCAGACGCGGTAAGCTGATATGTAGTGCTTATATTCTTCAGTACCGGATAGCGCGAATCCGAACATGACAAAGAAGGAACACAGATGCGCAGGACATGCGTTACTCGCAACTAAGCTTCATTCAGGAAAGCTTCCCTAGATAAATACACGGCCGAGTGGCAGGCGCAGGCGCACTGCTCGTACGTTACAGTCACAGTTACAGTTGTTATGCTTATACTTTCCCTTCATGACGGAGAACGCACGCACGTTCACGAACCCGTGTGTATATGTATAGAAAGGGTTCTTGACAGTTCTTGAACAAGGTCATCATCACCGTGATCAGTCAGCACCGGCAGCTGGACGGGACTTGTTAATCGGATCCGTTCGTGATAGCGGCTATGAGGAGTCTAAATGTAGTGAAGTGCGAGGTATAGCACAGTTGGTGGAAATCTTGGATGCCACTTACAATGAAATGATCTATGATGCCTCCTGTCGTGGACATGGCAGCGAGGTCTTCTTATGCCCTCTCCACATCCAATCCGTGTTTCACGCAGTATAAAGACCAAGCGTTGTTGGGTCTTGATAAATCAATGTTGAAGTCACCGGTAATGATGAGAGGCCTGGTACTCTCCGCATATTTATTGCAGGAAGCATTGACGCCGGTTTTTGCGTAATCCACGTGGTGCACGTGGCGGACCACGTGGACGAGTGGATGGTAGTTGAGCGTCTTCCAGGGGTGTTCTGTCTCCAGTTTCCTCACTTTTATTGCGTGCGCCGCGGTGGTGTAGCGGTTAAGGTGCTCGGCTGCTGACCCGAAGATCGCGGTTTCGATCCCGGCAGCGGCGGTCGCAATTCGATGGAGGCAAATGCTGAATGCCCGTGTTCTGTGCGATCTCGGTACACGTTGAACAATACCCGATGGTCAAAATTTGCCGAGCCCTTCGCTACGGCCTCTCTCATATCATATCGCCGTTTTCGGACATAAAACCCCAACAATTATTATTATTATCACTTTCCTCGCGTGTAAATGTGTGTGTTCGCCGTTACTGTGTTGGTTGAGACTCTGTATCACCTGTGGCACATACCCGCACATGAACACTACTATGCGGGTATGTGCCACACGTGACTGAGAGAAGGAGTTTCATGACGTACGCGGCATGTATTTTGCGTTATTCGTGTCACGACCAGTAAATCGTGTTCGTCATACACTGATCCCCTGCTATGCCAATTTCGGTATATTACAAGCTATGGAGACGACCAGGAGAGCGCCCAGACGTAGATAGATAGATAGATAGATAGATAGATAGATAGATAGATAGATAGATAGATAGATAGATAGATAGATAGATAGATAGATAGATAGATAGATAGATAGATAGATAGATAGATAGATAGATAGATAGATAGATAGATAGATAGATAGATAGATAGATAGATAGATAGAAACGGCCAAAGTGCCTGGGGTTCGCTAAGAAATGCGTCGCATTTAAAAAACGGCATAGATTTCATACTCCGTGGGGAGCCAGCCATGTCGTGTCTTGTCTTCATGTTCTGCTTCAGTCGCGAAAATGAATTCTCACCAACTCGCCCAACTGTCAACATTATATATTTCGTGGTTCAAGGCAAAATGTAGCTTAAGAGGTGAGGGAGTGGGAGAATCACTCTCGACTTGACCAAAACAGGAGCGAAATAAGTAACTGGAATAATAGGCGAACCTAGATGTCGTCAAGGTTAAACTATAAATTCACGATTGTCCCTGTGAACAGACACGCTATACTGTAGAACAGAAAGATGAAGACAGCTCAGAGGAAATGAACGAAACAGCAACAACACTGATTTGTGACATAGCAATTCAAATTGTAGTTGAATCACAAGGCAAGGAGTGAAGTAAATTTCTCAAACCACAAAGTACTAAGGAAACGACAAAACATGAAAGCGTCCAGTTCAACAGATCAAACAGAATTCACCGTACTGTCGAAGTTGATAACAAGAGGAAAATAATAATAATATCTGGGGTTTAACGTCCCAAAACCACGATATGATTATGAGAGACGCCGTAGTGGAGGGCTCCGGAAATTTTGACTGCCTGGGGTTCTTTAACGTGCGCCTAAATCTAAGTACACGGGTCTCAGACATTTTCGCCTCCATCGAAAATGCAGCCGCCGCGGCCGGGATTTGATCCCGCGACCTTCGGGTCAGTAGTCGAGCGCCATAACCAGTAGATCACCGTGGCGGGGCTACAAGAGGAAAATAAGTGTTGTGGATGTACTACATTGGAAATATCTTAGATCTTGAATCATAATCGGTAGCTGTAGACTTTATTATTCAGTTGTTTGAGGCCATATTTAAGGGCTTGCCGCGAAAGTTCAAGACCATAAGCATAAGCCTTAAAGGGGCCCTGCAATGTTCTTTCTGATGCCTTCTGTAGCACTGTAGCACCATTAATAAATATTGAGATAAAAGTAAAAAGAATTTTAAAAAACTCACAGGGTCCCTTAGGCATTCACGTAAGACGACTTGAAGGCGAAATTAACCCTCTCTTTCTTCGCAGTCCATGTATTGATCCTACCCCGCCACCATTAGAAAACTTTTTGCGCCTAACGTGGTTTTGCACAGGCTCCAAGATCGGATGCACCTCACCTGGTTTTGCATTGCCTCCGTGATCGAACAAACTTTCACCAAGCTACGATATAATGTGACATTACGTCACGTGACTCACTGACGTCATAATGACGTCACAAAATTTGGCGATCTGTGACGTCATGTGCTGTCGTCATCACGTGGTGATGATTTTTTGCATCACTCGTTCTTGACGCCGCGGTTTGCCGACGCCGACGGTCAAATTTAGCGTTTGCTGAGGCATTTAAGGCTTTCGCCTTAAAATTGCTACGCCAAAACTGAAGTTAGTAGTCCTCAAAATTCAACATCCGCTCACACAACCAGGCAAAACGTCCCCTTTCACATTTCACTATGACAACGACGTCACTGGTTGCTTCCAGTTACCGCGTGCCCCTTGTGGAGACATACCGGAAATCTCGCCGCATTACAGCCGTTGCGCAGCGAATCTAGTGTCGTGTTTTGATTGCTTCCGAAATATAATACTTAAAAACAAATCATTTTGCATCTACTAAAGAATAAAGAATGTTGTATTTGTAGTGTACAATACTGTGGTCTAGCTGGGACCACACGAATGTAACGCGCGACTTGGCCTGTCGAGCCTGTTAGACCGCACAACCGCTGCATTCACTGTCACATTGCCGAAACTCACTTCCGATGCAAGAAATAGCTTTTGTGTGTCGCTGTTGTGGGTGCAGGGGATGGTTTCTCCGTTCAAATAAAATTGTAACTACTTAATAGGGGTGTGCGAATAATCGAAACTTTCGAATGCGAATTTGAATACTAATACGGTGGAACACTGTCTTTGAATACCCAATATGTTATCATTATCTTCATCATCAGCATCAGCCTATTTTATGTTCACTGCACGACGGCCTCTCTCAACGTACCCTGCGCTAATTCCATTTTATACCTTTATTTTATGCCTCTGTCTTTTAAAATTTCGTCACTCCACCATCATCCTTGCAGTCATCGGCCTTAGTGTATCATTACAAATTTTCACAAGTAACAATAACCGTCGTTACTCTCCTAAAATACATAATGAAACTGCGAGTCATTAGGCTTCAACACGTGGAAAACACTTTCGGTACTGCTCTAACCACAAATTGTCATGCAGAAAAATTAACTACTTCACATGTTCACAAAGGGAGCACTCTTCCCGTTCTGTAACAACGCGTCTGAAAGAAAGAATAACACCCACTCCCTTACGCAATGTGTTGATCATACGTTGCAATTTCTTTTTCCGAGCATCCAAAGATTATTTAGATAACATTCTTGACGGTTTTATTATTTTGTCTGTTTATACAACGCAAAATTACAGCATATGCTGCATCAGAGAATTGCGGAATGAAGCCTATCTAAAGGGAAAAAAGAAATCGCCCTTGTCGCCCGGGTTTGCGGGAGATAAGTCTGAAAAGGAGCACGAAAGTGCTTCTCAGGGATTACAGTAAAACATCATCACTTACCTGGAACACAGCTATGCACTGAATATGTGGTATGCAGTAACCGGCGAATACACCGCAGCATAGTGGGTACGTATTAGTTACGTTTTGGTTTAAAAATTAAGAATGTGCATATTTCTATATATTTTATATAGTATTAAAACGTTAGCGACGCGCAGTTAAGTTGACATGGCGGTGGTAAATGCTGCAGTTGCTAGCTCTTTACTACCTTTCTTTTTTTTAAAAGAGTGCATATCAAGCAATTTCACAGTTGAAAACAGAACCTACTCTTCGACAGTCATAGCTTGCTCGGAAATTGAACAGCCGACTCAACATATCTGTTGAGATATTTCGGGACAACTCAGCGTCGGGAGAGGTCACATTATACATTCATTTCTGAAATGCAGCACTAGTTCGTGATTGAGACATTAATAAACCTTTGTAAAAACATTGATAGAAGGTCACCTAAGCCGGAAATCGATTTATAAAATTTTTCCGTTTTAAATGCTCAACAACTTGTTCTTTGGGCAGAGCTGTGGATTTGTAAGCATCGTACTTCGATATCTTGCAACACAGCTACTTTACAACCGTTTCTGTAAAACACTGCGTGCCCTAAACCAAAAATCTGCTCCGAATAATATAAACTTCATTTTCTCTCTCAAATACAACAGTTTAAGTTAAACTCGGTTAATTTCTTAACTTTTTTAAAGTTATACGCACACGGTGCGTCACAGACAAGCACCGCACACAGAACACATTATATACAACACGCAGCAGACAAAGCACATTGCTCGCGCTAGGGGCTTGCAAGAGAAGTAATAGAAAAATTAACTGTAGGAGCTTAGGTGACACTGAAATAGAAACACTCCTAATCTCAGGTGCTCCGAGAAACACGGGTAAGGCCACAGCTAGGCGTGTGCGTGGTTACAATACAGTAGGAGTGCCGCTTCGCTAGCAGCCGCTACACAGCCAAGCAGCCAACAGAGGCTCTTCTTCTATTGTACTACATGCCATCGCCTTTCCCTTCGTGAGAAAAGGAAGATATATATCGGCGGTAAATCTTTATTTCTCTTTCCAGGTACACGGCGGAAAAGCTGGAGCCAGGGCAAAGAGCTTCGGGAAAAACCAAAGCTCTCGCGAAGAAACGAACGCGCCGACAGAAAGAACGGATAAGAGGGCGACAGCAGAGATGCTTCCAAAAGCCTCATTTGGCCGCAGCCACACTGGCCGACACACGCACAACAGGAGAGTAGCAACATTCGCTGGCCGCGCGGAGGGGCGCTCCCTCGTAAGGGAGACCCTGCAGAAAAGCATCCGCGCCCGGCGGCCTGTCGCGACAATCAGGCCAATCACGCAACAAGCGCAGCCTGTCATCCGCGCGTCTCAGAGAGACGAAGTAGAAGAAGCAACAACGGAGGCCGCATCGAAGGACGTCCAGAAGCGTTCGGATATCGCCGTCCCGGGGAGCCATTCGTCATTCAAAGGGCCCGCGCACGCTGACAAGCGTGGACTCTTAGCGCGTGCGGTGGCTGCTGCAGCCGCTGCAGGCTTGTGACGGACGTGCGTGAGCCGAGAAAGCTTTCGGGCAACGCATATTAGCCCGGCGCGAAGAGGACGACGTCTTCCGGGCCGACGGCCACCAAACTAGGCGTCCTGGCAGACGCTGCTCGTGCAGGCGACACTCTCGTTTTCTCTCTCTGCGGTCTTTCTTTTTCGGGCCAAGGCGAACGAGTCGTCTATAGGGCGCGTGCATTCTTCGCAAGTACAGAATGCACATGAAGAAAAACCCCGCGCCGCAATGCCCGAACAGCGCGCTACTGAGCAGAGTTATTCGATTAGCTGTAAGGAAGGTACCACTGCGGTATACGAAACCAGCAGTGTAGCAAGCAGGTTCGTTTCAGAAACACTTAACTAACGAATAGACCGGCTGACGATATATTAACAACCAAAAGGCAGAGCTCTAAGGAACGAAGCGCGCTTGTCTGAACGGTATGCAAATGCGCAGCGTCTGCGTATTTATTCTGGAGTGAGAATGCGAGGTATGTTTGCACGGATGGGTTTCTCACCCGTGGGCGAGCCTAACCGTTCATACAGAGCGCTTCGAGAAAGGCGATGTATGGTTAGCACCGCCTAGTGTTTCCCACTGACGAATGCAAGCAAGTTTCGCACCGCAGGCGGAACATTTTTTGTCGCACAGTAACCTACTTGCGCAAAGCATTGTAACCGTGTTGTAACTGTGGTTAAGGAAGTCTGCATGCAAACCACCACTTTGTCGTTGCAATGCAAACAATGAGAAATGCGTAGAATTGAGCAAGATTACAGCTTGAATATATGACAATTATTTGTATCAAGCGTCACGAAATAATAACGTCTTTTAACGCGACAGCGTTAAAGAGCTCGTTTCGCAGAAATTGCGGTGTCGGCGTCGGCGTCCGCGTCAGCATCGGCGACGGCGTCGTTGGTTGTGAGCGAAAAATCATCATGTTGTCCGTGACCGAAAAATCGAGAAAGATGCAAATAAAATAAATAATAAGAAATCTTTGGGTTCGAGTGAGAACCGAACCCACGCCACCTGCGTGGCACGCAGGTGTTCTACCAGAGAGCTACGCTATTTCTTGAAACTGCTTCGAAAAAAAAAAACACTATATGAATGTCATGTAGTGGAAAGAGTGTCCTTAAGGCATACAATATTGCGTGGCAGAAGCGTAGAATCGTGCCAGGCGTAAAAACATGTGAATTGCACAACGAGTGGGTGTTTTAAAGGCCCACCCATTACCTTGCGCTCAGACATATTTAATCATCATCAGCTGCAAAAGCATCAACAAAGTGAGCAGCTGCGTAGGTTCGCGTGTTGACGGACGCGTAGTGGGTCCTTCGCTGATTTGCAAGAACGAAGAATTATAGCGTAGTGGGCACTTAACAACTGTACTTGCAGTTGGCATTCTGGGATAGTTTTAAACAGCTAATGTTACACCCACAGTTGTTCGTTTCCTTACGGCACGGTTGAGGCATGCACCGAGAACCGAAGCTAGGCTAGTAATTGAGAAGGCGATGCGTACTGGGCCAGATTACGCCATCGCCTTCTATTCTTGAAGGTGAAGCTCAGGCGTCCTCCAAGTTTTCTAATCCGGCGACGGCGAGATTAGATTTCAGAAATGTTCACGTGATAGTGTTAAGGAGCCCGTGTCGCAGAAAAACTTGATATGCGCGAAGAATAGAAATCACGATTCCAGCCTGAATCGAACCCAGGCATACTGCGTGGCAGGCAAGTGTGCTACCACAAAGAAACGCCAGTGGTTCAAACTGCTTATGAAGCAGATCCTATGTGGGCGTCATGTCGGACAATGTTAATTGTGGCTACAGTGTTGGCCAACCGCTTTGATAACAACGTAATAAACGTTACGTATGCACTGCTATGACTCAGCAAGCTACGGTCAAGTGCTGCACCGCCATGGAGAAATACCGCAATTACCGCTACTTATGACACGCACATTATCGCACCATAGTGTGCACTTCGTTTCCATAAAACTGACGTATGTGCTCTAACAGGTGTACCAATCTTTCATCGTACCATGAGCTACCTTTTAAGCACCAGTGAAGTCTGTGCGCAGCCGTGAATATGCCCACTATGCAATTTACACAAAGACGCCAATCCACCTCGTAACGCTTGGCTAAAAAAAAAGAGAAAATACACAAATGTGGGATAAGCAGCTATTCGCTGAATGCTTCGCATGAAATCGATTCCCAGAAAGCGTGGGATCTACCGGGTTTTTTCTTCGATGAAGGGTTGTATTAAAACCCTCTCTTTTCTTTCCTTTCCTTTTCTTTTCTTTTCTTTTCTTTGACTGTACACATTTCCGAGCGCCGATATTAAACGTTAGTTGGAAGTTAGCGGTTGTGCTTGTAGTGTTTCTGTGTTTCTTGTGTAGAAGTTAAGCGCTATAAAACTTGTAATTATGGATTACCATGCAACTAGCCCGAAGCAACGCCTTGCTGAGATAAAACCCTCGATCGTCCAATGAGCGTCGCGATGTGTGCGCGGTCTTCAAGAAAGTCTCGCAATATATAATTTTATTCATAAATAAACAGGCCTATTCACTTATTACGACTGTCGAAGAGTCAGTCCCAATATTTTTTTGAAATGATCAGAATCCACTTTATTCGGAATTGAGAAAAACGCTTTTGTTTTGAGGTGGTCTCGCGGTCGCACAGCAGCAGCCGGCACACCCTCTCCCGTATTTCATCGGCGCTGAGATGTTATCGCGTGGTTTGCAAGAAAGGGAAGTAGTGCGAGAGTGCGCAACCGAGCTGTTGAGGTCGCAAGGTGGTGAACATGAACTTAGTCGTTGTTTGCTCCTCATGAGCGCCCTACTCGCTTCTATTTGCCTCTTTTCCAACCGCACTCGCGTCCCCCGCAGTTTGCTGTTGACAATATGGCCAAGCCGAACAACTTTAACGGCGCAACTGTTTAAGCCGGCCGTGAATACTTTGGTGTGTAGAAGAATCTGTGTAGAAAAAACTATCATCACCATCAACGGGTACGTGCCACGGAAATTGGGCAAATCCCACTACTCGCCGCTGGTCAACTAAAAATGAAGAAGGCAACAGACGGACGGCAAACACCAATTAAGGTTTCTAGACAGACGTAACCAGTGATCGAGAAGCTTTAATAAACCGTCGTGATTAACCCAGTGCTAAACACAATGGCATCTGTACGGAGTGCTTGAGCGGTACGTACAGTCGAGCGCGATTTGAAGTTTATCGCACGAGCTTCGACCAAGAACTACAACAGCGCCACGTCCCAGAATCCTCTCTCGAGGAGAGGGAGGTATCAGGCAAGCTTCACTCACTCTCTTTGCTGTTCCTTAAGCTGCGATCACTCCCGTCTGAGGAAGGCACATTTTCTGTTTTTTTCTATGAGAACGCGATATATTTTTTTCGACTTAGCAAGCAGTTCAAACGAAGCAGCACCAAGCACCAGCTTTATTAGATCTTTCCCAGCAATTTTGTTATTGCCCGAGGAGATAAGAGCCGACGAAGAAAACACTTGACCGAAAAAAAAAAAATGGAAAGCTTAAACTAGACAGAAAGGGTGTAGAGTTCGTCGTAGGGGCGATTCTTTTAGCATGGAACAGCCAACGATGGCGAGAAGAACGCGTAATCTTAATTTTCATTGTTCCGAAGCGTGCTGCTAGGCCCCTGGGGCGCTAGGCCGGTCGACGCTCGCGCGATAACCTTCATATCGCGCTCTACTGTACAACGAGAGAATACGAGGAAACGGGAAAGGTAACGGCGGCTGCGAGAGGACCCCGAAGAGATAGAAGCCCTAGGCGAACGACGAATGCTCGGTTTCAGCGCGAGGCTAGGTCGCGGGTGTTTGGGCATCCATGTCGTGACTGTGACTGTCTGTGGTTTAACTCAAACCTTCCTGCGCTGAGACGCAACCTAGAAACAACCTAGCGTCACCTAGCTAAAGTCTGGCAACAACCTAGAAGCAACCATTAGACTTCAGAATCGTCCAGCTCCGCTCTTTCAAGCCTTGCGCGACTTAGTGCAAGCTTCGCCATTTTTAATTTCGTCAGTGTGTTCATGTCAT
The DNA here is from genome assembly GCF_013339695.2 of Rhipicephalus sanguineus. Lineage (NCBI taxonomy): Eukaryota > Metazoa > Arthropoda > Arachnida > Ixodida > Ixodidae > Rhipicephalus > Rhipicephalus sanguineus. The sequence continues at coordinate 156,008,688 of NC_051180.1, forward strand.
GAAAGCACCTCATGCCTTCATTTCAGTTAAAATGTAGGTAACGTATAATATAGCCGGTATTCAGCAGTAAACGTTGGATTTGACACTCATAGGTACGTAACACTAGTATTTGGTTCGTACTGACTCAAGCATTTTATTTCGGACTGCTCGTGGTTACATAAAAATGTCTGAATGACACCGCACAAACTGTTTCGCAATGCTTTGCGACAAAATTAACCACACCAACGTTCTCTCCTCGGTGCCGTCCTTTGTGCGATGAGAAGAGTCGCGCCGCTTTTATGTAGACCTTCGCCGTTTTTCAGGGCCCGGCGTAGAAAACATAAAAATGAAAACGCCCAGCTGCGCTTTAGGACTTGTTTCTTTTTCTCACACGCTTAGTTGAATTTTATGTCACAAGAGCGCATCATAATCTTTATTTCTCGGGCGCACTGTAGAAGTTGTACGTTCTTTGCCGGACTTATGCGGGGCGCATTATATAGCCTATAACGTCTTCTTTTATTTTTCTTCTTCTTGGAACAGATCTCAACTTTATCATCTCCTCCTCCAGCATTTTAAGCGCATTGCCTCGGAACAAAAGTGCAATAGCATGGCAACTGGCAAAACGTGAAGCGTTCTGGAGGCTGCTATGCTGGTCATTTTGAGGTCTAGAAGTCTTCAGCAAACACGCCGATTGCTTACTAGCGGATCTGGCTCACTTCGGTCCAAAAAGGCCCAGGACTTGAATCGTGCACTTAGAGCGGTCTAGTTGATCCATAACTTCTGTAAGCGCGAAAGAAACGTATCACGTACGAAGAAAACAGGACAAGCGCTACTTTCAACTAAGCTTTTAATGCGTGCTAACACCCAATACATAGGTGTAGTCACCAGGAGTAAAGGAAAGGCACAAAAATTAAACAACATAAAAACAAAGATCTAAAAAGACATACTATCGCACGGCAGCGTCCACTCGTGCTAACACGTGCCAAGAGCGTATGTACCGGCAAAAGGCTAAGTGATGAAAAAATTGCTACACATCACCCCGATTGCATCAGCAAGGCGCGCTCCTTGCTAGTCAAGGCAATCGAAGGAGCGCTAACTGCAATCAAATCGTCCCTCTTCATCTCAGCAGCCTCGACAATCAATCCGGAGTTAGTCTGGAGTTAAACTCGGCCACTTTCATGTGGCCGAGTTCATGTAGAACAGGCTGAGCGTTGTCTTAATGTCCGTGTCAGTCAGCATCGCAATAAAGTTCGCAAAGGTGCGGATGGGCAGCTTGGGGCGCACTGTAGAGATTGGGGCTGCGAGCAATTTCTTCGTAACGATGAAGTGGATGCGCTTGAAAGACAAGGATGAAGAAGAAACGGGACACACACTGCGCATTAACTCCGGACATTAACTCCAGATTGATTGTCGAGGCTGCTGAGATGAAGAGGAACTATTTGATTGCAGTTAGCGCTCATTCGATTGACTTGATAAACAAGGAGTTTAACTTTTTAGTAATCGGTGCAGTCACACAGTGCGCTCCTTGGCACCTCATGGGCTGATGCGATCGGGGTGATGTGTATCAATTTTTTTCATCACTTAGTCTTTTGCCGGTACATACGCTCTTGGCACGTGTTAGCACGAGTGGACGCTACCCTGCGATAGTATGTCTTTTTAGATCTTTGTTTATTTTATGTTTAATTTTGTGCCTTTCCTTTATTTCTGGTGACTACAGCTATATATAATGGGTATTACCACGCAATTAAAGCTAAGTTGAAAGTAGCGCTTGTCCTGTGTTCTTCGTCCGTGTTACGTGTCTTCCGCACTTACAGAGACTTGAATCATTGCTGATTTAGAACTAATGTTTCTTGAGTGGGTGTTTTGACTAGGGGAAAATTGCCGATTAGAAGTATATTTTTTTTTTAAATGGAGGAAATTTATACATGCTTCCTGTTAACGACAAATTTAGACCAGTTCAGGTTACGGTACCTGACTTGCATTGAAGGAGGAGGAACTCTACTTAGAGCTGTGCACGGGCCGTATTTCCGAGCCCGAGCCCGGCCCGGGCCCGCTGACTTTGTCGAAGGCCCGCCCGAGCCCGACGGCAAAGGGCTGCGAGCCCGCCCGGCCCGGCCCGACGTACTAAAACACAATCCCGGGCCCGGCCCGGCCCGGCCCGGGTTTTTAAAGGTTCGCTGCGAAAACAAAGCATCGTTTTCCGGTAATTTGGCATTTTATTGAGCATATCAAATATGATCAAACGACACACGACGAACAGTCTCTATTACACAGATTACAAATTACAAGTAGACGGCCTCATGCCAGCAACAATGGAGTTCGTTCGCCAAAGCCGTCACGTGTATGGGGTATGCCAATGCCTTGCACGAAGGCGATCTATGTCGGGTCGCTCGTCGCTGTCGCGTGCATTTTCACTCATATGGGATTTGGCCTTAAATCTAACGCGAACAGTCGCGTGGCGCCGTCCCTAGCTCAGGTGGTGTTACTTCTACGTTTGTCGGAGTGCAACAGAGGCAGTGCTTTACCTGCTCCCCTTTTGTTTAAAGTAGCGAATGGAAATGAAAAGCGGTAAAGGGCGGTCGCGGAAAAGGCGCTGTATGCGTGCTCGAAAACAATTCCCGCTCATTCTCTATATTTCGGGCTTGAGTCGGGCTTAGCGCCGGGCCCGAGCCCGGCCCGATAAAACTGCAAGTAGCCCGAGCCCGGCCCGGGCCCGAGGTGAAAATACGTCGGCCCGCCCGAGCCCGGCCCGCGGGCCGGGTCGGGCTCGGGCTTTCGGGCTACCCGGAGCCCGTGCACACCTCTAACTCTACTTATCCTTATGTAGCGCCAACCGAACTCAGGTGTACGAAAGCCTGAGCGGTTTATTGCAGCCTAATTCTAATGCACACTGTCAGCAAAACAAAAAAAAAAGCCGAGATGGGAGTGAAGTGACTTGTCCTCTAGTACACGCCCCGATGGGGGTTTTATATACCCCGTGCAGGGGGAATAAAAAGTTTACTCCCCTAAAGAAGGAGTTTTCGGATGGACTGAGGGGAGTATCTGTTTATATCCATCGGGGAACTTTTTGAGGTAAGTATGGGAGTAAATTTTTATCACCATCGAAAAAAGAAATACGCTTTTCGCTGTCGCACCATGTGCCAGAGAATGTTAAATTAAATTAGTATCGAAGCAGGCAACGTCAATCACACCTACACAAACATGCACCCAACGTTCGCAAAGTAATATAACACTCACACTGACCACCGCTCGCCGTTCGCGCTTCGCAACCACAGTCCGGTCACCCGGGTATATATATGCACCGTATCTTGACCTCCCATAGTTCCGACAGGATTTATAATGCAATTCACATCTTTTACGCGGTTGTAGGAGCATGACGCAAAGCTCTTACTTACAGACTCTGAAAAAAAATTTCTAGCTAGCGAAACTCCTGGGAGACATAAATCCTGGCACACTGCAGCGCAAAAAAAAACAAAAAAAAAACGCACGGACGGAACACGAATGACGAATATAATACAGACATAAATATTGCATATATGAGCTTTAATGTAAACCCTAAATGCGCCTGTTATATATTGGTATCTGTTCGTGCACAATAATAAAAAAAAAAGTTATCGTTTAGGGAAAAACAAAAAAAAAGTGAGAAAGAGGGGGGGGGGGAGGGGGGCCGAAGGGCGTGTGATAGAGCAGACAACAGCAGCAACGCTCATCTTTGATGTTTGTAGGAGGGTTTAAAAAAATAGGGCAGCTACGCGTTAGTGGTGCTAAGATTGAGAGAAGTGGTTTGTTTGAAGAGGAAAAGGCACTATTTTCTGCAACCCATGCGGGAGCACGGCTGAGCGGAAGCAGCGGGACTGGTGGCGTTGCTCTCCTCCTCCTTTCCCTCGTCCTCAACCTGACTTCTTTCCCACCCCTTGCTACACTATACTATAAAAGACAATGCTAGGATTTACCCTCTCACCTCCTCCTTTCCCTCCTACTTGCCCTGACTTCCCTTTCTCACCCCTTGCTGTGCTATACTATAAGTGGTTACGCATGCTTGCTCTCTCTTTTTTCTATCTCTTTTTGTGTCTGTTTCTTTATATCTCTTTCTCGCTCTGTATATTTCTGTCTGTCTCTTTCTACCTCTTGCTCGTTTTCTTCCCTTCCTTGCCCTCTATTTCTTTCTATCTCTTTCCTTATCTCTCTTTGTACTCGTTGTCTCAACCATCAGAGTTATTGCATCCTACGGCCGACGAATCGGCGCTCTTATTCTGGGAGCCGAGCAGAAGATGAAGAAGAGAACGAAAAGAGCGCGTGGAGGCTCATGATGATGATAGTTTTACGGTGTCGCAGCACGGCATAAGGAAAAGCTTAACAGATCCGCCGTAACAAAGAAATTCATTCACCTAAGAAAGACGACTGTTTATACTTTTAGGTAACAGTAATACAAGTGTGGTAATGAAAGATAAGCAAATCGGCAATTCAGAGGGTGAATAGCAAATAAAGCGGCGCAAGAGTAGAGACACTGATCAGAAATAGGGACAACAAAAGACAACAAGTTTCTGGTGTAGCGTGGAGATATGCATGTGTTCAGGCAGCAGTAATGTGCCTCTCAAATAATCTCACGTCATTTATGTATAACATCAACACGTACGAAAGATAAGTATTGTACTTAATGTAGCGCTTGCACTTAGCATAACATGCTCATCAGAGACGGCCGGGTCCAGTAAACGTATTACGGACGAGTACTGGTCGATCTCCAGCAAGTCTGTCCTTGTAGAAGCCCTACGAACGCCGAAGTCCACGCAGTTCAGGCAGAACAACAGCAACAAAAAAAAAATAATGGATCAAGCGTTCCTTTCTGCTTTTCGGTATATGCTTGCAATCGCAATGCTTGTGGCGTTGCTAAGTGTACAAAGCAACATGGTGGAAAACGCCTGGTGATATTCTTTCTCCGCTTTTTCCCTCCAGTGAAGATGGCAGCGCACCATTGAGGCTCATTGCCATCATGCCCAGTCGCACATCCTTTCTTTCCTTTTAACGTTACTCCAGTATAGCGGAGCAAACAGGTTACTTGTACCAGGTTAACCTCCCTGCCTTTCCTGATCATCTGTCTCTCTTACTCAACTGTAGGAGCAAATCAAACACTCCTATTCCTCTTAACATATCTGCCTTTGCCGTCCTATTTCTCAATCTACATTTTTTTCTCTCTCTCCCCGTAAACACGCAACGCCCCCCTGCAAATTATTCTGATTAAATTCCCCCGTCGTTCTTCTGATGCTGAAGAATTCAGCAGGCTGTCAAGCAGTCAACTAAGGCTGGAACTCTTCCCTCTAAGGTAATATATATATATATATATATATATTACTGACTACACTTTTTGGTTAGTCCTGACTAACATATAGAACTCTCTTTAAAGATACATAATAACTCTATTTTGGAGATCGTTGTACTCTTTTAATAGAGTCGTGGGAGGCGCGCCTCTCCGAAAGAGAGTTAGCGTATATCTTTAAAGAGAGTTATAGTGTATGTCGCGAGTCAGGATCGACCAAGAGAGAGTAACGTGTAATATCTTTTATCTAGAGTTTATTAAGCGAACCTGTGACCATCAAAGCGAGGGACACTAACAATACAATGATAGCTCGAATATCTATGCCCTTTTAAGAAGTACATCAAGTATGAAGTCGTTGAAACGTGCTTGAGGTGATCATGTTCTTCATTGTCAATCTAAATGTTGAAAGCTTCTTCCCAGATTTTTTTTTTTTTTTTTTTTGCGCTATAGTTTGCTATTCCATGGCATATCTAAAGGCACTGCGCGCTTCGTTGCACGAAAAACTCGTTTGCTATCCTGAGCTACCGTGCGGCGCCCATCGTTCAACAAACAACGCACGTGGAATGAGGAATAAACACTGTCAGAACCCACTCGCGAACTTAATAAACGGTAACTGCCGGCGGTGAAACCGTGTTGAATGGAAGTGGTTACGTCAGCAGCTTCGTACCTGCGCGCACAGCTTCCTCGGTCCCGTGCGGGCCATCATTAGTGCGTTACATGAACAGCCGCTAGTCCCCGCGAAAAGAAAAAAGGTTTGTTTTTCTTACTTTTTATAGAGAATAGCTCGCAATAATTAACGTCAGAGCGCATCCTCTCCCGTTACGCAAGAACCCACGGCAATCACACGTTGAAAAGTGGGGCAGTGTTATCTCAAGAGTGTGTTTAACGAAAATTTAGTGTCGTTAATTCGTTAAATAAGAACGGACATTTTCACGGCTGCTTACGAAACTGCGCGACTAGCATCGCGAGTGAAGGGAAAACAGGCTCCGAACCGTTCGCAGCGCAGTTTTAGAAGATAAGTATTAGGGAGCGGTGAGGGGAGGGAGGGGGGCGACGCCGCAAAATGTAAGGTACTCATCCGTGCTCTCGTATTTTAAACACCCTCTTTAAAAGAAGCACCTTCGATGGACTCCAAACGAAGAAAGAAACTTACATTTTAAAGTTGTTGTTTTTTCATTCGAAAGAATCTCCACAGTGCACGAGAAATGAGGCAAAACGCAAGCATCCTGTTCTATGCTTAACGCCCGTTCATGCGCAGGTTGAGTTTGTTGCGCAAGAAAAATCGTTACGTGAAGCAGTAAACACCGCCACTTTGCCCCCGTCTTTTTTAAAAACTATCTATAGGAGAGGCCAGCGCTTTCATTATCGCCCGCTATTCGCCTTCGCACAAAAGAGCTCGCAATAATTAACGTTAGAGCGCAGCAAATATTGAAAACGTTGAAAAGCACAGCAGATAATCAAATAAGGAATAATCGCCCACGCACTCCGTGCAGATGGTTAACCAGCGTAGCTGAAGCGTGAGACCCAGGTGTTTCTCGCAGGGTTAATCCCGACGTTTCATTAGGTCTTTGTGTTTCTTGATGAGTTTACACAACACATTTAGCTTGGGTTTATCACAGTGTTCATTTCACGTTGCCGCACGCCGTGCTTCCCATGGCCACTGTCATGGAGGAGTCCAATGAACGGTTCATTGCTCTTTGCAGTGCCTTAAAGGGACACTAAAGAGCAGAACGATTTTTCTCATATTAGTAAAGCACTCTTTCACGATGGCAAAATCACCACGCTTGCTGCGATAAGACGCTTAGTAAGCGAGAAAACGCGCAAAAACAAAGTGTGGGTGGCGACACCACCTTGAAGTTTCCGCACCATTCGCCGTAACGTCACATGTTTTGACTGCGCCTACTAGGTACTATGTAGTTCCTAATCGGTAAAAATGAAGTACTACATTGTCCTTTGAGGAGGCCACACACTTAACATACCAAGTTTGGGGTAATTTGGTGGAGCAAGTGGCGACAAAATATGATCAATACACTTTTAAATCCGTGACCACATGCGGGGACATTTCGGCGCGTAATTTAAAAATGAAACTTTCATCTTGATTTTCTCCTATATTAATAAACCTATGATGGCGAAATTAACATTAGAGTTCTCGGAGCAAAATTTATCGATCTAAACCGATTCATTGTTTCTCTTTAGTGTCCCTTTAACGTCGCAACACCACGATATGATTATGAGGGACGCCGTAGTGGAGGGCTCCGGAAATTTCGACCATCTGGTGTTCTTTAACGTCCACCTAAGTCTAAGTACACGGGCTTCAAGCATATTCGCCTCCACCGAAATTGCGGTCGCCGCGGCCGGGATTCGATCCCGCGACCTTCGGCTCAGCAGTAGTGATGCAGAACTATCGATGGTACTATCGATACTATCGAAAGCTGAGTCACTATCGAACTATCGATGGTGAAAAATACTATCGATAGCGCTATCGATAGTAAAAAATTCGATGACACTATCGATAGTATAAAACCAACAGCCCGGACTCACTGCAAAATAAACTTGATTCCGCGCACTAAGTACATAGTGGCGCCGGAGGAGCATGTTGAAAGGCAAAAAAGTTGACATGCTTGTGTTATTCACCAGAGTGCTTTGCTGACACGTGATCATAAAGTCAAACTGTTCAGCTGTAGCGGAACCCTTACAAAAAATCCTATTGAAAAATAATTGAAAAGCTAGTGGTCAATGTTGGCGCATTGTATTGAAAAGTATTTGAATGATATTTGAAAAGTTATTGAAAAGTCATTAAGCTCACCATTTACCCCTTACAAAAAATCATATTGAAAAATAATTGAAAAGCTAGTGGTCATTGTTGACGCATTGTATTGAAAAGTATTTGAATGATATTTGAAAAGTTATTGAAAAGTCATTAAGCTCACCATTTACACCCATTGAAAATTGGCCGGTGATATTTTATAAAAAAGTTATTGACACAAAAGTGATTGAATAGTAGTGAACCTGTTATTGAATAGTTTATGAGCTGCAGTTCAAGCGGCATTGAAATTTGATGATCTAGTTATTGAAAGTAAATGTCGTAATAGTTGTTGAATTCTTGTAGACATGCAAGTGTGATATATATCCTCCCCCTGAAAGAACAATGCCTACTGAAGCACATGCCACAGTAGGCATGGTCCAAAAGGACTTGCATAGAACCTCTTGAAGAATGCCTGCTGAGGCACGTGTTTACAATATAAATTGCAGTTCCTTGGGCTTCATAAAACACTTTTCGTAACTCTAATAACAGCTGCTAAGTGCCCTTTATGGGTTTTATATGAGCACACAGCTATCTGTAGATAGGCACTGCTGGTGTATGCTTGCATAAGAAGCAATAAGAGGCCAGCATAGTTAGTGTTATTGTGGCAGACTATGCCAACTCACTCTGGACGGGAAACAACAAGCTACGTGTACACAAAAAGCAAAGAATAACTTAAATCAGGTCAGTTTACTTTCACTATAGCTGAATTACAGTAGGTAAGGCACAACTGCACGGAGGCAAATCGCGCTTTCAATAACTGCAATAGCAAAAGCTTTTTATCGCCTGTTATAATGCTTCAATTCTTCCAACCCCACGTAAACCTGGAAACAAGGTAATCTGCGCGAGAAATAAAATACCAGGACACGGGCACATAAGTCAACTGAATGACACACACACAGACACTGGGAGAAGTCAACTCTTTTATAAGTTCTGTGACCTTTCGTTTTCTTTCAAGAGCCCAAGGAAAAGAAGAAAACGCAAATATGCGGACAATCTATCTTTATTTATGCAAAAACTGCAAGTAACCCCACCATCAGAGATGAAAGCCATAATTTGTTTGGTGTAGCACTTGTTTCAAAATAAAAAGGGTGACTCCCACCTGCAAAAAAAAAAAAACAGGAGAAAAGGAAATTGTTATATAAGTTCGTACCTAGCAGAGGACGGTGTGAACAGGCGAAAACTCGATAACATCGTACGGCTACAAAGGGGCGAAGATGCTACAATTAACCAGGCTGAAGCGACGCGCGGGAGAACGACCACTTTGAAGGCGCGCGTTGAAACAGTCAAGGCAAAGTAACATATTGGCACTAGAAAGACGCGCCACTTATGTCCCTAAAACAAGATTTTGAACACTCACTCACCATTCGAAACTATTCCAAAATAGCGCAAATAGCGCAAAGTAGCTTTGCAGAGTCAGAATCGTAGTACAGGCGCTCGAACGTAAACCTATAATGTATACCTTGAAACAAGCTCCGTTAAGCGCGGCCAATAAAAGTCAGTACGTTCGAAAGTGAACGTAAATCGTAACCTACATTTATATTAGGACAGTGTAATCCTGCATGCCACAAAAATTACGCAGTCACGTACTTCTGAAACATGTCGCGCATGTAGCCCGTGATGCAACAAACACGCATTTTCCATCGCTTTCGAATATAATTGTGCACAGGTAAAGAAAATTAACTTACCTTCAACAAGGACAGAGACCTGTAGTTTAAAGAATCCGCAAATCCAAGCAATGGTAAGCGCACATCAAGGTGATCGCTTCCGTCCCTCCATCTAAGCAGAAATGAAAATGCGACAGTCTCGCACCCAAACTGAGACGTCCATTTCTCCGCAGGAAACGTTCCGGGACTAGGCTTAACTCCAGTACGCGTATAACGGCCACTAACAGGCACTCCAGAGGAACGTAGTCCTTGCATGCAGATACACGAGTGCTGAACATGCCGCGAAGTAGCTTCTTCACAGCTGCGTTCATAATTTCCGTGAATCACGGCACTCACAGAGCACGAACCGTAGTGAGAGGAGACTAGCGCGGCGAGCGCGACCGGCACGTTCGAATTTCGCGTACTCGACTGACGTCACACAACGACGCGGATGGATACACCGGATAGAGCACCAGCGCTACGAAGCCCGTCACGAAGTTAGGCGGTAATTGCTATTATTAAAAAAGTTACGTAAAGCTTGCTGGTTAACGACCTTCGCACTCTGCATGTTTGTTGACGCAATGCAACACAACAAATTTATTATTCTTTTGGCGTTATTTTCTTAGTCGCAATAAGACATGGCACGCAAGCTCGAGTTCAAGCGTTCAAGTTTCAACGTGTTTTGCATGGAGCAAAGGCGTGCGTTTGCGACAGCAGGGATAGTAATAAAATAAAATGAAAAGGAATGATAGTTCGCTGGTACATCACGTTTCTCTGGTAGATGTATGCGGTGAGCTTTGAGAGAATGGTTTAGTCGACACCGCGTACAGGCAGGCGCTGTATTACGTGCCGAGGCCCCCACCATCCATAGGTAGATACTTTTACGTCATGCCCGCGATAGCGTTAAAGAGCTTGTTTCGCAGAAATTCCGGTGTCGGCGGCGGCTTCTTTGGTTGCGAGCGAAAAAGCAGCGTTGGCCGTGAGCGAAAATTTGAGGTAGATGCAAATAAAGATATCAGCCATGGGGCACCGTACTTTGGCTTTCCTTGCGGCACGGTTTGGGTCTCTACCGAGAAGCGAAGGCAGGTAGCGATCGGCAAGGCGATACTCACCCGTATACATTGGACACACAAAATATTGTTGTAATAAATGTGCTGTTGAAGAGGGCGCAAACCTTTACCTTTACAATACGTATTTCGTGTGTGTGTGTGCGCGTGCGCGTGCGTGCGGATATCGCTATCGCGTTCAAGTTTAACGGTTTATCAATTTTTGTTACTGGCTTGCCTCCACGGCGGTACATAAATGGTGCCTATATATCCTTAAACACTGCTTATGACCGTTCAATCCTCAAACGAATCTGCCTTTGGGGCCGCCGCGGTGGTACAGTGGTTACGGTGCTCGGCTGCTGACCAGAAGATCGCGGATTCAATCCCGGCCGCGGCGGTCGCATTTTTAATGGAGGCGATAGTGCTAAAGGTCCATTTACTTCAATTTAGGTGCACGTTAAAAAGCCCCAGGTGTGTCATATTTCCGGATATGAGCTCTCCACAACGGAGTGACTGACAGTCATATTGGGGTTTTGGCGCATAAAACCGCAATAATTCATTATTTAGCTTTCTTTGTGTATTCAGCTGCAGTACAGTTTCTGCGCACTGTATACCGTGTCCTAGGAGGGTACAGTTACCTGCGTTGCTTCGGGTACTAAAGCAAGAAGTCAGCAATGCTTTGTTGCCGCATGAAGAGTTATATATGTACGGGGTCATTCGGTTAGAGCTAATTAAAACGGACAGGCTTGAGAAATCACGTTGCCGAAGGTAGGTAGTAATATAATCCCACGTAGGTACCCCCAGGCCAAACTTGAGGGCCCGATCGAGGGCACGTACTCTGGATGGCCAGGGTTTGGTCATTGAGTTCGGGGCTTCGCAAGCCTCATGCGCTTCTGAATATCAGTTACCATTGCTACATCTCTGCATTGCTGTACAAGGTTGCGTGAAATGTGGAGTCGTATTTAAAAATAAAATTGTATTTTTTGTAATTTATTACATTACTTGCAGCAGCAAGTTCTGCATATGCTTAAAAATTTTCTGCTTTACATTAGCTGACACATAGAGAGCGTCCGTGATGCAAGTAGTGCTGTAGTGTTGATTGTGTGCAAGAGTATTTGTTGCTTGCCGGAAATCAAATGTCATGTATGCCGGCTACCAAAAAAAAAAAGGCAAATAAACCTACTATATGCGCATGTGTGTCTGGGTTCCTTAATAAGATGGCAAGAGTGCTCGTGATCTTATCTGTAATAAGTTTCACGCCCACCTTCATACGTCCGCGGCCGGTCCTAAACTCAACCACCGTGCAACATAAAATCAACAAAACATCAATATATTTTTCAACATGTACTTTTGATTGGAAAGAATCAATGACAATTTCGTTGTCTAGTCATTGAGAAGATTCAACGACATTTGACATTTAGTTGAAAAGTCATTGATTCAATCATTCATCAATCATTTGTCAACAGTTACTCAATAGTCATTTTTATAAGGGACACCCATTGAAAATTGGCCGGTGATATTTTATAAAAAAGTTATTGACACAAAAGTGATTGAATAGTAGTGAACCTGTTATTGAATAGTTTATGAGCTGCAATTCAAGCGGCATTGAAATTTGATGATCTAGTTATTGAAAGTAAATGTACAGTATGTCGTAATAGTTGTTGAATTCTTGTAGACATGCAAGTGTGATATATATCCTCCCCCTGAAAGAATGCCTACTGAAGCACATGCCACAGTAGGCATGGTCCGAAAGGTCTTGCATAGAACCTCTTGAAGAATGCCTGCTGAGGCACGTGTTTACAATATAAATTGCAGTTCCTTGGGCTTCATAAAACACTTTTCGTAACTCTAATAACAGCTGCTAAGTGCCCTTTGTGGGTTTTATATGAGCACACAGCTATCTGTAGATAGGCACTGCTGGTGTATGCTTGCATAAAAAGCAATAAGAGGCCAGCATAGTTAGTGTTATTGTGGCAGACTATGCCAACTCACTCTGGACGGGAAACAGCAAGGTACATGTACACAAAAAGCAAAGAATAACTTAAATCAGGTGAGTTTACTTTCACTATAGCTCAATTACAGTAGGTAAGGCACAACTGCACGGAGGCAGATCGCGCTTTCAATAACTGCAATAGCAAAAGCTTTTTATCGCCTGTTATAATGCTTCAATTCTTCCAACCCCGCGTAAACCTGGAAACAAGGTAATCTGCGCGAGAAATAAAATACCAGGACACGGGCACATAAGTCAACTGAATGACACACACACAGACACTGGGAGAAGTCAACTCTTTTATAAGTTCTGTGACCTTTCGTTTTCTTTCAAGAGCCCAAGGAAAAGAAGAAAACGCAAATATGCGGACAATCTATCTTTATTTATGCAAAAACTGCAAGTAACCCCACCATCAGAGATGAAAGCCATAATTTGTTTGGTGTAGCACTTGTTTCAAAATAAAAAGGGTGACTCCCACCTGCAAAAAAAAAAAAAAAAAACAGGAGAAAAGGAAATTGTTATATAAGTTCGTACCTAGCAGAGGACGGTGTGAACAGGCGAAAACTCGATAACATCGTACGGCTACAAAGGGGCGAATATGCTACAATTAACCAGGCTGAAGCGACGCGCGGGAGAACGACCACTTTAAAGGCGCGCGTTGAAACAGTCAAGGCAAAGTAACATCTTGGCACTAGAAAGACGCCCCACTTATGTCCCTAAAACAAGATTTTGAACACTCACTCACCATTCGAAACTATTCCAAAATAGCGCAAATAGCGCAAAGTAGCTTTACAGAGTCAGAATCGTAGTACAGGCGCTCGAACGTAAACGTATAATGTATACCTTGAAACAAGCTCCGTTAAGCGCGGCCAATAAAAGTCAGTACGTTCGAAAGTGAACGTAAATCGTAACCTACATTTATATTAGGACAGTGTAATCCTGCATGCCGCAAAAATTACGCAGTCACGTACTTCTGAAACATGTCGCGCATGTAGCCCGTGATGCAACAAACACGCATTTTCCATCGCTTTCGAATATAATTGTGCACAGGTAAAGAAAATTAACTTACCTTCAACAAGGACAGAGGCCTGTAGTTTAAAGAATCCGCAAATCCAAGCAATGGTAAGCGCACATCAAGGTGATCGCTTCCGTCCCTCCATCTAAGCAGAAATGAAAATGCGACAGTCTCGCACCCAAACTGAGACGTCCATTTCTCCGCAGGAAACGTTCCGTGACTAGGCTTAACTCCAGTACGCGTATAACGGCCGCTAACAGGCACTCCAGAGGAACGTAGTCCTTGCATGCAGGTACACGAGTGCTGAACATGCCGCGAAGTAGCTTCTTCACAGCTGCGTTCATAATTTCCGTGAATCACGGCACTCACAGAGCACGAACCGTAGCGAGAGGAGACTAGCGCGGCGAGCGCGACCGGCACTTTCGAATTCCGCGTACTCGACTGACGTCACACAACGACGCGGATGGATACACCGGATAGAGCACCAGCGCTACGAAGCCCGTCACGAAGTTAGGCGGTAATTGCTATTATTAAAAAAGTTACGTAAAGCTTGCTGGTTAACGACCTCCGCACTCTGCATGTTTGTTGACGCAATGCAACACAACAAATTGATTATTCGTTTGGCGTTATTTTCTTAGTCGCAATAAGACATGGCACGCAAGCTCGAGTTCAAGCCATGTTCAAGCGTTCAAGTTTCAACGTGTTTTGCATGGAGCAAAGGCGTGCGTTTGCGACAGCAGGGATAGTAATAAAATAAAATGAAAAGGAATGATAGTCGCTGGTACATCAGTTTCTCTGGTAGATGTATGCGGTGAGCTTTGAGAGAATGGTTTAGTGGACACCGCGTACAGGCAGGCGCTGTATTACGTGCCGAGGCCCCCACCATCCATAGGTAGATACTTTTACGTCATGCCCGCGATAGCGTTAAAGAGCTCGTTTCGCAGAAATTCCGGTGTCGGCGGCGGCTTCTTTGGTTGCGAGCGAAAAAGCAGCGTTGGCCGTGAGCGAAAATTTGAGGTAGATGCAAATAAAGATATCAGCCATGGGGCACCGTACTTTGGCTTTCCTTGCGGCACGGTTTGGGTCTCTACCGAGAAGCGAAGGCAGGCTAGCGATCGGCAAGGCGATACTCACCCGTATACATTGGACACACAAAATATTGTTGTAATAAATGTGCTGTTCAAGAGGGCGCAAACCTTTACCTTTACAATACGTATTTCGTGTGTGTGTGCGCGTGCGCGCGTGCGTGCGTGCGGATATCGCTATCGCGTTCAAGTTTAACGGTTCAAGTTATCCATTTTTGTTACTGGCTTGCCTCCACGGCGGTACATAAATGGTGCCTATCCTTAAACACTGCTTATGACCGTTCAATCCTCAAACGAATCTGCCTTTGGGGCCGCCGCGGTGGTACAGTGGTTACGGTGCTCGGCTGCTGACCCGAAGATCGCGGATTCAATCCCGGCCGCGGCGGTTGCATTTTTAATGGAGGCGAAAGTGCTAAAGTTCCATTTACTTCAATTTAGGTGCACGTTAAAAAGCCCCAGGTGTGTCATATTTCCGGATATGAGCTCTCCACAACGGAGTGACTTACAATCATATTGGGGTTTTGGCGCATAAAACCGCAATAATTCATTATTTAGCTTTCTTTGTGTATTCAGCTGCAGTACAGTTTCTGCGCACTGTATACCGTGTCCTAGGAGGGTACAGTTACCTGCGTTGCTTCGGGTACTAAAGCAAGAAGTCAGCAATGCTTTGTTGCCGCATTAAGAGTTATGTAGGGGGTCATTCGGTTAGAGCTAATTAAAACGGACAGGCTTGAGAAATCACGTTGCCGAAGGTAGGTAGTAATATAATCCCACGTAGGGACCCCCAGGCCAAACTTGAAGGCCCGATCGAGGGCACGTACTCTGGATGGCCAGGGTTTGGTCATTGAGTTCGGGGCTTCGCAAGCCTCATGCGCTTCTGAATATCAGTTACCATTGCTACATCTCTGCATTACTGTACAAGGTTGCGTAAAATGTGGAGTTGTCTTTAAAAATAAAATTGTATTTTTTGTAATTTATTACATTACTTGCAGCAGCAAGTTCTGCATATGCTTAAAAAATTCTTGCTTTACATTAGCTGACACATAGAGAGCGTCCGTGATGCAAGTAGTGCTGTAGTGTTGATTGTGTGCAAGAGTATTTGTTGCTTGCCGGAAATCAAATGTCATGTATGCTGGCTACCAAAAAAAAGGCAAATAAAACTACTATATGCGCATGTGTGTCTGGGTTTCTTAATAAGATGGCAAGAGTGCTCGTGATCTTATCTGTAATAAGTTTCACGCCCACCTTCATACGTCCGCGGCCGGTCCTAAACTCAACCACCGTGCAACATAAAATCAACAAAACATCAATATATTTTTCAACATGTACTTTTGATTGGAAAGAATCAATGACAATTTCGTTGTCTAGTCATTGAGAAGATTCAACTACATTTGACATTTAGTTGAAAAGTCATTGATTCAATCATTCATCAATCATTTGTCAACAGTTACTCAATAGTCATTTTTATAAGGGAAAGGAAGCCTTTACATGTGGTGGGACCGCGCGGCTTCAAATTGATATTGCATTTTATGATTTTAAAATAAAAAGTATCAAGAAGGTAATTGTAAGGTGTAACTGGTTGATTTGGATACGAATTTATTGGTGGATATATACCGCAATTTTCACTGCAGAAATAATTAATTTCTCTGCCAACAATTGCTCAAAAATTAAGCGTAGCTGGTAGTGGCCTATCGCAAATATTTTAGCAATATGGCCGGCCAGCAACCGCATCATTATTCACACCACTATATCGATAGTATTGTCGCGTGGCTGTGACGGTGAAGAATGCTGCAGCAAGACTGGGAAATACGGAGCTTTTTATTTGGGCGAACTTGTGCCGAGAAAATCAAAAACTCAAAATACAAGCGATACATGCTGCGCACTGATAGCGGCGGGAGCAGTCCTCAGCCGTTGAGTAATCTGATCATTGGTAGAACGCGTTGTCCTTTATACATCAGTCATCAAACCATCCAGCGTTATCGCTGGTGCTCACTTAAGCTGTCGAATAAACTGGACTATTCACGTCCGGCGCGTAATCCTAACAGAATGATCTCAAACAATTGTGAAGCTTCTCAAACATTACGGCACGGTCTGCGTCAAACTTTGCTAACATTCTTTGTGGGTGAAACATGAATGCGTCAAAACAAAGCAATAAACACGCGTGGCAGTAATATCGCTATAGTAATATTAACGATGTTACTACCGATTGCACTATCGATAGTTTGTTTACACTATCGATAGTTTCGAAAAAACTATCGATACTATCGATAGTCAATTTACCGATAGTTCTGCATCACTACTCAGCAGTCGAACACCATACCCTCTATACCATCGTGGCGGGTTCTCTCATTCCATCGTGGCGGGCTAATTCTCATTCGCAATGTAATCATGTGTTTTACGAGCCAAAACTACGATGTGATTATGAGGCACGATGTATTGCGATGCTCCTCATTAATTTTTATCACCTGCGGTTCTCTAACAATCTTGAGTGTCTTCTTTTTCATTCTCTACATCGCCTAATATTCCCCATGTGTAGGGTAGCAAACCGGGCACATGCCCAACCCAGCACGTGGTTAATCACCCTGCCTTTACCCTTCGTTTCTTTCTTTCTCTCCCTCTTTCAGTATCAGGAAGAGAACCCTTTTTGCTCCTGCTGAGTCTTCGGCCCGGCAGTCGGGTCAAAGCCGCTAGGCGTGTATTCCATCCGAGGTGTACTAAATGCCTTGAAGTTTGAGCGAGAGAGAAAACAATGAGAGAAAAGGATGAGAGGTGATTTAGACGAGAGCCAGTTCGACACCCTTAACTGGGAGTAACCGAAAGAGGGAGTAGAGAAAGAAGGTAAGCCTCGCAGCCCGACGACTTCAGAAAGCTGTAGTTTGTTGCGGTGTGCAATCACGCATGCCCACTTCATTCCTCTCGCATGACAACGTACACCGACTGCCCGTGCATATGTGCACAGGTCGCTCAACTTTATCGGCGTGTTCTGGCGACGCTCTAATTAATTATACCGACTAGAGGAATAACCCAGCAGTTAAGCAGTTCAAGGCATCGCATTCAGCAACTCTTACAGCTGCGCAACTCTCAAATATCCCAGCGATGCCTTTAGGTGACAGAACCTGAGAGTCATGCCAAAATCGGTAGGCCGTATTCCGCGAGTCGAAGTCGACATTGGAGCGAGCGTATGTTGTCGTTCCGCAGGTTCAGAACTCACGACAGTTCGACGTGAGAAATTGGGAAACAGTACAACCGCTTGAGAGATTACAAGATCCACTTCTAAGTATACCGGCCGCTGCTGGATCACCGGTAATAGACAAAGACATGAATGCCTGAATACGTTCTATAAGATGACTTCGCGTGACGATGTCCTCTTATAGGACATAAGCTTCGAGGTAGCTTCTCTTCGCCGTGCTTGCACTCACATGTTATAGGGATTATACGGTTCTAAATCACCCCGCATTATACTAACGCAAACCAAACATTTAGCTTGAACTCCGGCCTTTTCGGCGGATTCCACTGAAGAGAGGCCTCCCGTCTGTGCCGGTTGAGGTTGGCACTTGCCTTCGCTTTATGTATACAGGTTATTCAGCGCAAATAAATATGGATGACAGTTGTGTACGCCATGTCTGTGGCTGAAAAGAGAACACCGGCCACCTAATGGGGCCAGATTCCTGCGATTGAATATGTGAATATGCGAACCCTGCCCGATGTACCTCGTCGATTACATCCCTTTGTGCGGCGGTGTGTACAGCAAGTGCAGATTCTTGTCACGCACCGCTTGTTGCTTCACCCGGCTTGAAACGCGACGTGCACATTTGTGCACGCTTTCTGAGTAAACAGCTGGTGCTAACTTAAGTTCACTGTGCTGAATATGGCTGCAGACGATAAGTTTCATAAAGACGCCGCCATGTGTATTGGGGTCGCACTTATCCATTTCCTAATTTAACATCGGTACAATCCTTTTCAAGCGAAGCTGGTATGGGTTAGAGATCTGCTTGGCGGTGACGTTGTACGCGAAAAACCCGGCGGCGTGGTGGGCGCACAGAAATGCGGCCTTCGAAGGTACGCCGCTCAAAGGCATATTTGTATGCGTGGTTTTCCTATAATTGACGCTCGCTCGATCGTGTGCTTGTCGGCGATCAGCAGTTTCTAATATGACAGTTCAGAAGAGTGGTAAGTTGGGCTAGTTGGTAATGATCCATACTTATTGTAACTGCGCAAAAAAAAAAAAAACGGACGGAAACACGAAGGGCGAGAAAAGGACAAACAAGCGCAGACTATCAACTGAAGTTTTATTGCAAGAACGAGGCAATATAAAGGGCAGGAAAAAGCGAGAGAGGGCAAAAAAAAAGGAGCCAGAAGGCACGAGGGACCAAATCAACAAAAACTTTGGCCACATCAGGCATGGCACACCCGTCATACAAAACCAAGATAACTCTTTATCATGTATGGCGGCAGAGGGAACACTGACGCAGGACTCTGAATTCATTTGAATATGCGCAGCCTCAATTAGTTCTCGTGCTCTTTGGTTCCTATGCCGGAACAACACAGAGGTATCACCAAAGAGCGGAGTGCAGCCGCATTTCTTACAGTGGGCTGCTAGATGAAGACCAGAGTGGCCTTTCAGAGAATTAAAATGTTCACGAAGTCTCACATTAAGGCAGCGACCTGTTTGTCCCACCACGTTTGCATGACAAGGGTATGGAATAAACAACACCAGTGATACAGGATACATAATTATTGACATGACTAACATTACATGTATCTTGCCAAACATTTTGCTGATTTGCAATTCGTCTGTCTACTTTAGCGCATGAAGTGGACAACTTGTTCCTGGCAGATATAACCACTTGGACGTCATATCTTGACGCAACCTTTTTTAGGCGGTGGGTAAAACCATTAACATATGGCAGAACAGCAAATTTCTTATGCTGCGCCTTCTCATCCAAGTCACAACCATCACCAGGACCTCTCTTTATTTTCTTAATCAACTTCTCGCAGACCTTTAATAATACGTCCCGTGGAAAGCCTGCCTGTCGCAGTTTTTTCACCTGCGCAGAAAAAACTACTTTCAACCAAATGCGTGCAGGTTTTCTTTAGTGCAGAGGTAAAACATGAGAGTGCAATTGCATTTTTTACCAGTTTTGTGTGACCCGATTTATAGTTTAGCAGAGGTTTCACAGACCTAGGGGCGTAGCACCAACACACATGCGTGGACGAGAACTGCAGCTGCAGATCCAAAAATTGGATACATTGGTCCTTTAAGTATTCCGAAGCAAACTTCAGGCCAACACCACACTGCTCAAAACTCCTTAGGATGCCTGCCGAGATATCTTCAGTGCCCTTACGGAAAAAAACAATGTAGTCGTTGACGTAACGAAATACTCTGATTATGGGTGCCTGTAAGACCGGTTGGAGCTCCCGGTCAACTCTACTTAGAAAAATATCAGATAGCACCGGTGCCACCCTAGACCCAATAGAGACACCTTTCTTTTGCAGGTACACCTCACCGTGGAAAGAAACAAATAAAGACCCCAGGTAAAAGAACAAAAGTTCTGTGAAGGAATCAACTGACATGCCACTTAAACCTATGAAGGCAAGCATCGATCACCTACTTGGGACCTGTCCGGGCCTTCACAATGCTCGCACCCGCCACCTACGAGGCCTTGACTACCGTCCCGGTCGACCACCCGACTTAACGCGCTGGACGCACGGGCCTTTGCATCGACCGCTCCTGGCATTTATCAGCGAAACTGAACTCTTTCTTTTTATTTAACTTATGCCGTAAGGAATACTGGCGCCAATAAAAAAAAAAAAAGCTCATCATTGTGACACGTTATACATTCCTTCACTGCGGTCAAGAGGTGATTATGGGGGAGAGAATAAAAAATATCCTCTACGTCAGTGCTCACGGCATCACAATCAACGGGGTTGTCACTTCGCAAGAATTGCACAACCGTTTCCGAGTTAGGAACAACGTATGGGTCATCTATATATAGAGACGATAGGCAAGTCTGCAAGAAACCAGACACACAATACTGCCACGAGTCACGTTCCGTGATTATTACACGGAAAGGCATCCCACGCTTGTGCGTTCTTGCACTGTAAAAAAGTTCAAGCTGCAATTTGTTCGCCTTTTTTACAGACTGCGCAATATGACAACCTGATCTTAACGCCACGTCGCGTAAAGCTTTTTCAAGTTGCCACATTTCGTTGTTGCCTGGATATGAACGCATGACCGTCGTTGTTGCTTGTAGCAAGTGAAATGTTGTGCTGCTAATCACGTGTACGAAGGTCCAATTTCTGGCATGCAAGAAGGGAACAGTTAAGAGGAAGCATTGCGCAATGGGAAAGAAAGAAACAAAAGAAAGAAGAAAGGGAGAAAGAAAGAGGGAAAGAAAGAAAGAAAGAAAGAAAGAAAGAAGGAAAGAAGGAAGGAAAGAAAGAAAGAAAGAAAGAAAGAAAGAAAGAAAGACAGAGAGAAAGAGAGAAAGAAAGAAAGAAGGAAAGAAAGAAAGAAAGAAGGAAAGAACTAAAGAAAGAAGGAGAGAAATAAAAAGAGGGAAAGAAAGAAAGAGGAGAAAAAGAAAGAAATAAAGTAAGAAAGAGAGAAAGAAAGAAAGAGAGAAAGAAAGAAAAAAGAAAGAAGGAGAGAACTAAAGAAAGAATGAGAGAAAGAAAGAGAAAGAGAGAAAGTAAGAAATAAAGAAAGAAAGATAAAAAGAAAGAAAGAAGGAAAGAAAGAGAGAAAGGAAGAAAGAAAGAGAAAGAAAGGAAGAAAGAAAGAAAGAAGGAAAAAAGAAATAAAGAGAGAAAGAGAGAAAGAAAGACGGAAACAAAGAAACGGAGAAAGAAAAAGAGAGAAAGAAAGAAAGAAATAAGGAAGGAAGGAAAGAGAGAAAGAAAGAAAGAAGGAAAGAAAGAAAGAAAAAGAGAGAAAGAAAGAAAGAAGGAAAGAACTAAAGAGAGCAAGAAAGAAATAAAGGAAGAAAGAAAGAAAGAAGGAAGAAAAGAGAGAAGCAAAGAAAGAGATAAAAGAAAGAAAGAGAGAGAGAAAGGAAGAGAGAGAGAAAGAAACAAGGAAAGAAAGAGAGAAAGAAGGAAAGAACTAAAGAAAGAAAGAGAGAAAGAAAGAGAGAAAGGGAGAACGAGAGAAAGAAAGACAGAAAGAGAAAGAGAAAGAGAAAGGAAGAAAGAGAAAAAGAGAGAAAGAAAGAAGGAAAGAAAGAGAGAAAGAAAGAAAGAAAGAAAGAAAGAAAGAAGGAAATAAGGAAAGAAGGAAAGAGAGAGATAAAGAGAGAAAGGAAGAAAGAAGGAAAGAAAGAAATAAAGAAAGGAAGAAAGAGAGAAAGAAAAAGAGAAGGAAAGAAAGAGAGAAACAAAGAAAGAGAGTAAGGAAGAAAGAAAGAAGGAAAGAACTAAAGAAAGAAAGAGAGATAGAAAGAAATAACGGAAGAGAGAAAGGAAGAAAGAGAAAAAGAAACAAAGAAAGAAGGAAAGAAAGAAAGATAGAAAGAAAGAAAGAGAGAAAGAAAGAGAGAGATAGAGAGGGAGGAAGAAAGAAAGAGAGGAAGAAAGAAAGAGAGAAAGAGAGATAGAAAGAGAGAAAGGAAGAACGAAAGAAAGAAAGAAAGAAAGAAAGAAAGAAAGAAAGAAAGACAGAAAGAAAGAAAGAAAGAAAGAAAGAAAGAAAGAAAGAAAGAAAGAAAGAAAGAAAGAAAGAAAGAAAGAAAGAAAGAAAGCGCGTCAGGCACGCACACGCCCAGCTTCGCTTGCCCCCATTTTCCCGTTACGGCAGATGTTCCTGAATCTTTTTTTTTTTTGCTTTTCGGGGTTGTAGACGCTTGTGCGAGCCGATAACCAGCCTGCACGAGCTGTCGTCCACGATTAGCCCTGCGCGGCTGCTGCCACATTAACGCTGAATCCAAAGTGCAAGGCTCGAGGATTCGACGCCTTAATGTTAGATTAAAATGCGCAACGAGACACCCATGGCGTTCTATTTAATAGTTTCTATTTAGAACTATTAATAGTTCTATTTAATAGTTTAAGCGTGAATCAGGCAGTTCGGAGCAACTGCGCGTGAGATCATCAGGAATTTCTCTTTGCATTCTTTGGCAATGGACAGCGATAAAGCGCACAGTAAATCTGATTGTGCCAAGCTTTTTCGTCGCCGCGCATTTAATGCCGGGAGCACTTCCGGTCGCATGCGAGATAACGACTCTCTGTCGTCAAATGGCAGGATATTTCAAATTGACTCACGCAAACGAAGCTCCGCCCTCCGGCTCGTCACACGAAACGAACAGACTGACGCGCGGCAAGGCAGGTGTATTACGCTAAATCATTATTGATGTATAACATTCAGCGATAATGAAGGTCAAGCACGGAACACCACTCGGGCAGCATCGATTACGGAGCCACGTGTGGGAGGGAGGGGCCCGGCAAGCGAACTAGGGCATCTAGGGAAAAAAATGAAAGAATAGGGAAGAAAGGGAGGTATAGGAGGAAACGAGCAGGGGAAATCAAGATACGAGCCTGCGCGCAACAGGAGAAAGGAAAACAGGGATGAAAACGGGAAGAAGTAGCCGGAAAAGCTGTTAGGAGTACTGCCGGGTGCTTGATTGATGGAGCTCGGGCGTTTACCATTACGAAAAAAAGCGGGGCACGGTGGCAAAAACAGCTCCGCCCCGGGAAAGTAGCTCCGGAAACAAACGAAGTTAGCCGCGCGCGCCTCGAGGTTCTCGCCCCTGTAGCCGCTTAAGGAACGCGATAAGGAAAAGTTTCGATGGGCTGGATGTGGCCGAGTATAGGCAGGCCAGTGTGTGCGGGGGAAGGTGATGCGAGGGAATGAACAAGTCCATTGCTCCGACGTGTGGGCAGCGGTGGTTAATCAGGACGAAAAGAAGAGAAGGAATTTAAGACGGTCTGCGCAAAAGAAAAGGAACGGAGACGCAACGCGCACGCAGAACCACCGGCGGCGAGCGAAGGAAATAGGAAAAGTGCCGGACCATTAGGTTCCCACGCACAGCATGCGCAGCTCTCATCAGTCTGAGTAAACGGGAAGGTTTACCGGCCCTTTCTTCTTTTCTTTTATCCGGCCCTTCTGTCTCTATTTATATGCGCCGAACTTTTCTCACATTGTTTCCTTTCGTTTTCGGTTTTCTTGTACGCTTTGTTTCATTTATGTGTTTTGTCTTGTTTCGTTTGTTGTTGTTTTTTCACCCGAGAAATACGCGGCAGAGTCGTGTTCGCTCCGAATTAGTCTGTTTTGCAACGTCCACGATTAATGATGAGCGTGCGGTACTCATTACCATTTCCGCGCCGGTCGTTACGACGCGTGTATGCTAGTGGACTTTTCGCGAATGAACGTTAATCGCTAAAACTAGGCGCGAGGTTAAAAAAAAAGTCACGCGAATTTAAGCGAGAAAATAGGGCGCCACCGCGGCGCATGCGCAGCCTCGGCCACTGGCTTGATGATATAGTGCACAGGTGTAAACGTCTTGCAACCAAAAAAAAAAGAAGAAGAAAAAAATAATAAACAGCCGATGTTTATCAAGCTCGTAATGGTGTAGTGAAGTACTTCCCAACCAAAATGAGCGTAGCGTCTGACATTATGTGTCACAATACCGCGCACCTCAACGTATATACTTTAAAGTTTCAGTTTATTTCTGCAGCGATACTCATCTTTTATTTTGTGAAAGTTTACCAGAATTTCAGTCTGGGTGCTTCATTCTACTTTTCTTCTGTTCTTGAGTGCGGGTGTTATATGCGGGAATACATAAAGTAATACTAACGATAATATCTGCAGTATCACGTGCCTAAACCACGATATGATTATGAGGCACTCCGTAGCGGAGGGCTCCGAAAGTTTCGACCATCTGATGTTCTTAACGTGCACTGACATCGCACAGTACACGGGCTTCTAGCATTTCGCCTCCATCGAAGTGCGACCGCCGCGGCCGGAATCGAACCCGCGACTTTGAGGTAAGCAGCCGAGCACCGTAACCACTGTACCAGCACGGCGGAGCTATACATAAACTTTGAATATGTCTTAATGCAAGCACGACTGCAGACATTATTTAAGACTCGAGATTTCGTATTTAATTACGACATTATATATTCCTATGCGCTATTCAGGGCCGTTCGTTGTAGTGGTACATTAGTGCTGCGAGAATGGCGATCGGGATTCCAACGTGGTTTATTGCCGTCAGACATGCATGCCTCTTATTCAGCCCCATGGTCAGTCTGCATATTCCGCAGTCTTTTTTAATGCTGTCTGAATAAACATGGTCATTGAGGGCAGTGGCTGTTTGCTTGCATGCCCTTTCCGTTTCCTCACATGGCATCGTGCACTCCGATGTCTGCAGCAGTCTGGGAAGTAAGGCACGTGGCGGAAATCATTACGAGAAACGCGTTATTCGGTGTTCTCATAACGAGAATTTTCCCATTGCTGAAACTTATCTCGAAAGGTCATTGAGTACCCTAACAGAAACAAGAAGTAACCTGAAAGAACATCGAATATTTTGACCTTTCGTAACCACGAAGGTGGTTCGCGCAGTTCAACCTCTACCCCCCCCCCCCCCCCTCTTTCACACATTTTAAAAACGAACCAGCCGTAAAAACTTCGCTGTGTACAAAAAACCCCTCGCAGCGCCTCGTGTTTCCTAGCAACTGCTAATGCCACAGCTGCACCGCACCTGCTCCGCGAGACCGACATGCGCTCTCGTCGTTCTCTTCTTCATCGTCTTCATCTTCTATTTCGCTGCCAAGACACATGCACCGACTGCTCCGGCGAAGGATGCAGTAACTCTGATGTGTGAGACAAGAGGCAGAGAGAGAAAGAGAGAAACTCTAGGGGAAAAAATTCTTCGCGAGGCGAGATTCGAATCCGCGTACCCACCACCCAAAGGCGAGCGTCTTAACCACTCGGCTATCCAGGCACAATAGCAGAGCATAGCATAGATTTGTATAGTATAGCATATCAAGAGGGTAGGAAAGGGAAGTGATGGTGAGGAGGACAGATGTGAGGGTGAGGAGGAGGGGAGAGAGTAAATCATAGCACACAAAGAAAGAGAATCAAAGAGAGAGAGAGAAATGAATAGAGAGAGAGAGAGAGAGAGTGCGGGGGGGGGGAAGCAAGAAATATAAATAAACAGAGGCAAGAAAAGACATACACAAAAGGCATAGAAAAAAGAGAGAAAAAAGAGAAAGAAATAGAGAAAGAAAGAGAGAGTATGGAAAAAGGCGAAACAGCAACAGCCAGGACTACGTGACCATCAGCTCCGCTATAAAAACGGCAGGAAGTGGAAGATGGAAGCTTGCGATGAGAAAATCCGTAAACAGGGGGTGGGATTTTTTCATCAGCTCCGCTGTCGCTTTAGCATTGCGCCTCCAGTGCAAGCTACACTAAATTTTTAGACTGTGTGTGTGCATCTATGCACATGCGCACACACCCATACAAACACGCGCATGAAAATACATAAAGAAAGTCATACCTTCTCCTCTCCCCCCCCCCACCCCCCCTCCGTCAAAAGTCCTGGCTACGTCCTTGGCCCACTAAGATAGGGCCTTACCACGAAATTAATTTTTAGAAGCGCAATATTAATTCGAGACATTACTGTTTTTTTTTCATCTCGTTATTTTTTTCTTGGCCTTTTGCAGATTTAGAGGTAAAAGGCTCACAGACAATAACATGAAATTCCAGCAGTCATAGACTCGGTTGCCATGCATGTTGAAGACGAGCATTGTTCTCGCAAAAAGAAGGAGAAAAAAACGGCCCTCTTCTTTCTAAACGTGTCTGTTCTTGTTGCTTACTTTTAAGATCCTGCATTGGTTCACGCCGCAGGTTAGAAACGGTCCGGAGTCAGTTCTATTGAAATTAAAAGAAAAGGATGCCTATGTTTTACACATTTCCCTTAGTTGTGGAATTCATAAACATGTGTCCGTATTTCCGTGTTCGTCTGCTGATGTTTTTTTTCTACCGTTTACCGTTGGTGTTGCTTTCAGTTGCTTACCATTCCTTTCGTGCAATTTCTGCTCTATTTCATTTTAAAGATTTAAGATACCAAGCTGAGCTAGGTTTTTCACTCTGCTTGACGTCGCAAGTCTTTGTTTTTCGTTAGACCATCACAAAGAAATCTGTGATCATCAGACAAGTACATATGAATAGAGGATTAAAAAAAAGGAGAGAGAGAGAAAAGTTGACGCCTGTGTCTGGGGGTGTAATGCATACGTTACGTTGATATGTACCACAAGCAATAGAACTCTAAACCGAAGCTTTTGGTTAATCATAGTGCAGTCCTAGCCCGTTTACAAAAAAAAAAACTACTTTAGTTAACCAAGACAACGTCGTGTTATCGCCTTTTGTTCAATGAATAATAATCTCTGAAGACATTGTGCAGATGCGCATCGGCACGATAGCCACCAGCGTTTCCCACGAAACGCATCATTAGAATTGTTCGTTCATCAGTCATAGCCGGTGCCCCTTGCCCGTGTATGCCCCTTTTTTCGCTAACGGTAAGAGCTAAAGCTAAATAATTTGCGCACTAATTAGCCTCCACTTTGCCTTCGGGGTTCTTCCAGCTAATATTCCTCGCCTTTAAGCTTTCGCTCCCGTTCACCAAACATTAAACCATTTTCTTAAAGCTTTCAATATTTTATGTTTGTTTTCTTTGTCTGCCAGAAGTTCATTTACTGACAACCCGAGAATCATTCCTCACAGTTTCGCGTTCCAACTGCACGCGATTGAACCACCTAACATTATTCTATGCAGAATTGCTGCACGCAGAGTACATATTAATTATTATAGAGGCATAAAAGGAGCTAGAATTTTGTGAACACACGCATAAGCTCTCTATAATGATGCTAAGCAGGGGAACTGGCGCCGCATGCACTGTCCGTTGAACCGTGGCCACGAGTAGAAGACAGATTTAGCAAATAATCCAGCGCAATTAAGCCAAACAAGTCCCCAAGTTTGGTCAAACGTTCGCTTCAAAACTTTCGTCCACTGTGACTGTTTACCTTTCCTTCTGCCCCATCTGTCTCAGCTATCAGACACGATTAACTCCACAAGAGCTCTCTATGGTGATGTCACATACATACTTTCTCTGCCAATGCAGATGCTTAGAAAAACAATACAAAATGCGACATTATCAGCCGCACAAAAAAAACCGAACATGGAAAAGATGGAAGGGTTATGCCGAATATTCACAGTAGTTTACTTATGGCACCTGGAATTGATCACAAAAAAGATGGACTTATTGCATATTCGTCTACGTAAACATAACCATGAATTTTGTTATCGAGAACGCGTATATAAAGCTACCCCGGCGAACCTTCGCGACAAAATGATTTATCATTTACATTAAGTTATGGTTTCCGCATACCAATTCAACAAAACACTCAGTTTCCCGAAAATTTTCGCAAGAATCATTGTCTCTTTCTTCATGTAACTGTCACAAGCAACACATCGAGCCCTTGGATTCTGTTTTACAGTGTAAGCCGTTATGAGCTCACAACAACAGCCAATTGTGGTGGCGCATAGTTGTCCGCCGCCGTCACCGGTGTACATATAGAAGCTATTGCGGACAGTGAGGAAACAAAAACAAAGCAAGGGTTCGAGCGGGAATCGAACCCGGGCCTTCTGCGTGGCAGTCGAGTATTCTACCAGAAAGCCACGCCCGTATTTGAAATTTAATCGGAAAAAGACTCAGTGCGCATAGAGTCCGATGCAGGGCGAGGAATCACGCCAACAGTTGTAATATGGCGTGGAAGAAGAGTAGGATCGCACCAAGCGTCACACCATGTGAATTGCGTAACCAGTGGGTGGTTTAAAGGTTCCTACTCATTACAAAGGTATCAGCCATAATTCTTCATTATATTCATCATTATCCGCCATAGCAACAGCGAAGTGTACAGCTATATGCAGGCGCGCATATTGGCCTTAGAGACGTATAGTGGGTGCTTCGCTACTTCGCAAAATGTGATTTATTGCGTAGTGGGTACTTTGCAACTGCACGTGCAGTAGGCGCCCTAAGGCAGTCTACAACGGACTCTATGAAGACCACTCCTCGAGTTTATGCTGTGACTTCGCTGCGTATTTCGCGCAGGCCCGGCGCTTCTTCCTCTTAATTTCCTGCGGAAGACTCATGGGGTAAGACAGTATAATCAGTGGGGTCTCAAGACGGGCCAATCCCACAGTGACCGCATAAACAGGCGTTACAATGGTGCCTCGGTTTGTGCGCACTGGTCGCGGAGCCTCTTATATATACTTTAACAGAAGTCAAAGCCCTAGTTGTGAACAGCTCTTTGTTCGCGTCTTTGTTCATGCATGCCTATTTATAAATCCGACACATTCCACGACACTATGGCGACCTCTGTTTGCCAACGATTACAATTCCTTTCCGACATTACAATAAGCCAGTGCCACATTGTAAAGCAGTAATCACTGGTTGTTAGAGTTTCAGTATAATGCTTAATAGTGCCTGTTGTTAGGTTAGCGTAGACGAATATAGCGAGTTTGATGCACACAATAGAGCATAGATAAGAAAGACGCGAACACGCTCGCTCGTACGCATACTTGTTCGTTCGGACATTTTTCCGTGCCTTTCTTAATCATTGCCTTATTCTGTGTCTTTATCATCAACGATGTGGCTTTGTAGAGCAGTGAATGACACTCCGCTGGCACGCAGAACGCCACTCACACACGCCACTTTATTACTGAAATGCTGGAAGCCACCACTCCGCACCTTTCACGGGTCCACTCGTTACTGAACACCGCCAGAGCCCGTGGCACAGGAACTGAGGCACGCTGATGGCCAGAACGTGTGTGATGTTTTCTGTATAACACCGAGGGAGCATTTCATCCCTATTTCTTGCCCAGAAAACCCCGGCGGCAACAACAGTGGCCCCGCCCTTCTCCTCTCAAACTTTTCTTCCCCCTTCCGTAGTGCAGGGTAGCCAACCGGGTTCAGCCCTAGCTAAACTCCCTGTCATTCTTTTATCCTCCTCACTCAAGATGCTCCAACTAAAGTTGTGACAACGGCGACTACTTTCTGCCAATCGGACAGCTCTTTCTTTCTTAATATCGCTTAGCAACACATCGAATACCGGTGACTGAGAGGCTAGGTGGCCTTCAAGCAACTGTCTCTTAATTTTGTTCTCTCTCTTTGACCCCAGAGGGACGGACACCCTTCGCTTCCCTCCAGGCCTAAGACGCCGCCGGCAACCGCGCATCGCATAAGCGTACGTATGAACTCCCGGTCACGTTTTGTGATGCACTCGCTCATCCCACATCAATCACGCTTCTGACGACGCTCTCCCTCTCCTCCTTACACTCCTTAACGCACGTCCTTCTCCTCCAATCCCGGACCCCAATGATCGGGTGGCCGCTCAAGCCGAAGGCTACACTGATTCACGCCTAGCAAAATAAGCACCCGAAAAAAATACGCGTACAAAAAAAAAAAGCACGAACGAAGAACGAGCGCGGAGCTTTCCCTTTAAGCTGAAGCACATTTTCTCATCTGTGTAAGACTCGAGTAAATCCCTAATTTCTCAACACCCGCGCGCCCAGGGTGGGCGCGTGTGCGCGCGCGCAACCCTCGTTTTCCCGATACTCGGTGAGGAAGAAAGGGAAGAGAGGAGGAGTGGGTTGGGGAGGGGGAGGAGGGGGACGAAGCTTCGCTGGAGGAGCGATACGTGTAAAAAGTACACTTTCCAAATCCTGCGAAAACTTGACCGGGAAGACAAAAAAAAAAAAAGGACTGAGGAAGGAATTTCGCGCAGCGAATCAGAACCAGGGCGCGCGGTGTAAAAGCGGGTGAAAACTGGCCGGCTCGCTCTCTCGCTCGCCGCCAGCGCCGGCTCTCGGTCCGGGAGACAATTTATTTCTGTTTCGCTGGTCGGCTCGCGGAGCCCAGAGGCTTTAGAGATCCGAATGAGAAGAAACGTGTGGGGTAGAAGCATTTGGGGGGGGGGGGGGGGAAGGCGGGGGGGGGGGGGGGGGGGGAGGTTGGGAAGATTTGAGACGCGGACAAAGAAGAATGCTGGGAAAAATTGACCTGCGCGAAGCTAAACTAAAAAGAAACAGGATCGATTGCTGCTGCTGCTTCTCGCCAGCGACTAGGCGCCAACGCAAAGCGCAGCAGCCATCGCACTCGCGCCCGAAGAAACAATGGCAGAAAAGAACCTCGCGCAAATAAGTGTGCGCGCCGGGCTGCATGCTCTGTGTACGCGAGCGTCCGTGAGGGGGAAAGGCAGGGCGCCTCTCGGGCATCTCGGCCTGCGAGAGAAGCCTTTTACGTGTATAATATACATACAAGAGGTGCCTCGCCGCTCGTCTTGGCCCCTTTCTAGACGAGATTAGGAGCACTTATGAGGAGGGGCTCCGTCGTGCTGGAAAGTTTACTTGTCGAATTTACCGGCGCCTCCCCACCACCACCATAACCCGGACTCCCTCGCGCATACACACACACACTTCTTTTCCCCGGACCGACCGTTGCAGCTACCGGGCAACTCAAATCTGCGCCGCTTAATGCGCTAGAGCAGGGGAGGGAAGTGAGGAACGGGAAGGCTGGCGCTGCTGGAATGCCTTGACAGAAAAGTTAGCACACATCGTTTGGTTTAGGCGCGAGGAGCGTAGATTACTTTCTCTATTGCCGGGCTTTTGTTTTATTTTTGTGTTTGTGTACGTGTGTGTGCGCGTGTGATTTTGGGCCTGGAACGAACAAGAAGCATAATAAGCTTTGTACGACGTCGTTGAAAAAAAAAAAAATTGGGGAGAGCATATCGCGCTCATCCCGGTAGGAAGCTTTCTCTCAACAGCACCGTTCGGAGGAGACACTTTCAATCGTAGTGAGAAATTGAAGTGTCTTACAGGGAAGAAGGTTGGGCCTAGTTGAAACTTAGGCGTTTGAGACTTTTTCAAACGCTAGTAGGGGTAAGAAGGAAAGCGTAAACAGAAGAAAATAACACGCTATGGCACGAATAACGCTGAACGAGGCGGCGTCAGGCGAAAAACAAAAGAAAAACGAGAAGCATGCCGCTACTTTCATTTCGAGAAGCACGGGGAGGTTTCGTAGTATTGCCGTGCCCTGTGCCGATTTCTACGTTGGCCGTAATGAAGGATGCACAAAAAGCAAGATTGAGCGAAGATTGCGACGCCGATACGACCAACCACGTCGCTAACTGTCTACCGCATTTCAAATGATTGTGGTTAGTTATTCCTCTTTGATCGCTCTAAAAAGTGTGCGAGCAAGCGTTTGAAGTTGCGAAGATCATCCGGACACCAAATTTATCCCGGTGGGTGGACATTTACGCATTTTATCCGGACTTTTGTGTTCGCGTCACGTTGGCGGCAAGCTAGGCCTCACCCCCAGTTGGCCTATAGCTCGGCGAGGCGCCAACGCGCCATTCGCGCAGACGCGAAGCGAGAATGGCGGCTACTACCGAAGAAATGGAAAGCTCTGCGGAGGATCTAGAAGCAACGCCGAGTACTTCAGCCACACCTAATGAACAAGAGGACGCAGCATATGAAGACGCGGGTTTCGCAGCGGACAAGACGGGTTGGAAAGTGGTGACCAGCCGGAAAACGAAGAAGAAGGAACGCGCCGAAACAGCTGTGCAGCCTTCACAGCAAGAAAACCATCCAAGCGGCGGGCAGGTGAGCTCCTCTCGAACGCCTCCTAACATTATGAATCGGGTGATCAGAGCCTCACGCATGCCACCCCTACCCCAAGACAACATAAAGATAGTGTTTCGCCCAAAGGGTGGCTTGAACTTACAAAAGGTCGGACCTATTTTAGTGAGCAAAGCTCTTGTGACAGCAGCAAATCTTCGTCCAGATCAGACCACGGAGGACATTATTTGTCCCAACATCATGCAGAATATCATGGTGGCGAGCACGCCGTTTAGAGAAAATGCAGACAAGTACGCGGATGTCGGGGCTATCCAAATTGCCGGCAAACAGTACGAAGTAAGCGCTTATGAAGCTGCCCCAAGTGACACCTGCAAAGGGGTAATTAGACACATCGACGCTGCTGACGATCATCGGACGATTGAAAGGAACATCGTGAACGACCGCAACCCCACGGCACTGGCGGCGAAGAGAATCAAGAACTCAGGCTCAGTGATCGTTGTGTTTGATGGACTTCGCGTTCCGAACTTCGTCAGATACGGACCCACTCTGGTACCCTGCTACTTATATCGCAGGCAAGTGGACATATGCTACGTATGCGGCAAACTCGGCCATCGTGCGGACGTTTGCCCCGACCCGGGCTACACCCAATGCCGGGGCTGTGGAATTTCTAACCCAACCTCATCCCACGTGTGCAATCCGCAGTGCAAGCTGTGCGGAGGTTTGCATGCAACGGCGGACAAGGTGTGTACGAAACGTTATCTCACCCCATACGTAGTGCGAGCACGACGACTACGAGCGCGATTGGAGCAACAAGATCAGGCACAGCTGGCCGAAGAAGACAAGCAACAGACGGAACGAGGCCGATCTACGTCAAAGACGTCGACACGCAGCCACTCCCGCTCTCGATCGCGGAGCCGCACACCAGCGAGGACATCGACCACTAGCAGGAGTCGCTCAGGGTCACGGGTGCGTTTCGCGAGAAAGAACAGCGGAGGCGACGGCACGTGGGCGGACAAAGTCAGAGGCGCTACGATGACCACGCCGAAGGAAAAAAGTGAGTCCTGCAACACAGATAAAGAACGGATAGCTATGTTAGAACAGGAGTTAAGAGAGCTAAAAGCCGCTTATAATAAGCTAATCCTAGAATTATCCGAAGCACGTAAAGCAAACAGCAGTAGACCAACACGCACTCCCGAACCACCAACTGATATCGAAACTCCTCAACCAGTTGATATTGCGAGACAGGGCGAACAACGCGAAGAATCCCCGGCTCCTAAGAAGCGAGCTGTAACGCAACCGCGAATGGCTGTGCGATCTGACGTTAAGGACGCCATGGACGTGATGAGCGAGAATATGAGGTTAATGAACGAGAGCATGATGCGCATGAACGAGAAAATGGACATGTTTAACACGCGTGTACAGAAAATGGAAGTGTATCTAAACAATACGGTAGTACCGGCCATGGAGAGGATGAGTTCACAGCACATTGGTGTGCACGGCCCTCTGCACGATGCTTTCACTGCAAGCGAAGGGTGCTATGATGGTCAACATGGCAGCGACAAATAGGACACGTAATCTCCGCATCTGGCAATGGAACTGCAGGGGGATCGCCTCAAAAAAGGCGGTCCTCCTGCAGATGGTAAAATCGGAAACCGAGAAACCACACGTAATTTTGCTACAAGAAATAATCACAACCGAACTGACCCTTATGGGCTATAAGGCCGAAGTCCACAGAAACGAGCAAGGCAGAGGCGTCGCTATTCTGATTGGAAAGAAGATCCCGTACATTCGTCATGAAATCCGCCACACAGCCTGCTATCTCGAACACCTTACGATCGAGATCATACCGAACGACCACGTAGGGAACAAGCAAAACATCTTTCTCACTAATTTGTACAGCAGCCCTAAGGACACGAGGCAAGGGTTCAGAG
The DNA here is from genome assembly GCF_013339695.2 of Rhipicephalus sanguineus. Classification (NCBI taxonomy): domain Eukaryota; kingdom Metazoa; phylum Arthropoda; class Arachnida; order Ixodida; family Ixodidae; genus Rhipicephalus; species Rhipicephalus sanguineus. The sequence goes on from NC_051180.1 coordinate 156,043,126, forward strand.
GCATACTGGGCAAAATCGCGAACATCGCTAAAGATAGTCCTCTAATTGTAGGGGGTGATTTTAACGCCCCACACCAGGCATGGGGCTACGCGTATCCCTCCAGCAAGGGAGAGCGTCTTCATATGACAGCCTCCGATCTCGACCTCACTCTCATCACAGACCCGGAAATTCCAACTAGATGTGGCACTTCCACATGCCGAGACACCACACCGGACCTTACTTTCGTCCGGGGCATAGAGAAATGTGGCTGGTACAACTCGGGCATAGACCTTGGCAGCGATCACTACATTCTCCGAATTAGTGCAGAGCTCCCAGGAAGGAGGCAAAGGGAGTACAAACTAATTGATTGGGACAAATTTCGTAAAATACGGACGCAGCCATCAAACTCATCAGGAGCAAACACAAAGCACACGATAGCAAGCTGGACCGAACAGCTCAAAGCCGACATCGCAGCCTCGGAACGAACGATTACCACGGACGTTAAGGTGGAGAGAATGGACAGTCGGCTAGCGAACCTTCTCGAAGCCAAACACTCCATACTAGCCAGATGGAAGGGCCAACGTTTTAACCGAAGACTGCGAAAGAAGCTCGCTGAACTCAACAGGACCATTGAAGAATACTGCGTGGTTCTTTCCCGACAGCAGTGGGACGAAGTCTGTAACACCCTCAACGGGCAAATGCGCAAAGGGAGCGGGTGGAGGCTCATAAAACACCTCCTCGACGAAAATGGCACCAAGTCCAAATCTATGCAACGGACCAGGCTCAGCAAGTTAGTACACTGCGCGACGCAACGCAGTACTGCCGAAGAACTTGTTCAAGACCTTGCCAAACGGTACCTACCGCTTAAATCGGGACAACCCAGTATCTCACAAAGGAACATCTATGACGGTGCCCCAAACTCGGAGCTAGATGCGGACTACACAGAAAGCGAAGTACGCTTCGCAATTCACGAACTCAACAGTAACTCTGCAGCCGGCCCCGACGGTGTCACCAATCGGGCTCTCCGAAATTTAGACGACAATTCGGTCACCTTCTTAACTCAACAAATTAACGAAGCCTGGAAAACCGGCCGTCTGCCTGGAGAATGGAAGCATGCAAACACGGTCCTCATCCCGAAACCCGGCAAGCCGCTGGGGCTATCAAACCTGAGGCCGATCTCACTAACGTCCTGCATAGGAAAGCTAGCCGAACATGTCATTCTGAACCGCCTGTCGGAACACGTAGAAGAAAAGCAGTACTTTCCCTACACTATGATCGGCTATAGGCCGGGTCTATCAACGCAAGATGCCATGCTACGAATAAAGAAAAGTTTGCTGGATCGCCCCACACGAGACACAAAGGCGCTGCTGGGACTCGACGTGGAGCAAGCTTTTGACAACATCCGACATCAAGCCATTCTGACAGCCATATCTGAACACAATCTTGGAACACGCTTCTATCAGTACGTCAACGCTTTTCTGGAAGATCGAACGGCCACTCTGCGGATAGGCGAGCACGTCTCGCAGAGCTTTGACCTGGGCGATAAGGGAACACCGCAAGGTTCAGTACTTTCGCCATTCTTATTCAATCTGGCTATGGCAAAGCTCTCTCGCGCACTGGGTGAAATAGCAGATGTGGAGCATACCATCTACGCAGACGATGTCACCATTTGGAGCACCGGTGGCAGCGATGCGGAATTGGAAGCCCGCATGCAAGAAGCCATCTCAGTCACCGAAGCCCATCTCACTCCTATGGGACTTCGCTGCTCTTCCAGAAAATCCGAGCTGCTTATCTACCACCCTCCCAGACGAGGGCGCCCGTCAAAAGACTGGCGCAGACCCATCCCTCCATGCATAGAGTTACACGACTCGGACGGCAAACGCATACCTACGGTCGACAAAATACGAATCCTCGGACTTATCATCCAAAGTAACGGCTCCAACTTGGTGATGCTGGAAAGCATCACGTTCAAGATTGGGAACGCGCTCCGAATGTTTCGGCGCATCATGAACAGGCACAGAGGACTGGGCGAGGACAACGCCATCAGAATGGTCCACGCTTTTGTACTCTGTCACATCACATACGTGGCTGCCATGCTGAACTGGAAAAAAGCGGAACGGCGAAGGCTCGAAGTGCACATACGACGCGCTTTCAAGACAGCGTTGGGGCTCCCGGATAATGCCTCCACTGCTCTCCTCTTACAGCTAGGAGTGCACAATCCCCTTACCGAAATAATCGAGGCTCAGCACACGGCACAGATCGCACGCTTATCAAGCACCAAAGCGGGCAGAGATATTCTCGTCAAGCTTGGCCTGAACACTATTGTGGAAAGGGACAACGTCCAGCAGTTACCTAAAACCATTTTCGAATCAGTTACAGTGCTCCCCTTCCCGAGAAACGTACACCCGATCCACAATCACGGAAGAAGACTGGCCCGAGCCAGAGCCCTCGCGGCAGACGCAGCGAGGTTTCCTGACCAGACAGCTTTCGTGGATGCAGCGCACATACCGGGAAAACACGCCTACTCGGTAGTAGTAATTGACGGACACGGACGAACGCGTAACTCACTAACTCTTTACACCAAGAGGCCGGAGGTAGCCGAACAAGCAGCGATAGCACTAGCTCTCACAGACTCGAGCTTCACAACAGTATATAGCGACTCTAGAGCAGCCACTCGAGCTTTCGCAAAGGGCGGGATAAATAAGACGACGCTACGAATATTAGGCGGACACAAAATCACCGATCACTCCATCGTATGGTTTCCGGCACACATGGGCAGCTTAGGGGGCGGCCTGCGGAATCTCAACGAGACCGCACACGAGGCGGCGCGAGGACTCATCGACCGCGTCACTCCGGTTTCCCCCGATACACTCCATATTGAGTACAGGGATCAACTATACACTTATAACGAGATCACTAAACACTTTTATCTAGGCCGGCGAGAGTTTCCCCCCCCGAATAAGAAATTAACGCGCAGCCAGTCGGTAACGTTACGCTTGCTCCAGACTAACTCATACCCCAACCCCTGGCGAATGAAGCATATCGACCCAGACTACGACGGACAACATGTATGTGAACAGTGTCGTGAACGTGTAGACTTGAACCATATGCTATGTGGTTGTGCATCGAGTCACACTTACGCGAAGAACAAGGAAAAGTGGGACAAAGTGCTGAAAAGTGCTTCACTAGAAGATCAACTTCAGGCTGTCCAGGAGGCCCGCGAGGCGGCGGAGAGCTTCGGGCTCTCTGTCCCAACGTGGGAGATGCCCTCTGCACCTGGCACCTAGCCGAGTGTCCTTCAGGACCCCTTTTTGGGCAATAAAGTTTCACCACCACCACCAGCGAAGATTGCGGCGGGGAACATGCGCTTGTAGCGTCAGGTAATCTGGCTGAAGCTCCACCTCCTTCCGTCATTCACCTCTCGCTCTTGTAAGCGGTGCGAAGCGTGCCGCTGTTAGACGGCACACGCATGCACACGAAGATTAAAAGTGCAAATAAACACAATATGTTTGTCTCTTCGTAAACGACTTTCATAACTACATTAGCACTTACATAAAGATTTGTGTGCTGCACCAAGTGATTATAGCCAACCGCTAGACGCTAAGGTGTTACTTTTGGGGAGATAACGAAATGCGTTGAATTTTGCGAGCGCTATTTTTATGCTAATCACTCTGAGGTCTCGTTTATCTTATTGCTTGTAACTTTCTCCAATTAAGGTATGCAAAAAACACCAATGCGTTTCGTCTTTCATAGAGTTGAGTGGTTTTTGTGCTTTTTTGTATATTAATAATATAATATAGTTGCTGGAGTTTCACGCGCCAGAACCACCATATCATTCTGTGGCACGCCGTAGTGGAGGTATCCGGATTAAACTTCGACCCCCTGAGCTTCTCTTACGTGCGCCTAAATATAAGTACACGGGTGTTCATTGCATTTCGCCCCCATCGAAAGGCGGCCCCTGTGACACTATACAGTTCCTGCCAGTAGTCCACCGTTCGGGACGCAAGTAGGTTAGTTCGGAAGGAAGAGCTTAACAAAACATGAAATCGCGGCGCATATTAATTTTCCGATATTGCGGTGGTCCTCTGTGTATACCTACGCCACATCACACCTTCAGCCATTCGAGGTATAATCTTCATAAACCCTTTTCATGCCAGGCATGCGTGTCTGCACGCATTCAGTGAAATAACCAACTGTGTCTTACATCTGCGCGTAGAAAACTGGAGGAGCAAGAATTCGCTCCACCGGAAACGAGACTGTTCTTTAGTGAACAAGATAAAAAATGAGCGTCTGCGTGACAACACCGCTCTCTGTGTTTAAGGTACTCGGTCTTGCCCGCAAATTATGTCCAGCCACTGCGCCGACTGCTGACTATTCTGGCCAGTAACATTGGCCACGTATGCTCACAACATGTATTCATGAGTACAATGTATTGTTCTCCTTATCACATGGCTTTGAGCTTCTTTCCGAGTGAAAGGAACAAAGCTGTTGCTTTCACGGTCTTCGACGTAAAGGTCTTCCTCATGTGACCTTCGAACCACAATGTAAGAAAAAAAATTAACTGTTGCTCTTTTTCGAGAGTCCTTACTTGTCACATGTTTAACGTTTCTTAAAGCTATATGTAAACTCTCTTTTCGAGAGTCGCTCCTCCCACGACTCTCCGAAGAGAGTACAATGGTCCTCCAAAAGAGACTCTTTAGCGTGTATCTTTAAATACAGTTATATATGTGACAAGTCAGGACTTACCAAAAAGAGAAACAAACACGTAATCTTCTTTTGCCTATAGTGCAGTGATGCCTCGGGAAGGGTTACGACAATCATGAGAGTTTTACGACCGTCGATTGATCATTATTAGGCAGCACGTAAAGTAGCAAACACCACAGAAAGGGGAGGGTACAAACGCTGGTCTTTTTCAGGTGGAATACTTCCTTCGAAAGAAGACTGCATGGACATCGTCTTTCTTGTATGCGCTGCATCGCCATCTTGTGAAACACTGATGCAACAACGTAAGCGATGCTCCGGTTGAACAACATTTCTGGCCAAGCTCGCAAGGCCAACACCGTTTGTGACTCAACATTGCGGAATGAAGCATAGCAGCGTAGGCCCCGCGACCACCATGGTGGTTAGCTGCACCCTAACGTGAAAAGCTGGAATGCTGAGCGATAATAGCACGCTTGGGGTACATCCACAGTGCAACAAAGGCCAGGCAAGCAAAGCCGAAACAGCTGAATCCAGTTCGAACGGGCCCTGAACATCACGGCTTGCACTCACAGCGTGGTTGTTACACCAAGAACTCTTCGTAAGAGGAAATACCAGTCACTCGCAGTGCAAGACATGATGTTCAATCAAAAATCTGTTTTGCGTGCCGAAACCCCAATATAACTGTGACGCAAGCCGTAGTGGAGGGCTCCGATCAATTTACACCGCCTGGGTACCTGAACGTCCACCAAAATCTAAGTAGACGGGCGTTCTTGCATAGGCCCCATCGAAATACGGCCACCGGAACCTGTAATCGATCTGCGCCCTCGTACTCAGCAGCGTAACAGCATAGCCTTAAGCTATGCCACGGCGTGTTGTCTAAAGCAGTCTCCAGTTATTTCATACCATGCTTCGTGTTAACGTTGACCCAGCTTTCTTGTGCTAATCCTGTTTTACTGCGATCACTGCAGACTGGCATTTTGCCTATCTCTAAACTACATAGTTCCTTTTCGTTAATATTGTCATGTGGTTGTGGCGGTGAAGAAAGCGGAAGTCAGAATGGTAAAGTCAAAACGCTTGGGCGAACTTGTGCCGTTAAAATGAGCCGCCTCACCTCCTTTGGCTTTTAATATAGCCTGTTGAGAAAAGAACGACAGCGCGACGTTTGCTCGGGATATATTATTCATGGCTCTTGCGTTTTACGAGCACGTTGCCCTTCATTACTTAGCCGCCTACGAATGTCACTCCCGCGCAATCCCCTCCAACTTTTCTTCTTCTATAGCGGTCTGTGTTGGTTCGTACGCAAATAATATTTCGTTCGAACTCTGGGTACGCTCACGCTATCCTGAAGTAGCGAGGGGACAAGTCCGACGTTCAGGTGAACTTATTTGAACATAATATCAAACACAGTCTCTTGGACATTTCTCTTCATCTTTAGTGTCTCGTTCTAAGCTTGCGCGGAAGACATCAATGTATTAATCGCAAATAATTGATGATTTTACATGAAAAGATTGGCGCGAGGCGTTAAAAAAAACGTAATATTTTGCTCACGGTGAAAAAAAAACATAAAAAATAGCACAGAAAGCTTCGTCTATTTGTGTAAAGGGAACATAGGCAAGTTTAAATGCCACCCAACTGTCGCGTTCTCTGGAGAATTTCTAAAAGGAAAATTTGAAGAAGATTCACTATTTTAACGCTGCAGAGACTGGTTAAACAGCGGGGCTGGTGGCATCATATTGCTGTTTCATTGCTTGACTTTGCTCTATGGTAGACTTCTCACCATGTGCACTGTTTAACCGGTCTTCGCGACGGTAAGGCAGTGAAGCTGCTTCAAATTTCATATTCATAACGGCTTCGTGCGGCGTCTCTCCTCGTGTTAAACTCAGGGTCCGATGCAAGGCGTTCGCGAGCGAACTCTTCGTGAAAACATTTCCTGCGTATGTTTCCTCGTTGTATCGGTCCAAACCATATTAGTAAAAAAAAAAAAAATTCGGCAGATCCCACGTACCATGGGAGTCGATGTTATGCGAAGCATGCGGCGGGTAGGTGACTGTGGCGTAACTTTTTTTACTGAGCGACACATTACAAAATGACGCTAAAGATTTGTATAAATTTTATACGCACACATATATATGTTGAAGAGCCGCATATGTGTTATAGAACCAGTCGTTTACGGTTGGGTAACGCTGCCAATGGCAAAGTGGGATTTACCAACACCAGAAGCGGTAAGCTGATATGTAGCGCTTATACGTGTCCCTAGAACGCACGCACGTTTCACGAAACCATGTGCATGTGTGCAAGAAGTTCGTGACAGTTTTTGAACATGGGCATCATCACCGTGATCAGTAAGCACCAGCAGCTGGTCACGACTTGTTATAGGATCCGGCCGTGATCGTGGTGACGAGGGGTCCATGTGAAGTATGTGGTATAGTAGAGCTGTTGGAACTCGTGGATGCCTCGGTCATTTCGTCGACAAATTGTCTGTCGAGAGAGCCGGCGACATATTGGAACCTGAAACCACCCTTCGCGTTGGTGAGGTATAGGCCGTCGAGGCTGGTAGGCCTGAATAGTGCTACGTCGACCAACATCAGCGGATGGTGTTTGTCCTATTTGTAGACAACCTGGGCGTATGTAGCCTACGTAGCCTAGTCTACAAAGCGGCTGTCAATCAATCTGGCATCATCCTCGGTCAGCATGAGGCTATCGCCCAGCCTCGTAAGAAATGAAGAGGACACTGCGTCGTTCTGGTGGACGAAGTGCACTTTACGGTGCGGTGATGTGGATATCATATGTAACTCTCCTTAATGTATTCCTCCGAGGTTGAGCGATGCTTCAATATAGCTTGCTGAATTATAGGAATACAAAAGTAATATTTATTAGACTGCTATAAAAGCGGAGCCAACACTGGAACTACAGACGTTAATCTGATATGACGCCTGTATCGTACGAGAACACATCGTAGGAGTATCATGTAGTGTTTATTGCTTTCTTGTAAAATTAGATAGCCAGCACTACAACCACAACTGACGTTGCACCGGTATTACGCCTGCGTAGGCTGTTTTAAAGACGATAGTCTTTCTTGGGGAACTTAAACGCAGAAATTTTGGTCTGTCTTTCTGTCTCTGTTTGTCGGCACGTCACCCGATTCAGCCAACCGGCCAAAGTTGAACCACTTGCTTACCGCTCACCCATCTTTAACTGGTACGGCTGTTCATACTTGTGAACGTTGTCGATCAAAAAGTAAATATTACGCATATCTGAGGCGTAACATCATTAGGTAAGTATTAGGTGGTGTGTTCCTTTAATAGAAAATACAAAGATACGCAATTTTAAAGACCTTGATGGTATGCGTTTAACGTTGAGACAGTAACGCGTTTATTAAAAGATTGCCACAGCTGAAGCGATCAGCGGTCCAAGCCGAGCAAGCGCGAGCGCCAACAACAACCGTCTTCGTCTTCGTCTTTCGCAGGCGTTCTTGTCTGCGCCCTACCATGTTACAAATCACTCCCCCGCGGAAAAGGAGCCATCCTGGCGACCTAAGGAACAGGTACAACTGGTGGGTCATAATGCGGCTTCAGTCGATCGACGTGAACAGTCTCGCGGCCGCGACGACGGCGGTCCGTAGATGATTGACCAGGCTCAATCATAGAGTTAACTGGGGATGCTTGACGTAGGACGCGGTAGGGGCCTTCGTGCTTAGGCAGTAGCTCTGTGGAAAGGCCAGGAGCGGAGGAGGGAACGCGAAGCCGCACCAACGTTCCAGGTGAATACGACTGAGGAGGCAGGTTTTCGTCGTGACGGTCCTTCTGGCCCGACTCGCCCTACAATGTTACAACCCTAGTTTCTTAAGGTGCGCTGAAAATACGACTGCGCTGAAACTTGTCTTCCTCCGTGCCCTCTGCACAAGCTCATGTTGTGTTTCGGTTTCGGTTCAGTATTGCATTGTACGAATGACAGGGGGCGCGGCTCTTGCATTCCTGTTTTACCCAGGCGACGTGTAAGTAAGAGAGTTTGTGGAGAGTACTCGTTGAGTGCGGACGTTTCTTCTCCTTCGGCGCATCGCGCCAAACAGCGTGTTCGGGCTGGCCGGCGTCCCCACCGGTCGCGTTGGTCACCGCTGGTCTTCGCCTGCCGCTGCGCCGGGACTACCAGCCCGCAACACATCACTTATGTTTCCCGACGTATTGCCAGATGGCGTCCATATCTCACGCAGCGCCTCTTCTATCGTCTTTACACGACATTTGCAGCGAAGCACGCAGATACGCGGCCAATTTTTTTTCCAAACCAATTTATAGACCTGGCATGGCTCAGTGGTAGAATACCTGATTGCCACGCAGAATGCTTGGGTCTGATTCCTGCTGGGATCCTAATTTTCATTCTTTCAATTCGTTGAGTCAACGCTACCGATGTTGGTTTTTCTTAACGCTCTAGCATTTAAGTTACCGATGTCTGTTCTCGCCGTTCCTGGGTAGATATAAACTGTAAATCACCTGTGGCACATACCCGTAAACCGCGGCCCGTGGCAAACGGGTATGTGCCACACGTGTCTAGTGGAATGTGTTTGACGACGCGTGCGACAGGATTTTAACGTTATTCATGTCATGACCCGGCAATCATATTCGTCAAATCCTCTTACCCTCCCATGCAAATTTTGGTCTACATCAAGTTAAGGGGGCGACCATGAGAGCACCCAGACGTATACGCGGCTAGATAGATAGATAGATAGATAGATAGATAGATAGATAGATAGATAGATAGATAGATAGATAGATAGATAGATAGATAGATAGATAGATAGATAGATAGATAGATAGATAGATAGATAGATAGATAGATAGATAGATAGATAGATAGAAAGAAACGCTCAAAGTGCCAGAGGTTCGCTAAGAAATGCTTCGCATTTAAATTTTCTTCAGCCGTGTAGCGATTCCCTCTAGAGATGTTACTTCACCGTAATAGCGCTGGCATAGTAAATCAAGTGTCGGTAAGTCGTAAATCCCTTCACAATTGCAGGCACACATCTGCGTCGTTGAGTGTCGCGCCAACTCGCTGGATACATTGCAGATTTGAAGAAGTCATTTTGCATAGCAACGTATGCGCGTGCGCAGGGTCCCGCATTTGATTACCTGTTAGTTACTGTAATGGAGTTATTGGTTGCTGCAGTTACAGAGCCATATATACAGGAATTACAGCTAAGCCGTTCAATAAGCTGATACCTAACGCAGTTGCGCATACGGTCGAACAATTTCACGAAAAGTAACCACCATGTGCGCTTCCCGTTTGGGTATATACGATTTGTGCACGTTCTTGTAAGTGCGTAGCATTTTAGGGGCCCGGCATGTCGTCCATCCACTGTCTCATGTCGCATGGTCATGCAGTGGTCAATACAGGCTTAAAGCAAGGCTAACAATGCTCAAAACCGACGCAGAATGAACTAACAAGGTATAAATATTATAAACTGCAGAAATAACCATCAATTAATCCCAATAATTTACCTAAAATCGCGAAAAACGCTTCTGAAACCTCCGGCTGAGACCCGCACCACACAAGAGAGGGCGCCATCACCTCGGCAATCGCGCCTGCCGAGGTGGTGGCAAGCGGGTGATTGCCAAGGGAATCACTGGGCTGCCCGTGCTACACACTTTTTCAGGTTTCACGGTAGTGTAGCTGCATTAGGCGCAGGATTTAGAACTTCACCAAGACCTAGACAAGAATTACATTAGCGCGACATTAAGCGCTGGACGTAGAGTCATTTTTTTTTTCTACGCGATTCGCTTAAAAAAAAAATGGCCGCGTATCTGCTTGCTTCGCTGCAAATGTCGTCGAAAGACGATAGTCTTCTGCCAGCCGTACTACATGAGTCCTCCTCTATGTTGAATCGCAGCATCTGGCTCCTAGCGTCGCATTTGCAGCACAGCCCAAAAAATACTAGCATTTTCAGCGCTGCGCAAGAAACACTACAGTTTTTAGAATTACATATCTATGTATTTTCTAGTAAAGGAACACACCACGTAATACTTACGTATTGATGTTGCGCCTCAGGTACGCGTAACATTTGCTTTTTAATCGACAACGTTTACAAGTATGAACGGCGATACCAGCGCAAGATGGCCGGGCGTTCAGAAAGTGGTTAAACTTTGGCTGGGTGGCTGAATCGGGTGACAGACAGGCAAACAGAAAGACAGACAGACAGAGAGACCGAAATTTCTGCGTCTAAGTTCCCCAATCGTCTTTATCGTCTATCGTCTTTAAAAGCTGTGGGCAGCCTGCACTAAGTCGCGCAAAGCTTCGTACAGCAAATCACGGACCCGTCGCCGCTCGCACTTTTTGTCGTACACGTCGTACAGCTTCGAGATGCTCGGCTTCCTTCTCGGGAGTACGCAGCCGGGCTATGCATTATAGAACGGAGGCTGCACGCGATGTCTCCGTTGATGGGCGTGGCTTAGATACTGCGCATGCGCGGCTTGGCCAGGTGGTGCGGTATCTGGTCGCTATAGACAACGCGATGCTTGCTTCATCTTTCGATGTTTCTTTTTTTTCTCTCTCTCTATTTCTTTCTCTCTTTTGTTGATATCCTCTCTGTGTCCCTTTCATTTTCTTTCTGCATTTTTTTCTCTCTCATTCTTTCTGTGCTACTATTTACTATCTCCCCTCCTCCTCACGCTTACTTCTCTTTCCCATCCCCTTGCTACACTATACTATACAAGGCTATGCTATGCTCTGATAGCGTGCCTGGATAGCCGAGTAGTTGGACACTCGCCTTCGGACCGTAGGTACGCGGGCTCGAATCCCGCCTCATGAAGAATTTTTCTTTTGCTCTTTCTTTATATCTTTCTTTCCGCCTTTCTGTTTGTTTCTTTCTTCCTTTCTCTCTCTGTACCCATACTCAGGTAGCCTCACAGTGGCACATACCAGTAATAATATCTGGGGTTTAACGTCCCAAAACCACGATGCGATTATGAGACGCCATAGAGGAGGGCTCCGGAAATTTCGACCAGCTGGGGTTCTTTAACGTGCACCTAAATCTAAGTAGACGGGCCGCAAACATTTTCGCCTCCATCGAAAATGCAGCCGCCTCGGCGGGGATTCGATCCCGCGACCTTCGGATCAGTAGTCGAGCGCCATAACCACTACACCAGCGTGGCGGGGCCACATACCCGTTAAGATGATGATAGTTTTCTGCGAAGAATAACAACACATCATCATAAAATGCCTACGCAGACGCAAAAACCAATACTGTCATTACCACACCACGCCTCCAAGAAACGGATTTCGCCTCTCGATAATGCAACTGAAGGACAGCTGACGTAGCTGTCACCAGCGTTCCTAATGAAGACGGCTTACATTATTTCGCGTGCCGTGTCGTCTTTGTCGCTATTAGTACTGTTGTAAAATGTCGGCAGGCATTTGCAAACTTCGCAATGCGCGGATAAATAAGAACCATTATTAGCGTTTAAATGGCTCTTTTATTTCCTTAGGCGGGTGCTAGGCAGCGTGCCATCTGCCCAATGTAAACAAGCCCACGAGTCAGGGGAATTCGACAAACTGCGCCGGAAGCTATTTGAACAAACTCATTTCGGTGTTCAGTGCTACGTGTTCTTTTCTGTGAAGTGTGGCTGTTGTCAAGTTTCTTGCGAACAGCTGCGCAAATAGTTCCAAGTTTATTAGGTGCACTAAGGACCACCACAACACCGCAGGGAGAACAAACCTTCTTTAGACCCTGAGAAAGCTTGTGAGCGTAGGATGATTTTTTCTATCCTTATGTTAGGGAACAAACTCCAGTTTTGCCTGCTTCAAAAGCTTTTCACATTGAGCAATCAAGATCTGAGACGGGAAACTGGAATCCAATAGCCGGTCGTATTGAAGGGAGGGCCTCGTGTTAATGAGGTGCTTACAAGATTTTCTGAGTGATGAAATGAAGCAGGAAAGCGCAACCCTATCTTTATCTGTTTTAGAATGTGAAGATCTCTAGCTTGGAATTGGTTCGGTTGATCTGGGGCAAATAGACCAACGCGCACGGTCGGATAAAAACGTCAGTCGCAGATCCAGAAATTGAGGGCCTTTTCCTTTGGGAAGTTCAAACCTGAATGGGAGACCAAAACCCCCTTCCGTAAAAACCTTAAGTATATCCGCAAAGAGCCCTTTGGTGTGAAAAGTCCGAACGAAGATAATCATTTACAAAGCGGCAGATTCGTTTGCTTAGACCACTCAGACTGTGTTCCAGTAATCTGTCAAATTTGCTCAAATAGCTATCGCATAAGATACCATTGTTTTTCGCGCTGCTCCGTTCAAATTGGTCCCAGAAACTTGTGAAATTTGCTCAAAGAGATATCACTTAAATATTTGCTGTTTGCGCTGCCTCACTCTAGAATGGAGCCGTAGCAACTAGTCCAGTTGCCGAGCTTACTACCCAGGTAAGCAGCCCCCATGCGCTGCTTACAAACAGCTCCCATGTGCTGCTTACAAACGAATCAAATTTACAAGTCCAAAAATGAATTCACGCCCCCCCCCCCCCTTCTCCATCCCTTCCAGTGCGCACACCATTATATACGCATAACAATGGAGTTGTCGATCACAGCAACATCTGCAGCGTCCGCGCGACTACTTTCACTCGCCGATTTTGTGCACTAGAGTTGCCGGTATCTTGTTTAGTATGTTTATATTAAATGCGAAGCATTTCTTAGCGAACCTCTGGCACATTGAGCGTTTCTATCTACGTATCTATCTATCTATCTATCTATCTATCTATCTATCTATCTATCTATCTATCTATCTATCTATCTATCTAGCCGCCTACGTCTGGGTGCTCTCATGATCGCCTCCTTAACTTGATGTAGACCAAAATTTGCATGGGAGGGTAAGAGGATTTGACGAATATGATTGCCGGGTCATGACATGAATAACGTTAAAATCCTGTCGCACGCGTCGTCAAACACATTCCACTAGACACGTGTGGCACATACCCGTTTACCTTGGGCCGCGGTTTACGGGTATGTGCCACAGGTGATTTACAGTTTATATCTACCCAGGAACGGCGAGAACAGACATTGGTTACTTAAATGCTAAAGCGTTAAGGAACCCCAACATCGGCAGCGTTAACTCAACGAATGGAAATAATGAAAATTTGGATCCCAGCAGGAAACGAACGCAAGCATTCTGCGTGGCAATCAGGTATTCTACCACTGAGCCATGCCAGGTCTATAAACTGGTTTGGAAAAACAGCCTACGCAGGCGTAATAACGGTGCAACGTGAATTGTGGTTGTGGTGCTGGCTATCTAATTTTACAAGAAATAAACACTACATGATACTCCTACGATATGTACTCCTACGATAGAGGCGTCATATCAGATTAACGTCTGTAGTTCCAGTGTTGACTCCGCTTTTATAGCAGTTTAATAACGATTACGTTTGTATTCCTATGATTCATCAAGCTATATTGAAGCATTGCTCGACCCTGGAGGAATACATTAGCTAAAAGTTACATATGATATCCACATCACCGCACCGTAAAGTGCACTTCGTCCACCAGAACGGTGCAGTGTCCTCTTCATTTCTTACGAGGCTGGGCGATGGCCTCATGCTGACCGAGGATGATGCCAGATTGATTGACAGCCGCTTTGTAGACTAGGCTACGTAGGCCACATACGCCCAGGTAGTCTACGAATACGACAAACACCAACCACTGATGTTGGTCTACGTAGCACTATCCAGGCCTACCAGCCTCGACGGCCTATACCTCACCAACGCGATCGGTGGCTTCAGGTTCCGACATGTCGCCGGTGGATGCCTCGCCGACATGTCGCCGAGGCATCCACGAATTCCAACAGCTCTACTATACCACATACATCACTACACATGGAGCCCTCCTCACCACGATCACGACCGGATCCTATAACAAGTCATGACCAGCTGCTGGTGCTCACTGATCACGGTGATGATATGCTTGTTCAAGAACTGTCAAGAACTTCTTGCACACATGTACACGGGTTCGTGAAACGTGCGTGCGTTCTCGGGACACGTATAAGCACTACGTATCAGCTTACCGCTTGTTGGTAATACCCACGTTGCACACCCAACCGTAAACAACTGGTTATATAACACATATGCGGCTCTTCAACATATATATATATATATATATATATATATATATATATATATATATATATATATATATATATATATATATATATATGTGTGTGTGTGTGTGTGTGTGTGTGTGTGTGTGTGTGTGTGTGTGTGTGTGTGTGTGTGTGTGTGTGTGTGTGTGTGTGTGTGTGTGTGTGTGTGTGTGTGTGTGTGTGTGTGTGTGTGTAAAATTTACACAAATCTTTAGCGTCATTTTGTAACGTGCCGCTCAGTGAAAAAAGTTACGCCACAGTCCCCTACCCGCCGCATGCTTCGCATAACATCGACTCCCACGGTACGTGGGATCTGCCGAATTTTTTTCTTCGTATACAGTCATCGCTTGGTATGGACTAGACGAGAAGGAAGGGGAAGAAAAGAAGGGAAGACCAGGATGTCAACCAGGCGCGGGTCCTGTTTGCTACCCTGTTCTGGAGGAAATAAATTAAGGGATGAAAAGAAAGAAAGAATAGAAGAGAGACAAAAGAAAGGCAGGGAGGTTAACTAGGGCTGAGCCCGATTGGCTATCCTGCACTGGGGAAGAGGGAATAAAAGTTAGAGAGGAGGATAGAAGGGTCACTAACGTTGCCACCAACGTATCAACAGTTCCGCTCTTGACATAGCAGACGGTGAATCAGTCAGGTATCCTTAAGAAATCGCAGCAGCGCATTCGTTGCCTTTCGGAACTGTGACGGAACTGTGACGGAACTGTGATCTCAGGACCAGGGTACGTGCAGTCCCGTGGTCCTAAGACCTTGCCTATGGTGAAAGCGTTTCCGTCCAGGTGATGCAGCGCTGCACTGAGGTGAACCATATCATTAAATGGGAGAGGCCGTGGGTTGTAATGACTACGGCTTTCGGTTCTCATCTAAACAGCAATGCTAGTGGTGCCAGTTAACCGAGTGAAAGCCAAATACCTGTCAATTGGCATTACTTCGCTCTGTAGAAAAGAGAATGTGGTTTGTAAAACCAAAACCTGTAACTTTATTTTCTCGCTTATTTTAAATATTGAAATTGTTCTGCATATCCATGATACACCTGACCTCTCACTTGTCCAGTTTGTTTTCTTATTTGGCTTGGCGCTCCAGAGTATCGCTCAACCGGTTCAACAAAGCAAACAGGTGATCTTTGCTACTCCATATCTTGTTTACAGCGAAGAAACCATGCAGGAAGATGCAAGACAAAAGAACGCTACGGATCTGTGTTCCCGTGTTTTGTGTCGTCCTGCGTCGTTTATTTGCGCTAAGCCTCAATATAAGCACGTTATAAGCATCAGTATATTGCGACATTCCGTGTTCAACAATATTTATTCAGCAACACTCTTTGTTCGACTATACTTTATCACTTTAAGCCTAAAATTATCGTCTCAATTTTTGCCTTTTTTGGTTTTATATCACGTGTTGCTTATCCATTCAATGTCCTTACTAGTTGTTTGCGCCAATATAATTTAGTACTTCAAAAAGGAAATAATACCAGTTATCAAAGCGTTGCACACTTGTGTTTTTCGTGTTTTTCCAAACAACCAAATGAATAGGGTCGGGCATCATTATAACCTTTTTTCCAGCCTTTTTGAAAGCGCCCGCCAAAATGCACAGTAATCGACAAAAATAAATAAAAAGCCCACACACAAACCGACATATTTGCGCAGTGCGAGATGAACGAGGGCAGATGAGAGGACACAACACAGGCGCTTGCTTCAAATAGATTTTATTAGCGAAAACGCTAGAACTATATACGCACGATATCAGCAGGACAAGAGTACACATCAGCGCAATTGCACAACCTATTGCGTCACAGTCAGATAAGCAATTTCCTTTTTGGTGATGGCCACGGATGGCATGCTTATAGAGAGGTCACGCAGCTGTTGATATTTATTAGCCTCAATGATCTCACGTGTGAGTCGCTCACGATGTTTCACGACTACGGCGCAATTTTCAAAGTCCGCTTCACAACCTCAATCTCTACAGGGAATGCCGAGATTACCTTGAACGGCTGAGTTTACATGATAATAATATTACTTTAAACGCTCGTTCAAGCATCCGCCCGTTTGTACGACATACGTTTTGCCACAAGTCAACGGGATCAAGTAAACAGCACCCACTGCGTATGCTAAAAAAATGCCTGTAATGTTTTGTTGTACAAATGTTCCTTTGTGCGGTTTGAGCATCGTCGCGAAACACCGTTGTCGCAAAACATCGTGGACAGCTCAAACGTGAGATCAGAATTCAACAGCTTGGTGACCTCTGTGTAAGCATGCCCTGTGTGGCCCTCAACAAAAAGAAGATTGCTTATCTGGCTGGGACGCAACAGGTTGTGCGATTGCGCTAATGTGTACTGTTGTCAAGCTGATATCTTGTGTATATATTTCTAGCGTTTTCGCTAATAAAGTCTGCGCCCGAGTTGTGTCCTCTCATCTGTCCTCGTTCATTTTGTGCTGAGCAAATATGTAGATGCTAAATCACCAAACTAGCCCAAGCTACCGTTCTCTCGAGGTAGAAATTAACGGCTAAGGTGGTGAGCGGATAATCAGTAATCGAGTAAAAATTGGAGCAGTTATGCACTAGCGGTGCGGAGACTGCGCGCCAACAGAAAAACTGGTGGCGTTCCCCTCTTCCTTACCTTCCTCCTCACCCTTACTTCCCTTCCTCATTCTTTGCTATACTATAGACCAGAATTTCCAGCGCTCGTAGGGGGCCGCCATGTTTGGCCGACCGAGGCGCCGCGGTGCGAGCATTTGCTTGGGGGCTGCTGAAACGCGCTGGCGTACAGCGCGGTGCACCACGTTTGTGGCTCTCAGCAGCGGGCGATGGCAGATTCGCGAGCGCTGCAGCCGCTCAGTCTTCTCTGAATGTCGGAACGTGCATCTTCTTTCATGCGACAACATTTTCGAACAGTGGAATTGTGCCAGGGAGCTTGCCAAACATCGCGAGAACGTTCAGCAACATCGTCACGAAAGTTTGAATAGTTGCAACGCCGTGCAGTTGTCAACTCTCTCTTTTTTTTAGAACTGTATCATATCAAGAAACGTTTTAAACTTACGCATTTGCGTATGATAACGGCCAGATGAAGCCTAGTAAGCTGTATCTTCTTTTTTTTTTTTCTGAAAGGCAGCAGCGACAGATATTTTCGTGCCACGCTACCGTCCGACTTTGTGCTGCACGATGGCTGTTTTGTGCTCTCTCGCAAAATGCAACGGGATGAATTTAATTAGGCGATTATTTCAGTTTTTAACGCAGAACGCTGTAGCGGAGATTACGTGCGGCTTCATTAATTACTGCGAAAGGATGGCCTGGCATAGTGTCCGAAGCCTCTTGTAGCAAAGCTAGACGCAGCGCGCATGCCGGCCCCCAACCTCTGTGTTCTTAAAGAGCAGTCTGCAAGAACACACCGTCGCACAGGTGCTTTGAATCACTATCAAAACAGACGAAGATTACGTTTGAGTCCGATATTGATTGAGTTCGACCAAGCGGCGCACACGCGTGCGCTTTCTGTCGCGAGGTGCCTCGTTCAGGATATACTTAACTGCAATTGAAGGATCGCCCCTGACAAGATCCCTGTCACACGGGCACTTTCGATCACAATTGAGCCGGATTTATCGCCTCGACCTTCCTTCGCTGTCACAGTAAAACTTCGTTGTTATGAAACCACAGGTCGACATACCTCGCGGCTGTGAGGTTCAAAATACATATGTTCTATACACATGAAGTTGTAAAAAGTGAAACAGTTCGTTACATCGAGGTTTACCTGCGCCTTTTTGAACAAATTTACAACCAAGGTGGCCGCATTTTGATTTCGGAAGCAAGATGAAACAACCGCGTGTTCAAATTTCTGTGCATGTTAATAACTGAAGCTTGTTTCCTCTCGGCAGCTGCGGTGGCCCCTGTAAGTCTTCAGGCAAAATTAAGAGACATTTGTTAATTGGCTTCGCAGTTTGAGAAAATATCTGGTGAGGTGCATGAATACTGTCTTTCTCATTTCAAGATTCGTCGTTGTCGTTCTAGTAATTCAGTTTTTTTTTTTTTTTTCATCCAGCAGGTGGTCCTGTTTTAACCCATACACTTGAAGTGCAGCCGTTTGAATAGGTAGAAAATATAGCCTCCTGAGCAAAAGCGCCAGCTCACTTATTACTTGTCGAAATCAAGGGCCTTGAAAACGTCTGGAATACACGCTGCACAAACACAAGCCGCTCGTGTTCCCGTGAACGTCGCAGGTCTGTTGCATCAGCCGTTTCCTTTTTCTCTCGTTGTT
Source organism: Rhipicephalus sanguineus (assembly GCF_013339695.2). NCBI lineage: Eukaryota > Metazoa > Arthropoda > Arachnida > Ixodida > Ixodidae > Rhipicephalus > Rhipicephalus sanguineus. Next base: position 156,062,174 of record NC_051180.1, read on the forward strand.
CGGGCACCCCGACGGCGCAATGCCACCCGGACGAATTTTTATACATTGCAATGCCGTTCCTAGTACGCGGCAAGCAAGCAACTAAGACTGCAACTTTCTAACAGCTCTGAAAGCACTGACACAAGCGAACACGCGACGCAAGCGCGGCTATCACCTCCCGCCATCAGCAGCCCCCGCCGTCGTCTGCACCACCAGGCGGCGCCTGGTGTCGAGAGTAGCGGCGCGGCTGACACTCGCGCTACGAGGCTAAGAAAAATCTGGTCTATACAAAACTACACTGTGCTTTACCCTCTCCCCTCCTCGCTTTCCGTCTCCTCACCCAAGCTTCGTTTTCCCGCTCCCTTGCTACACTATACTATACATGTCTACGCCATGCTACAGGAGCTGCTTGGCACATGCTCACTTTTTGTGGCGCATTCCCACCGAGTTTTGTGCACACGTCAACGCCCTTACCTGCAGCTTAAACAGATCAGCTGTCAATAGCATGCGTGAAAGCCAGCAGTAAAAGGACTATCTTCACGATGAAAAAAGCGTAACTTGCACGAAGGCTCAGAAAGAACACTGGACGGAGCGCTTACAAGAAACTGAAAATATTTACTTCGGAAAGAACGTTCTTATATATGAGTCACACGAATGGTTCACACTCTCTAACGAGAGTGTGAACCTACGAATGATGAACAGTTGCACACACCAGGGAAGCATGTGTTAAACCACTGAATAACAAAAAAAAAACACACACACAGTCATATTACATGAAAAAAAAAACGCAGATTGAGTTTCTGAATTTGCCTTTACATGGCGGGGGCAAATGAGACGCTGTTTCTCTTCGTTTGTGCGTTTTATACTATACATGTCCATATGCTATGCATCACCCTCTCCCCTGTCCTCACGTTCACTTCCCTTTCCAACCCTCTTGCTATACCATGCTATACATGGTTATGCAGAGCTTTACGCTCTCCCCTCCTCCTCATTTCCCCTCACCCGCACTTGCCTTCCCCAGCCTCTTGCTATACTATATTTAGGGCTCCGTGTTTTCAGTGTTTATATTTCTCGAAAATCGGCGTGTGTTTATCGGAGTTTATGTTTCTGGCGGAAATTCGCCGTTTATCGGAGTTTATTTCACGTGAATCCTCATTTCTCCGAAATTCGGAGTTTTGCATTATCCTCAAAACCACAAAATGTTTAGATCAATTCATATCTGAATACAAAAACATCAAAACACACGAAGCATATCTTATTTTTTCTAGAAGGTTTGAATGTACAAGAACGTATACGCACAAGCGAAATAATTGAACACGAAACACCTGTATTTGTGCGTATAACAACCTTAGCTTAACGCTTACTGTAGAACACGCAAGCATACTTTGCGAGGTTGCTGTCAGTGATCGAAGCGAACCCCTTTCAATTGACAAATCTAAGCTTTGAAAATGTCCTTTCAATGTTAGCGCTAGAAACAAGAAGCGCCAGAAGACGCAGCGCGCAGCGAGAAAGCACTGGCCACCGGACATTGTGAAGTCTCCAAAACGACAGGGGTTCAACAATATTACGTTTTTCATAGCACCGATAGTTCGCAACATCACTCAGCAGCTGCCTCATGTCGTCAGTTTCAAGAAGCACTAGTTGAAAAACTGGCGCATAGGTCTGGAACTCGCAGGACAGCTCATGACAGCTCAGTTCACATTTGTGAATCCAAATGTGAACATTTGGATTCACAATTTGAACACAGTGCCAAAACGATTCTTTGGTGTACTGGAGCTGATCGCACAGGTTCCTCTCAGATGTCTGCCTCCACTTTTCGGCGACAGCAGCGTAGTATCCGTGAATGTATGCGACAGTTCGTTAAGCGGTCATTCTCGTGAAGGAGGTCCAACAGACTTGTGACATCTGATGCGAAGACCTCGGTTGGATCACGCCATTGACTTATGAGTGCCTGCAGACGAACCCCCACTATGGGATAAACTTGGTGTACCAGGGTACTCTCTGCCTCAAGTTCCTCAATGACTGACAGCACGACACATGAATTGGTCTTCAGAAGCGTCATCTTAACGAGCAAATCGTGCACAGCTTTAGGCGATGAAATAAGACTCTTGAGCATCTCACGCTTTGTTCCGTTGGCTTCGTCGCTTCTCAAGAAAGGCAAAATGACGCGCCAGTAGTCCAAAATATCTTCCAGAGCTTCATAAAAAGAGAACCACTTCGTCGGACATACGGTTTTCAGCGACTTGATGGACATGCCCATGGCCGAGCACACAAGACCAAACTTAGCGGCGCAGCTCCCGCGACGACTTCAACAGGGTAAAAAGTGCACAACAAAATCGCGAACTACGTTAAACGCGCTTGTCTGTTCTCCAGAGCGTTGTTGAGTAGGTGGCACGGATCTCTGAAGTGAAGCGCCTTGAATTCGGGGTTGGTGAGTTGCAAGTCCTTGTGATGCTTCTGCATGTAAGAAGCTGAGTCTGAGCACAATACAGCTGCGTCGCCTAATACAGCTACGCGCGGTAAACTTTAAATCGGTCAAACCAAAAGACGCATCAATGAGCGCTTAGAACTTGCCCTTTCGATAAAGAACGGAACCAGGTCACCTCGGCCCTTGAAATCGGAGTTTGTCGGATAAATCCGAATTGTCAAAAATTTTACCGGTGAATGTTTATCGGACCTTTTCGGATAAAACCGAAAACATGGAGCCCTAACTATATTATACTACGCAAGACTATGCTATGCATTACGTATGAGTTATCTGTCCTATTGCACGAAAGTCACTATAGCAGGTGATGGATCACTTGTAGGAGAAACGAACACACGGAAGTTACACACGTACTTCAACCTGGATACTCCAGCATGTGGCGAAGACATGTGGTTCCGCCTCAATTTAGTTCTTCAAGTTAAGTAACGATTCCTTTCTTAAGCCCCAACCGCATGCACGCGATTTTCCGGCGACAGCGACGAGCGACACGATTTGCTGTCGTGGAGGGCCATCCATCGCCGTCGCTTGTCGCGTCGCAGCTTTCTGGAAAACTAGATAAAATCTCTTGTCGCCCGGAAGTGAGCGTGACGATTTCCGGCAACATGGCAGCATCACCGATCCTCGCTTCGGTTGCAATTTGCTCTTGATGCTTCCAATCGGCGCGTACTTCAATGAATGCAAGTTATAGCCTACCTTCTTTGCAACCCCATCTCACGTGGAGAGCGAGGCAGCGGCCGTATTTTGTCGTTAATTTTGATCGACGGCTCCTTTTGATGTTTCGGTGGTAGCTTGCTGCAATGATGGTAGCTTGCTGCAATGTCAGTTTAAAGTGCGTCGTAGCGTCGTAGACGTCGTGGATGCGTAGTAGATAGATAGCGTGCGCTTCCGTGCGCCCACTCGAGGTCACAGCAGATACTACTGTCGCAGTTAAACAAAACATTGCAAAAAAAAGAAAATCCCGTAATGCTGCTGTGGCTTCCTTATCTCACACAAGTCAATAATAAATTTGACATGCTGCCATTCATCTACTCTGTAATTCTTTTTTGCAATTTACCTGCGTGCACGCAATAGTTTTAAATCTAGCAACCATGATACTTTGTCGCGAACATGTGGGTGCTCCCGTCCCGACGCGACATCGCGACGGAGCCCGTTTGTCGCTGTCGCTCGTCGCCGTCGCTCGAAAATCGCGTGCATGCGGTTGGGGCTTTATATGCGCCAGTTGTTGTGGCCTTTAAGTCGTGAATGGAACAAGGTGTGAACGATTTACAGTACTTGATGATGGCTGAACGCACAACCAGTACGCATCCCAAAAATTGTACGGCGCTTCGACCTCTGCCATTTCGCAACTGAAGCCAAATTCATAAGGGCACACCTAGGTCAAGTCATTATGAAAAGCCTCCATATAAGATCTTGTTATAGCTCAGAGTTCGGCTGTCTATCCAAATATGATTACATGTAACCTACACAATAAAAAGTGCTGCGAAAAACAAACCAGGTTTCCATTTTACCCTTTAAGCAAACAAAAGCAAGAGAAAGAAAATGCTTGAAATGCTGTCGTTTAAATGTCTGCTAAGGATTCGTCACTAAGCAAGGGGCAGGACCAACCAAAAGAAGCATTGGTACGTATAGCAATGAATGAATGAATTCAAGCAATATCTTTTATGTAAGTTGTCTAAATGATGCGAAAGGCTCGTTTTATTGTAGCGTGCGGCTTTTCTTAAAACGTTCGTTTAGGGGCGACATCGGCATAGCGTCTTTCGTCTCATTCGTAGCGTCCGTTACGTCCGGAACGGCTTCACAGAAGCCGCATTCGTCAATCACGTTTTCAAAAGCCACAGGAATTCTTTTACAGAATTTTCAGCTACCTACAGCTGACCATGATGATACACAAGGACACTTAAAGAATTAAACCTTCTTGGTGACACAATCTTTTGTGGTGTGTGTGTGTGTGCGTGCGTGCGTGCGTGCGCGCGTGTGTGTGTGTGTGTGTGTGTGTGTGTGTGTGTGTGTGTGTGTGTGTGTGTGTGTGTGTGTGTGTGTGTGTGTGTGTGTGTGTGTGTGTGTGTGTTTTATATTGTCACGTGGTTGTGACGTCGACGAAAGCAGCAGTCAGCACGTCAGAGATGAAACTCTTTATTTGGCCAAACTTGTGGCCGGGAAACTGAAAGTCAAACTACAGCAATACACTGATAGCGGCGAACAGAGCGTCGACCGTCGATCAACTGACAAGCGGTGAAGCGCGTCGGCATTTATACGTGTGACGTCGAACATTCCAGCGTTATCGCTGGTTGTCGCGCAAGGTCTAGAATAAGCTCGAGTGTTCGCGTCTTGCGCGCAATCTTAACAAAACGATCTACAATAATCGCGAAGCTTCTCGAACAATAATGTGCGGTTTGCGCTGAGCGTTTCTGACAGTCCTTGCTGGTCAAACCCGAATACATCAAAATAAAACATGAAGCGGGCGTGGCAACATTCATTAGATTAACTCGAACGAACTATCGGAAACTAACCGTCTTTTCAAAATTTCTGCACCGCTGTGCACCAACCCCGACAGGCCACTATTACAATATGGAGAACACAGCGCGTCAAAATAATTTCGGGGGTCGAATTCCTAGACTCGAGACCTGTACAAATCCCTTTTTAACCCTTAACTGTGCCACTTTTTTTGCTGTTCAATCTTACTTTACTTGAGGGAGAACGACTGGCGGTAGAAGCAAATGTCGGCGACAAGAACTTGGATGGAGATTTGCATGTCAAAGGAATACACGGGACTGCTGTCGGCACCGTCTTGCGAAGCCTTTCGTCATGTGACAGAGATGCGCCCACGCACGGCAAAGCAAGGGATAAGGAATCGCAGAGAGCGCGCGAACGAGCGCCTTCTCTTTCCGCCATCTTCTTTTCGATCAACGATCCTGTGTTTCTGATCATGTGTCGCGGTGTTCCTTCTTCAACCTCGGAATCTAGGACACCGCTTTGGAATATCGTGGCTGCGTACTATCTTCATTTCTTTCTTTCTTTAAGTGAAATCTTCAGGAAGCGTGAATGCCTGATTAGCTTGTCGACGGAAAAAGAACGTGTCATTCTCGTGTGGGCTCTCATATGTTACCGCTGCGACATAAGAGTTTGCTCCCCTTAGTGTTCTTTGCTAGGCAATTTCGATTTGTTTCTTTTTACTTCTGCACAGCAGCCAGTTTTTCTCGCTCCCCATAGCTAGACGCGATAGCCGGCCTTCTAAGTAAGGGGTCATTGTTCTTTCCTGACAGTGATAAAACAGGGAATGATGCCTTCGAGTTGCTAGGAGGTTTAAAATCGCTCTGTGCTATAATAAGGTTGTAGTACAATATAAGATGGAGGCTTGGGGAGATGAAAAATTGTTGAACAGGAGGTGTCGCTGGAGCCAACTCGAAAAATTCTTGAACGTGAGGTGCCGCTGGAGCTAATATAAAAAAATCCTTGAACGCGGGGTGTCGTGGACCTTGGTATTAATTAATTCACGGGGAGTCGCTGGACCTATTTTGAAAAATTCTTGATCAGGGGGTGGCGCTGGAGCCAATACAAAAAATCTATGAGCACGAGGTGTCGCTGCAGCTAATATGAAAATCCTTAAACATGGGGTGTCGCTGCAGCTAATATGAAGATCCTTAAACACGGGGTGTCGCTGTAGCCATTATCAAAAATCTTTGAACACGGGGCGTCGCTGGAGCTAATACGAAAAATCCTTGAACACGGGGTGTCGCGGGACCTTAGGTATTCATTCATTCACGGGGAGTCACTGGACCTATTTTGAAAAATCCTTGAGCAGGAGATGTCACTGGAGGCAATATGAAAAATTCTTGAGGACGAGGTGTCGCTGCAGCTAATATGAAAATCCTTAAACACGGGGTGCCGCTGCAACTAATATGAAAATCCCTAAACACGGGGTGTGGCTGCAGCTAAGATGAAAAATCCTTGAACACGGGGTGTCGCTGGAGCTACTACGAAAAATCCTTGAACACGTTGTGTTGCTGGAGCTAATATGAAAAATCCTTAAACACGGGGTGTCGCTGCAGCTAATATGAAAAATCCATGAACACGGTATGTCGCTGGAGCTAATATGAAAAAATTTTTGAACACGGGGTGTCGCTGCAGCTACTATGAAAAATCTTTGAACACGGGGTGTCAGTGGAGCTAATACGAAAAATCCTTGAACACGGTATGTCGCTGGAGCTAATATGAAAAATCCTGAAACACGGGGTGTCGCTGCAGCCAATATCAAAAATCCTTGAAGACGGGATGTCGCTGCAGCTAATATGAAAAATCCTTAAACACGGGGTATCGTTGGAGCCAATATGACAAATCTTTGAACACGGGGTGTCGCTGGACCTAGGTATTCATTCATTCACGGGGAGTCGCTGGACCTATTTTGAAAAATCCTTGATCAGGGGGTGTCACTTGAGCCAATACAAAAAATCCTTGAGCACGAGGTGTCGCTGCAGCTAATATGAAAACGCTTAAACACGGGGTGTCGCTGCAGCTAATATGAAAAATCTGTGAACACGGGGTGTCGCTGTAGCCAATATGAAATATCCTTAAGCACGAGGTGTCGCTGCAGCTAGTATGAAAATACTTAAACACGAGGTGTCGCTGCAGCTAATATGAAAAATCTGTCACCATGGGGCGTCGCTGGAGCCAAGATGAAAAATCCTTAAGCACGGGGGCTCGCTGCAGCTAATATAAAATGTCCGTGAACACGGGGTATCACTGGAGCCAATATTAAATATCCTTGAACGCGGGGTATCGCTGGAGCTAATATGAAAAATCCTTAAACACGGGGTACCGCTGGAGCCAATATGAAATATCCTTGAACAGGGAGTATCGCTGGAGCTAATGCGTGTAATCCTAGATCAGGGGGTGTCGCTAGAGCCAATATCAAAGATCCTTGAACAGGGGAGGTCGCTGGAGCCAGCAGGAAAATTCCTTGCACATCGGGTGTCGTTGGAGCCAGCATGAAGAACCCTTGAACAGGGTTGTCGCTGGATTCTTGAAGGTAACAAGACCACTTGTCGAGACGTTGGCTCCAGCGACACCTCCTGCTCAAGGATATTTCCCTCTCCACCGTAATGTCCCAAATGCGAGGCAGCACCTATTGCGGCATTGTCATCCTTCATACAGAAGACGTTTTTGTGGTTCACCTGCCTGCCCTTCTGCCTTTATTTGCAAATCCTTCGCCGTCATGCCTTTTTTTTTCACCCTCCTGTACTTATGTAGCGTTGCAAACCAGAAATTCGTGCTTTCAACCTCACAGTTCGATTTCTTTTTCCTCTTTTTTTTTGCTGACCACTGAATGTCACTAGTGGATGTACTGATGATAGATTAATTTCAAATCAATAAGTTATTCAATTAGCGCCCGATTTTTAAGCAATGTCTGAATTGCAAATGCTGCAAAAGACAAGTTTACCTAAGTTCTTCATAATAAAATTCCTTAATAGGTTTCGCGACGAAGGCAAAATTGGGAATTTCCAGTACAAAGGCGTGGCTTTCGTGTGCACACGCTTTGATCCCGAACCCAAATACCTGCCTAGTCCCCTCAAGTTCGACTGGCTCTTAAAGAAATGATAGTCAAGCTAATACCATCTCCCGTTCAAGCTCGGCAAGCTTATAGCATCGTCATGCTATTTAGTCAATCTAATACCATTGTGGTGTCTTTTAACGGTGGTGAGTGTTTACGAAAAGTATTTCGGAAACAGATTCCTCCTGTTCGAAATTATGAACTCGTCAAGAATACCGAAAACAAGCTCAAGTTCTGTTCAAATAAGGATTAACAACATTTTAACGTTTTTATGCGAAGTGTGAAGCCCCAGAAGATTCAACACATCTTTTCTCGACGACCACTTTCGAGTGAGTTTGCGATAGGAGCCTATACTTAGGTCACCGATTTGTTGCTTCGAACGAATACTTCTAGGAAACGTACATTTATTGTGACATGCGAATGCTTTGTCAAACAGTATTTGCACGCAAAGCCTGCTGATCCTCGGCAGGAAAAATAGAGCTTAATCTTGACAGCTCAAGGTGCAGCTTGTACTCACATAAATGACGTGATTTTTTTTTTTCAGTTGCAAGAACTTACCCTCAGGCAATGCGGATAGTGACTGTTCGCGTTACTTTATGCGGCTACCGTGTCTCCTACACTTATACTGTGTTTTATTTATTTAACAAAAAACGACACCGCGACGCACCAGGCAATATCTTATTCTCCCATGTCAACTTAAGCATTCCGCCTGGTGGCTGACAACGGCGATAGCGCGGTTGAGCTGTTTCACAACGGCACATGCTTGCATAATTTGAAACTGTTCTATTGCACACGAATTGTTGTGCAGAAGTTGAAAAAAGGAGCACCTCAGCTTCTCAATTTCACTATTTCGCGCAGCAAAACAAGAATAAATTATTTTAAAATATAGACGAAGAGATAATGACGCCAAGGTAAACATTCTGCATGACAGAACCACGTGAATAAGCAAAGTAGAGCCCGATGCCTACTTGTAAAATATACAGCCCACACATCTGCATGCGTCAAAGCACTCGCGTCTAGCGCCCTTCTAATGCTCACAACTCTGCTTTTAATATTTATTCGCCTACGCGCGTACCTTCTTGAGTGGCAATGTCTGCGCTTTGCAGCTCCGTTTCTAGGAAGCTTGACACATGTCCTAGATTTCGCAAAGTTGTGTCAGCACTTCGCCCACATTTTCGTAACAGCGGCTTAGAAGCAATGCACGACAATGCGCGGCCTTCACAGAGGGGTGCTTTTTTGCTGCGGCTAGTATCGTAATTCTTCGGTCACTCAGGAAACGGCCGTTCACCCTTCGATTTCTCTGTAGACTTCTTTATTTACATCTTTTGTATATATATATATATATATATATATATATATATATATATATATATATATATATATATATATATATATATATATATATATATATATATGAAGAAAATGTTTTACTTCATGTGTGTTTTTTTTTGTGCATCGGTTGCCACGTCATATTCACCAAATTTAAAACTTAGTTTTTATTTTTTTATTTTTATTTTTGTTCTTCTTCTCATTGCTATTTTTTCGTTCTGCTTTATTTTCTCATGTTTTTTTCGTTTACTTCTGCTGCTTTTCTTTAAGGTATTTTTCTTTTCTCGATGTTTATTTAGGTCGCAAATCGGAAAGCGCATGTATTCAAATCCCATTACAGATTGTGCATGGAAGCGGCCACGGATGACACTTCCTTCAAGAAAATGCTCATGCAATTCCAAATTTGAATAAGCGCCGGTGGTGCCGCACCATCCGCAATACAGCACACATTGCGAATACTGATGCAAATCAGGACAGCAAACTCTGATAGCAACATTGGTGATCTGTGACGTCATTATGGCGTCACTATATGTGCAACACCGTCGCTAGCTCGGAGAAGGACCCGTGCGTTTTTGGAGGGGGCCTTGCAAGACCTTGCGAGATCTTGCGACACCTTACGGTTTCGCGAGGACTCTCGCAACTCTCGAGGACGGGAGCGCCAGCGTAGCCACTTAAGGATTTCACCTTTAAAAAAAAGTTAGCGCAGCTCAGCTTGCATAAAGTCGCACAAGGCTGGTTCACAGCATAGCTGGTGGGCACGTTTCAGCATCTCTCGTTAACCATCTGTACAGAATGCTTGTGCGGTCATTGAGCGTGTGCCGGTTCATGATGATGATAATTTTCTATCGACCACACACGGCAAACCTCGACCATAACAGCTCTGCTAAAGGCGAAAAAAAGGAAGGGACTCGATAGAACAGGAGTAGATACAAGCATAGATAACAGTACTTTATAAAGACAGAAGCTTGAGTGGAAAAACAAAATTGGAGAGAAAGAGAGAGAGGAGGGATGCTGGGCAGCAACAGATGGAGTAGTACGTTACTGCAACGAACAGCCTAGGCGACAAATAAACGCCCCTCCCCCCGCCTCCTCCTCCTCACTTTTATCGGGTATGCTATAATAAAGATATCCATCATCATCATGAAGTTTCACAAGGGACGTATAAGTTTAGACAAGACAATTTGTACGATAACACAAAAGGCTGTGTCTTCACCAAACATTAACAGGCGCGTGCTTCCACACGACTAACGCGTAATACATCGCTGTTGAAAGAAAACTGCAGTCACGAGTGCGTATCGAAGGTCGTGGAAACCGCGTGTCTGTAAAAACCACCGAAAGCCTTACTGGAAACCACCATTACATCCTATATGCGACGCTGGCGCTTCTGTCTCCCACACAAAGCGAGGCCTCAGCTGTAAATATTCATAAGCGCTGCTCGGGACAAGCGTGAGGAACGCGGGAGGGGAGTGACCCAGAAAAGGGGGGACGATGTCCTCAAGAACACGTGCGTTGTGTTTGTTTGTGTGTATACGGCCAGGATGCGCCCTAGCCACAGCTCCAGATGGTCGTCCACAGCCGAAGCAGCTGGCTAGCAGCGCTCTTTCGATCTGAAGGGCGAATAAAGAATTCAGCGAAGACAGCGGCCCCACTTCGGCCATGGGATTACCAACGGAAACCATCCGGTTTACGAGCTAAAACTTTTTTGCTTTTAGCTGCCTCGCTATATCTAGAGCGTTTTTGGGGTTGCCAGTCAGTTGGTGGTGGTCGGACTTTCGATGCAAAGATACTGCTGCAAAGAGCACGTTAGGATAATAATAATAATTGGTGGGGTTTAACGTCCCCAAACCACGATATGATTATTAGGAAAGCCGTGGTGGCAGACTCCGGAAATTTTGACCATCTGGTGTTCTTTAACGTGCCGCTAAATCTGAGCACACGGGCCTCAAGCATTTCACCTCCATCGAAATGCGGCCGCCACTCCTGAGATTCGACCCCGCGACCTTCGGGTCAGCAGTCGAGCACCACTGCCACTAGACCACCGTGGCGGGTGTGTGTTAGGATACTAAGATGTGCTAGGTGGTTGCTAGCGTAATGAACCATGTTTCAAACTCTGCAAAATGAAGTGTGACGTGCTGTTTATATATATATATATATATATATATATATATATATATATATATATATATATATATATATATATATATATATATATATAGGATACTAAGATGATTATTATTAGATGATTATTACTCTGACGAAGGCAGGCCCTCCTGCCGAAACGTTAGTAAAACTTGTGTTTCGCACGTTTGTCGACCTGGTTCTCTACCGTATATATATATATATATATATATATATATATATATATATATATATATATTATATATATATATATATATATATATATATATATATATATATATATATATATATATATATATATATATATACGGTATATACGGTATATATATATATATACACTTCATTTTCTCTGCGGTCTTTTTTCTGCGGTCGATTGATTTTATACGAAAATGAACTACCAACTAGCCAAATAGTAAGTTCTCTTGCTTTCGTTTAGCACGTCCACCTGCGCCGCTTCTGTTGCCGGTGTGTCATCTGTGCAATAAAGCTGAGTTCAAATTCGGCGTTCATCTTGTATGTACTGTTTATTTGTCACGTCGTTGTTATAACGAAGCGCCTTTTCAACAAATTCTGATTAAAGAACAGCGCATGCTTTCGCACAATAGCGTTCGTGCCCAGCATTTTCAGGACAGGTGCGCGTCGAAGGTAGCGATCTCTTTGTAGCGACCGCGTGGCTGCGCCGCGTAACTAAATGGCGAAGAGGCGAAAAATGGAAATTCATATATGATGAACCAAATTATTTCTCAAGATATGTCGGTTCTTCGTAATATATCTAAAATATAGAACATGTACATTTTTCCAAGAATGAGGCCTGCTTCAACGTCAATAACCTAAATATATATATTCTGCCTTTAAAAATCTACGCAATATGTTTAAAGGGACACTAAAGAGCAAAACGATTTTTCTCATGTTGGTAAAGCACTCTTTCACGATGCCAAAAACACCACACTTGCTGCGAGAAGACGCTTAGTAGGCGAGAAAACGAGCAAAAACAAAATATTGGTGGCGACGCCCCTGGAAGTTTCCACACCATCTGCCGTGACGTCCCATGTTTTGACGGCGCCTTCTAAGGACTGCGTAGTTCCTAATCGGTAAAAATGAAGTGCATTGTCCTCTGAGGGGGCCATAGACGTAACATACAAAGTTTGGGGTAATCTTGTTGAGCCAATGGCGCCAAAATACGAGAAATACACTTTGAAATCCGTGACGCCAAGCGGGGAGATTTCAAGCGCGAAATTTAAAAACGAAACTTTGAACTTGATTTTCTCCTCTATTAATAAGCTTACGATGGCCAAAATAACCACATTAGAGTTCTCAGAGCACAATTTAGCAATCTAAACCGATTCATTGTTTCTCTTTAGTGTACCTTTATTATGATGGTCGTGACTATACCTTAAGTTCTTGTTTTACCTTGTTGTATATGCATTCTTCATTTTTTTCTTTTTGAATGTGTGAAAACTCCTTCCGTGATAAACCTGTTCCTTTGTGTGACCATGGTTGTTGTCTGCTGTAGTACACTACAGTTCGTTAGTGTGTTATATGGATAGTACGTTTTGTACATTGTCTTTTGTTTTATCCACGGATATTGCCATTACGTGGGGCCTTACGTACCATCAAAGGCAATGCTGGTCAGGTTATGCGGAGACGCTTCCTATTTCCAAGCGTCTTACTGAACAGTCTACATTGCTCTAAGCGTATTTTGTTGGAGCTTATAAGCACGATCGCATAACCCATAACTGAACTTCGATTGCGGCAGCTTTATCGACGCGATTCCCACTCGGCAACAGAAATCTGAATTCCGTAAAGCGACACCACTAGTGAACCGCATTTTGGACGGGCTTGATGAAGACCGGGGTAAATGTGCGGCACACAGAAAAAAAAAACACAGAAAACGGAACGTTTACATCAATTCTACACTCTAGGGGAAAAAAAAGAGTCTCTTGACTCTTTTGTGAAAGTACTGGCTTGCCACATATATGACTCTCTTTAAAGAGACACGTTAACTCTTGTGGCTCACACGACTCCCCGAAGAGAGTAATATTAACTCCCTTGTGGGTCACACGACTCTCCGAAGAGAGTATAAGGATCTCGATAGAGTGTTGAGATGTCTCTTTAAAGAGAGTCATATACGTGGCAAGTCAGAAGTCTCAAAAAAGAGTCAAAACACTGTTTTTTTTTCCTTAGAGTGTAGCAACTCCATTTGTCGTTTTCTTCTTGCCTCACTCTGTGCTTGTCTTAATCAAGCCCATCCAAAAAACTGTCACGTGATCGTGACGGTGAAGAAGGAAGCAGTCGTGATGTTAAAGACGAAACTCTTTATTGGGCGAACTTGCGCCCAGGTAATGAAACGTTAAAGTACCAGCAATACACGCCGTACACTCATAAATCACTGTCGTCAGCCGTCGGTAATCTTGCCAGCGGTAAGGCACGTCGGCATTTATACATGTGGCATCGAAGATTCCAGCCTGATCGTTGGTGGCCGCGTTAGTTAAAAAAAAAGCTCTACTGTTCGCGTTGCGCGCTCAAGCTTATCAGAGCAATCTAAAATAATCTGGAACGTTCGACATTCCGGGGCGCGCGCAGGGGTGTGATTACACGTGTAACGGGTCGGTTACATGACAATAGAAGAAGAAGCGCACTGGCAGGTTTTTGCAGCGCGCGAACGTAGGAAAAATGTACAGAGTAGACAGAAATAGCCCAGGAAACCCATGAAGTATACCACTAGGGAAGGTCTATGATTACTTCCACTGTAATAATTATTCCAGTATATTGCATTACAGGCTGTAACTATCAGAGTGGGCGCCTCGGAATATGATTCATCAGGCGTAATATCTTCATTCTTCTGAAAGGATGTCTCTTCTAGACACATTGTAACTAATTCACTGCCATATTTTTAAATCACTTCCTCATTACCTTCCTCATTACCAGAACCAATCAGCAAGTTTCTGGAGATACGTTTTCTCTATCTTTACCAGTTTCTTTTTTCTTTTTCTGTCTCGTTCTTGCTTCCCTGTCTTCTTTTCCGCAGCAACAGTTTAAAATTTTCAGTAAGCGAGCAAATTAACGCTTCTCAAGAATCATTCTAATTGAGTTTTTGTGTATAGAAACATTCACAGAGAGCAGGTAAAGGCCTATAGCCGATAAATGTAACCAGAAAGGAAGTGGCAACACTGCGCTTCCGAGCTCCCGAAAAAAAAAAGTTGAATACGGAAGTAAAATGGTTGAACGCATTACCGATACGCACAGATTACTTATAGGATACATTTAATACTCGGCAAATGGTCCAGAAATTAGGACAGAAATTAGAAGAAAATTCCAGGCTGTAATCGCCTTACGTTTCTCTTCCCCACCCCTTTCTCTTTGCCCTTAAATACGTCGCGAGGGCTGCAGCTTTCATCAGTGCTTTCTGTCTTTTACATTTTCAATATTTACATTACCTCTATATTTTACCGATAATATTGTGTAACATGCCTTCTTCGTTTCTCTTAGGTTATGCTATTTTCGCTCTAGTTTTGTTTGATTCCGTGTATATCTATTTCTACATCAGTAATTTGTCACTAATATTGCATATTACCGCGATTGAATTCATTTAATTTTATTCTTTTGCATATTATCTCACCTGCTCGTTTCTGCCGATGCCTCGGTGATTGAGAGCGTGTAAAATCAATGATTAAATAAACAAATAAATCGCACGTCTTTTTTATTCAAATGATCAAAAAGGAAAGGGTGGCGCCATTACAACGGCACCGGCTACTCCTTCTCGCTTAGAAAACAAAACGTAAAATACAAACAAGGGGAAAAAATATACAAAATATAACCCAGAAAGAACACCAGATATGCAAACACAATACAGTCCACCAGTATATGATTCACAAATACTCGATCATGAACTCAGGTGACAAAAAAAACTTGACATGTATAAATTAAAATATTTTATATCGCTGATAATACAGAGAAGAAAACCATGAAGGCACATTATTACAAGTTGAGTCCAACACACGATCACAACATTACACAATTTTGAACGCTTAACAATTATGCCTCTCATTCGGGTTCCAGGAAGAAGTGAAGTTCAACATACACATAACATACTTTTTCTTCTAAAAAGCTTTTCAAAGTGACAAGCGCTCTGTTGTCAAGGGCCGCAGCCCGCTATGGACCAAGTATTCTTTTTCGGTGTGAATGGTAGTCTTTGTAAAAGCAACAGTTTGCTCGAAATACACTCTTGATTCTGTGTTATATTTCACGCACCCGGAGATGAAATAGCGCGCACCTTCGTGTGGGTGGCCACAAGAACACTGTGTACTGGAAGCACGTTTTATCCATGTATGGAAAGCGTCGCGTAATTGCTGTACCAAGCCGTAGGCGGTGCACTAACGTTTCACACTATCTGTTTTTTCTCAGATCTGACGGAGTGGATAGTTTTATACGAGGGTCTATAAGAAACAACTGCGACCTTTTAGACTGTTGATCAAACTAGTTGCCCTTACTGAGACGACAGGATATCTGTCTCAAGAGATTCGTTGCGAAAAAGAGGAAGATTAATCGCATCTATACGTTATTGTGCGCCCAATGCGCAGCTTCGTCCGCTGCAGTGTCCTGATATTCATTTAAGTGCAATTGTGTGCTTCGTTGGGTCTGATTTCGAGTGTTCTTTGAGAGTCTCATTCAATAACATAGAATTCAAAGAGTCTCCCTCGTTGCTTCGAATCAGTGCGAGAGCGGCTCGCGAATCGCTTAGAATGACCCAGTTTTTCGTATATTCTACTGAAGTAGTGAAGCGCAACGCACACAGAATTGCAAACGGTTCTGAAATGGAGGAAGATATCACAAGTATAGAAATTCTTATGACACGAACCGCCTGCATAGACGTGCTGTGGGTGTAAGGTGCTGGAATAGTGTCATGTGCTGTGCGGCTCTCATGAACATGCCCCATCTAGATATTATTCCGTCAACCAATACTTCTATTTTTGGCCTTGCTAGTAACGAAGGAGGGCGACTGTTATACGCTTTTCGTATTTCAAAGCCAGGTAATAATCGCTTATCTTCTTGCAGGGGCGTAGCCAAGGGGGGGTTGGGGGGGGTTCAAACCCCCCCCCCCGAAATTTTTCAGTTTTGCTTGCGTATATATACACGCACACATACAAACGCACGCCACGAACATACATAAAGTATGGTTGAACCCCCCCCGAAAAAAATTTCTGGCTACGCCCCTGTCTTTTTGAACAACATCGTTTTTTTTTTTTTTTTCAAAGCGCGATGTGCGATGGGTGGTTCTCGTGCTGCGTTAAAATGCAGTAAACATGTCGACGTGTTTAAGAGAGAGATAGAAGGAATGAAGGAAAGGCAGGGAGGTTAACTAGACAATGCGTCCAGTTTCCTACCCTACACATTGGGAGGGGGAATAGAGGAGTAAAAGAGAGAGAAAGAAGGATAGACACATGTCACATCACACTAACAGTGCCGAGTTTCACAGGTGGTCGCTCAATAAGGTTTTTTTCAAGTACCGCAGGAGGGCCCGTGTGGGTTTCTGGGCTGATATGCTGCGCGACCAGGCTCCTAAGATCTTTGCTTCATTAAAGGGCCGGTCATCTTTCTTTTTCATACCTCACAATAAAGAAAGTCTATTCGAGGTACACTGGAGAGTCCGGCGATCTTCATCAAATTGGGCACAGTGGCACAAGAGGTGTTCAATAGTCTCTATACAATTGCAGCGTTCGCACATGGATGAATCTGCCATGCCAATGCGATGGCTGAATGAGTTGGTAAACGCTACACCGATTCACAACCGGCACAGCATTGTAGCGTCACGTCGCGAAATCTTGGATAGCAGTTGTAGCTGGAGTAATGATTCAAGGTTCTTAGGGCGAGGATTGGCGTTAAGCGGAGAATTCCAGTGCGCAAGCGTGGCATTATGCGCGATGTGACGAAGTTCTCTAGCTGCATCTACTCTTGACAATGGTATGAACAGTGTGGGCGCTCCATCGTGGGCACATCGGGCAGCGTCGTCAGCGAGGTGGTTACCACTGATGTCACAGTGACCCGGCAGCCATTGTAAAACAATGTCGTGTCCTTGACTAGCGGCGCGATGACAAATTGCATTGATATCAGACACCAACTGGTGGTAGTTTCCACGTCGTAGACTTCGCACGCATTGAAGGGCTGCCTTGAAGTCGCAGAATATGGCCCATCTACTAGGGGATTCTTGCATAGCAAACTCCATAGCGGCTTGAAGAGCGGCGAGCTCGGAGCCCGTAGATGTCGTGACGTGTGATGTCTTGAACTTGACGGTGATTGATCGAGATGGTATCACAAAGGCACCTGTCGAACTTCCCGAGACCGAACCGTCCGTGTAAACATGAATTCGGTTAGCATACGACAAATGCAAAAGGTCCAGTGAGATCTGCTTGAGGGCTGCAGATGACAGGCTTGCCTTATTAAATATCCCCGGCACTTCAAGGTGCACTGTGGGCCTTTTCATGCACCACTCCGGAGATTGTGGTATGGTTGCGGGCGAGAATCTCCACGAGATGGAATGCTGATTAGCCGCAACAACTTTGGAAAACGCTGCCTTTGGTCTTTCTAGTGGCAAGCTAGCGAGGTGGTGGTCAGGCACTCTGGATAGGTAACGGATATGTGCCCGGAGTGTGTCGACAGTTATATATGTCGTGAACGGGTGGTCTTTAGCAATAGAAATCGTTGCTACTGTGTTAGCACACCGAGGTAGCCCCAAGCATGTGCGGAGTACTTGGCCTTGAATGCTTTGCAGGACCCGGATGTTAGTTTTTCCGGCGTTGGAAAGCACGGGCGTGCTATACCGCAAATATCCCAAGAAGAGCGCTCTGTACAGCTGAAGCATAGATGACACTGATGTGCCCCACGTTTTACCAGCGAGAAATCTCATTACGTGTGTGATAGAGGTGAGCCTCTACTTCAAGTGCGAGATGTGAGCACTCCACGAACGATCTCTGTCGATAATAACGCCCAAGAATCGGTGACGTCTCGTATACGAAAGCCTCACGTTGTCGATGGAAACTGGATACCAGATCATGGGCTTGCGGGTAAAAGGGACTAAGGCGCACTTCTCTGTGGAAATTCTGAGGCCTCGAGCAAGGAGGTACATCGACGTTATTCGCGCTGCTTTTTGGAGCCGTGCGTGTACCTGGGGTCGCGTCACTGCTGAAGCCCAGATACATATATCATCAGCATATACAGAGAGGTTGACTGATCGAGGTAGAATTTGGACAAGGCCAATGATCGTGAGGTTAAACAACGTAGGACTGAGAACCCCGCCTTGTGGAACGCCACGAGTGGTGTAATGGTCAACGGTGCGGCCTTCCGCAGTATGCACGAAGAAGGATCTCCTCAGTAGGTAGCTCCGAATCCATCGAAACATTTCTCCACCGATTCCAACGTTCGCCAAGGAATCGAGGATGGCATCGTGTGTTACGTTGTCGTATGCACCTTTCACATCGAGGAACATTGCAACCGAGATGCGCTTGAGGTATTTCTGTTGTTGCACAGAGGTTACAAGGTCGATGACATTATCAATAGAAGAGCGGCCTCTTCGAAAACCAGCCATAGCCACTGGATATATATTGTAGCGCTCTAGGTACCACTCGAGACGTGTCAGAACCATTCTTTCCACTACTTTCCCCACGCAGCTGGACAGCGCAATGGGTCGATATGATGCCAGATCAAGCGGCGACTTTCCAGGTTTGAGGAGCGGTACCAAACGGCTGGAGTTCCACCTTTCGGGAACGACGCCATCGTTCAATGACTGGTTGTAGCATTTCAGTAGCTGGTCTCGGCCGCGTCTTCCAAGATGGCATAAAGCAGTGTATGTAATACCCTTCGGCCCAGGTGACGATGAACGCCTGCAGGTGGCTAGAGCCGCATCTAGTTCCTCGAGTGAGAAAAGCACATTCAGTTCAGAGACACGCGCTACAGGAGCATGACCGAGAACTTCGTCACTCATGGCGACCACTATTGCCCGCAATCTTCAAGCAGAAATCTTCGGCAACGTAAACCTGCAGATGGCCTTGATGGAGAGCCAATGTGCTGAATGGATGTTGTTGTTGTGGAGTCGAGCCAAGGCCACGCACCGTCCTCCATATAAGCGACATAGGCTTGCGAGGATCGAGTGACTGACAAAATTTCTTCCACCGTTGGTCCTCCAGCTTGTCCATTCGACGTTGGATTTTCTTTTGTAGACGTCGAGCGTCTCTGAGGTCATGAATCGAATTAGTGCGCCTGTATCTCCTCTCAGCCCGCCTACGAGTCACTCGTAATCGCTCAAGTTCCACATCGAAATCTGTACGTTTTGATACGTATGTAAAGGCGCACTTAACCGCTTCCATCACATTTATAATTACCTCCTCGAGGCCGCACGCGTTATCATCGCATGCCTCTTCCACCTTTGTCTTGTACATTGTCCAATTAACTCTTCTGTAAGTTGATGAGGAGGAAGTTGTAAAACCTGTGACCTTGAAATGCGTTGGAATATGGTCACTGCCGTGAGTCTCAATATCAGTGAACCATCGCACTTGTTGAGTGAATCGCCGTGACACCAATGCAAGATCAAAGCAACTGCTATATTTCGAACCACGTAAATAGGTTGGACTTCCGTCATTCATAACGTTAAGTTCGTGGCGCGAGGCGAATTCAACAAGTTTCCGGCCTCTGGAATCAATTTTGGTGCTACCCTAAAGCAAGTGATGAGCATTGAAATCACCAATAACAATCCAGGGTCGAGGTGTCGCCATCAAGATGTCATGCAGTCTTTCACCGTCGAACCGACCCGATGGTGAGATGTAGGCGCCGATAAGCGTGAAGGCTACCTTCTTCTGCGCAACGCGGAGGCACACGTAGTGATTTCCGTTATGGGGTTGCACCAGATGTGGAATGTAGGTTAAGTCTGTGCGGATATGCACAATTACTTTGCTGGGCTCACCACAAGTCGATGAAGTGAAGGCTTCGTAGCCAGAGAGCTTTATCGCTTTTGACAAATTTGGTTCACATATTGCTAATACAGGAAACCTGTTGCGGAAAACGTACTGGCGAAAACATGAGATCCGTGATTTAAGTCTTCTGGCATTCCACTGGAAAACTGTCGCACTACGTACTTCATCTCGGAATGAAGGCAGTGAACGAGCCATTGTGTCAATGCAAAGTTGGCAAGCACTGGACTCAGGGCATCCAATACTTGCACTGCGCATCGTGCTGTAGGCGTGTTCGTATTGCCTACAAGCGTGCGAATAGCATTGATGCGAGACTTGATCATCATCAAAATTTCGCGGTCACGCTGTCACCTCATCTAGGCGAGATGCGGAGCGTGGTGCTACCGGTGCGCGTCCCATTTTATCTGCAGGAGTTATCCTTGGAAGTGATGGCCATGTTTCTTCCTCAGCGTCCTTTCCAGGGACAGCATTCTCGGTGCGCGTGTTCCTTCTGTTCGGTGGTGGTGACGAGGCCGATTCAACGAAGGGAGGCTTTACAGCAGGTTTGATACTGTAGGCAGACTTTCTAGATGAGCGTCTGCGACGAGAACGATGTCGCCTGACGACAGCAACCGCTTCTCGGTGAGTCGAACGGTCCCTCACCATTTTCTTCAAAACCGAGATTTCCTGCTTTATTTTCGGACACTCTTTTGATGTGGCGTCGTGGGGCCCTTGCCAATTTGGACAACTATAGGAATTAGCCTTACAGTTGTCGGCAGAGTGTGGTGCACCACAACGAGAACATGTAGAATTTCCACAGACGGCGCTCACATGACCAAATTTCTGACATTTCCGGCACTGAAACGGCTTAGGAACAAAGGGCCGTACAGCATGTTGGACATGACCCACCTTAACATGTGACGGCAGGCGATCACTCTTAAAGTCAATCTTCACGCATCTCGACTTCCCTAGACGGCACACCTGGAGTATTTGGGGCCCATTATTTGCAGGCTTAATAAGAATCGGCAGATCTTCGTTCGAGATGGTCACATCAATGTCATATATGACGCCTGTAGCTACCTGTTTTCCTAGCGGAATGATAGTGCGAACATTCATGCCACCGAGGACGGCGACTTTGCTCAGTGAATCTAACGCTGACGCTTGAGCGACGTCCACTGCTACAACATTTTTCCGGGGATTCACTCTGATATCCTCAATGCTGTTCGGCAACAGTGCCTCGAGCTCTGAAGATACAGCTTGCCTGTTCAGTAGTCTCATGTTGATGGATGGTTGCGTAGGCAAGAAGAGGACGGTGTACCTCGGCGGGCTTTGCGGGGCCTTCACAGCAGATGCGTCCACATGCCCGGAGCATCCTCCGCTTTGCTTTCTGGCTCATGACGGTCACGTATTCGTCGTCGGAGCTGTCGGCGCTCTCGTCAGTGTCAATGAGGGTAGCCTCACTGTCGCTGGAAACGCAGTTCCGCTTCCTTGAGGCTGCCGACGCGGACGCCGACAAATCGGGTGGGCGTGCAGGTAAGTCCACTTCCATCTCCGCCGAAAAGGGAACTATGCTCCCCGTATAAATGCGAAAATAAGAGAAAAGTCTGAAGATGAACGGCAAACACTACCTTTAGTATGACTGAGGATGTCGGATGAGGAGCTTCAGTGAACACTAGAGAACTCGAGGTTGCTTGTCGGACTCTTAAGACCCAACCTCGGACTTCACGCCCATTGTGTCACCGCCTATACACGATAGAGGAGCTCCGCATGCTTGATCACGTTCGAAAGTATGCTCGAACCCCATTAAACTAGTTCGGCGTTATAAGCGACAATCTCCTGCACAGAGTAGCAAACCCAATGTGACTCTGGTGGACTTCCTCGTGTTAATGAAGTTCCCTGTATTGTCCCTAGTTACGCGACCTGTTTTACGTTCGGCATAGCGAAACCGGCTCTAAAATCATGACCCCCAAAACGTTGTTTGAGTCGCAATAACTTCTTGTGCTTATTGTATTTCCGAGACCTCATACTCCTGATGATGTATAGGTCTTATCTATTGCGACAGTTAATTGCGGTACTCGACCGGTGGTTACCAGAACCCCACGTAGCTGCGGGTGCACATACTACTCTGTAGAACGGACATAGGTCGGAAAACTCACTCATGAGCCGACTCGCACAGACTCAGATCGGGCCGTGAGTCTGAGTCTGAGTGAGTCCGGGGGAGTAATATTTTGGTGAGTTTGATTCCGAGTGCGTGCGGCTTAGGAAAATGTCAGTGAGTCTCAGTCCGTGTGAGTCCGGTTGAGGAAAATATTCATGAATCTAAGTCCGAGTGAGCCCTCAGCACAAAATGTGTTTCTGGAGTGAGTCTGAATGAGCTCCACCGTCTATTTCTGACCTATTCTTCTATCTAGACATCTGTCGCATTACTATCCGTCATAGCGGCTTACGTTTATACCCAAGTCTATTCCCGCGTATGTCAACGCACGAGCGTTCATGCGCCACCTCAATATTTATTGATCAGAGGCGTGAGTGTGTTGTGGGGGGGGGGGGGGGGGGGGCTGCCATGACATCACCCCGCCAACTCTTTTGCGGGAAGTTCTTGATTTCTCTACATCAACCCCTTATGTAACACCCCCTAGTGGGGTCTTTAAGGTAATAAAATGAAATGAAATGAAATAAAATATATCGTGTGAGTAGTGTATTTCATAAATATGTCCTTACTGGCTTGCAACCACTGATAATACGTATTTGAAGGTACAAGATCAAAAGGCGTATCGTAGAGCACTGATTATGTGCGATATTGGCGCTAAAGAGCATTATTGACATCATGATCAAAAAAGCTAATATTGCCACGCCCACTTCTTGTTTTATTTTATGTTTTTTGGGTTTGACCAGCAAGGACGGTTATCAACGCTCGAGGCTGTCCGCGAAGCAGTGTTCGAGAAGCTTCTCGATTGTAGTAGGTCGTTTTGTTAAGATTTCGCGCCGCACGCGAATGTTCCAGCTTTATCGAGAGATAACGCCGCCACCAGCGATATCGCTGGAAAGTTCTATAGCGCCTGTATAAAAGCCGACGCATTTGACCGCTCGTCAGTTGATCGACGGTCGACGTTCTGCTCGACGCTATCAGTGTATTGCTGCAGTTTGACTTTCAGTATCCCGGCCACAAGTTCGGCCAAATAAACAGTTTCATCTCGGACGTGCTGACTGCTGTCTTCGTCGACGACACGACCAAGTGACAATATTACGCTAACGACTCATGAGTCGACTCACTCAGACTCACTCAGACTCAGGTTAATCCGTGAGTCTGAGTGAGTCCGGCTGAGTAATATGCTGGTGAGCCTGAGTCTGAGTGAGTTCTGTTGAGAAAACGTTTAGTGAGTCTGAGTCCGAGTGAGTCCGGTTGACGAAAATCTTGGTGAGTTTGAGTCTGAGTGAGCCCTCAGAGCAAAATATATTTCTTGAGTGAGTCTGAGTGTGCTCCAATTTTTTTTGCCTACCTTTGAGAACGGATGATGCGCAGCAACTTCAACTCACTTGCTCGTCACGGCAAAGTTCTACGATGAAATCCACCTCCGGCTTGCACTCTTTAGGCCCTATAAATTGCAACTTCGTTTACCAGCAAGATTTTCCCTTCACCAAACAACTTTATTGTGGCGCATATGGTTGGACCTTGCACATACGAACGCCTCTTCTTTCTTCCTAGGAAACGGCTCGCAGCTTTTGCGGCTGACACCTGCGGTTCCACCGCTCATCCTTCAAAAGGTCAACGGTGTGCTCAAGAAGCTAAACGCCACTGTCTTCATGAAAGGATGTTTTCGAAGGAAAGTATCCTGGGAACTTCGGCTGGGCGTGCCTACATCACCAAGTCCACAGAAGCCGTGCCGTGCTTCGTAAAGCCGGCTGGACTTTACGATTGTCAGTGAGCTGTTATCGCGTGTTTTATGTGTTCACGGTGACTGTATGCGCCGCTTTATTACCTTTCCTGCTGTTCCTTTTCCTTATCTATTCAACGTATTATTGCCATTTCTCCAAATGTAGCCATCCGGACACGCAATTAGTTAGTCTTTCTGTCTTTCCCTCCTTTCTCTCTCTCCCTCTGCCTCTATGTCTCTTTCTACTTATGTAGAAGCAGTAAAATCAAATACAGGTACTTCAACCTGACTAACTTCTGGTTTTCAATTTTATGCTGTCGGTGAGGAACGTAGGGCATCTGAATAAAAAAAGAGTGAGAGGGAGCACATTGCACGCGCAGAATGATACACTGCTGGATGACTAGAAACGGTGCCCGTAAGGGCATTGTACCAGCAATAAAGATTGCAATAAAACTCGCACAGTGTGCTAACGATGTGTGTGGCCACTGTCCAGGCATTTTTTACTCAGGAAGTATTGTAGACCTTCCCGCTTAAGGTTACCAGGAAGGAGGACATCGTGTCAAATACAGGTCGACAAGATGTACTCGATGAGAATTCTAATAAATATATTTGGTGTTTTAGGTTCTAGAACCACGATATGATTTTGACGCGTGCCGTAGTGTATAGGGCTCCGGAAATTTCGATCACCTGGTGTTATTTAACGTGCACTACATCCAAGTACACGGCCCTCTAGCATTCCGGCGCCATCAAAATGCGACCGCCGCGTCAGGGACCGAACCCGCGACTTTGGGGTCAGCAGCTGAACACCGTAATATCTCGGCTACAGCGGAGGCCCAGACGGGACTCTGGGGCAAGAAATAATCCAAGAAATGGTATTTGGAGACGAAGGCTACTGTTGGAGAGGTGGGAGAAAAGATGTTTGTAATTTATTGTGACAATGGGAAACACTCTGTAATTGTCGGTCGTTGGAGCAATTGGAGGGACCTGAGTTTGTGCCGAATACCAGAACTGAAGAGCTGATGATCTGAGTGGATGCTGAGAAAGCACACAGAAGCAGCAACCCCATGTAGAGAAGACGAAGTCTGTAATAAGGAGAAGTAGATAAGTCTGCCTAATGCCGAACGTATTATATATGGAAAAAAGCTCGCGTGAGAGCTGG
Source organism: Rhipicephalus sanguineus (assembly GCF_013339695.2). Classification (NCBI taxonomy): domain Eukaryota; kingdom Metazoa; phylum Arthropoda; class Arachnida; order Ixodida; family Ixodidae; genus Rhipicephalus; species Rhipicephalus sanguineus. Next base: position 156,087,627 of record NC_051180.1, read on the forward strand.
ACATGAAGTGCGTATACCCACATACATTTACAGAATAGATAGTGCATGAACTGACCAGCATCACGAGAAAAAAAGATATGAGCGGAACGTGATAGCGTCATCGGGCGCCGTTTGCATCGGTTCCTTATTCGCTTGCCATGCTTCGCATTCCGTGGGAGAAGGAACACCTGTGCGCTTCACAATGGCCGTTGTAAACTCGCTTAGGACGCATACTGCAAGCAAACTTGGGAAGTACCCACTACGCCATAATTCACCATTTTGCGAAGAAGTGAAATGAGGAAATATGAGGAAATTTCTTTGAGGAAATATGCGCACCTACTTAGCTGCACATATTGCCGATGATGTGGCTGATGATTATGACAATAACGATCGAGATAGCTGAAAAAGTATAGCGCAAAAAAAAAAAAACGAGCACAAAGAACGGAAGCAGACAACGGACTCTGTGTTCTCTGTCTTCGTCGTTTTTTGCGCTATACTCTTTTTATTGTTCATGAATAGCCTGAATAGCCAACTAGCCCAACAGTCTGCTTTGCAAAAATACAGATAAGTCGATCATTGAATTGAGAGAGAATAAATAAAATGTTGCAGTGCTAAGTTTTCTTAGAGTACGGGATGCCGCGCCGCATTCTTCGTTTTTTGTATTTTATTATTGATTTTATTGCCTTTATTTCGTTGCATTTTATTAGCAAGAAAGTATCTTATGTCGGCCTCCACCAAGCCTTTACTAAAGTCATTTTCGTCATGAAAGTGACGTCGGTGAAAGGCGCATGAATAGATGACAAAACAAAACAGAAAAAAGGTTTCGCTCACAGAGATGAACTGGAAGTCGAACCCACAACCTCTATGTCCGCGACGATAGGTGCCAGCCGCTCAGCCCACTGCACTACCGTGGCACAAGAACGAGGCTTCAAAAACGCGCCTTAATGGCCGCGAGATCGAGCAGAGTCGCCGCCTGGCGGCTACTGGCTGAAGCGCGCCTAGTGTGGATTGCTCCCTGCGTCGTCTGCTAGCCACGTCATGTTTGCATGTGCGCGTACGTCCTGCACGTTCTCAAAGGGCGGTTTGTTCTGTTAGCGCGAGTTTAACTGCTTGTACGTATACCTAACATGGTGTACAGAAGCAAGTGGGCTTGCTCGGCTGCATGCGCATTGTGATAAGATCAGTGAGTGCGATTTTCGAGAGGGCTGTGTATTGGTGTCGTACCCTTCATTCGCCAGAATCATTTCAGTGTTGGTGCCGCTTTCTGGTTCAAGCACGTCGTAAAGTGCGCTTGGCATAGTCCCAAACATAAGGAGCATTAAATAGTGTGTGAATGCCGCGTTTTAGCGACTCGGTGGTAAGCAAAAGCGAGGCTCATGCACTTTCGCGTTATTGTTAGGTGTATAACTGCGGCACTGTAGTTCATGATGAGCTTTAGTTGTTCTTAAGATGTCCTTTTATTGTATGATCGTGGTCCCACTGCAGCGAAATATTTCTATCAAGTGAAGTCTGACACTTCGGTACTCAAACTGTCTCCTAAAAAAAAAAAAGACAATGGAATGACACGGCAGTGATGAAACGGAGTTCCCGCGCGCAATTTTAACTTTGGGCGAAATTTATGCAGAAACACCCGTGCGCTTAGATTTAGGTACGTTTTGAAGAACCCAGATGTTTAAAATTATTCCCGATGGCGTGCCTTACGTTTTTGTCTTATAATGTCACGCAAAACCTCATCTTTTTTTTTTTACGTTATCTTGAGCGTTTGTGTGGAGTTGTTATAATTGATGGAAGGCAGCGGACATGATTAGTTCGAGAAAAAAAAAAAAAACCTTATTCCATAAAATAACCGGACCTTTGTTGCATCACTGTCGTCCACATAATCAATCGATGAAAACTCTGTGCTAAACACTGTTACATGCGTACGCGTAGTCGCGCGAACAGTGCTATTGTACTCATTGCACTGGAATATGAGCTGCTATGTAGATGAAGAAGAAGTAAACACTTAAGTAGTTCAGGCGTGCTGCAGCAGTGCGTAGTACAGAGAACACAAGGTAAACACGTACAGAGAAAACAACAAGAAACGTCGTATAGTGCGTAAGTGCAGACTGTCACCGAGGGCGAGCATACCTTTCATCGGCAGATTTCGCTTCTCTCACTAGTAATAGTAACGTTGGATGATCTTCGTGCATCGATTCAACAATGAAGAGCGTATATATTACCAGTAAGCTGCAATCAACGCATTTTATTCGCCGACAATCGGCTCAAACAGCTCACAACAAAGCGCCGGTGTGTGCATTTGTATACGCGCCGCCGGCCGCCTCTCCACACTAACGCGGTGACGGTGCTGCCTCCTATAGGTCGATCTCGCGGCGAATAGCTCTCAGACTTTCTCCCTCGCAGCGCTCTTACTCGGCGGGTGGTGTCGCCGTCTGGGAACAGTGAAATGAAATGCTGCATCATGACACTAACGAGCGCTGACGGCGTAGTTAAGTGGTTTGCCTTTGGCGTGGCGTTAGCATGTGATGCCTCGTCGTTAGAGTAGTACATCTTTCACATGCACCAATGGGGTGCATGTGCAAGCCTACTGCTTCGAGTGCGATAGCAGTACTTCGAGTGCGATAGCACTGGCTAATAAAATTGCTGCAATAAGCGCCACAGAAAGGTAACGACGTGGACGGGTGAATGTCGCCCAAGTGAGTGCTTTGGGGCAGCTAGAGACACGCCGGCGGAAAGCGGAACGCCTTCCCAAGTTCACGACTCAAGCTATGAGTTCTGCCTCTCGCTTTTCTGAAGTGTTCTGTGGTAGTGTATGCATGAGCACAGGCCTAGGTTACCTTATTACTCGAGAGCGCGCAGCTTTTCGTTTCTCTCCTCAAATGACGACGCTTTGAAGGAGTACATATCGAGCACCAGATTTTATTATGTGTTTATTGATGCCGTCTTTGTGCTGGATTCACCATGTGCTGTGTCCGGGTGTATGTTATCTACTTGAGCTACCACATATGTTTAATCATGACCATGCTCGTTAGCCGTCGGGATGGAGATGTGCTACTAGGCGTCGACGTGGATGTATCCACATCAAACGGTGCTATAGCTTGCAAACACCAACAGACATTGTGTAAGCTGCCATACATCATTGTACAATAAATAATTAGCGATTCCTGTGAAGGCACGCTTCACTTTCGTGTTATCCCTGTTCCTATAACGGAGGGATCAACCATGTCTTTCATATATTTTGCTTCCATACTTTTCCGTTTCTCGCGGTTACTTTCAGACAGAAATCTTACTTCGGACACCGTACATCGCATTTCAGGCATCGTACCCATGTACATAAGTTTGGTGACAATGGCGTCGCAAGGAGCAGTATATATAAAAAAGAAAAGAACAATACGTGTCAAAATCACCTCCATAAGACCAGTGCAAGCACGCAGGGACTGCCTTTTTGTTCTATAAACCATTGTGCTGCTGTCACGAAGCCGAACGGAATGACATAAAACTGTTCATGCCATCGCCGATCACTTCCGTGTCCCAAAGCGTCGAGTTCCATAATCAATAAGCCGTTATAGATGCGTGTTGCCAAGAATATGCCCGTATTTGCTGCCTGTGCGTGCTTTTTATTATGCTTGTTCACTTTGAGCCCCGCGCATGAGGGGCGCATTCCGTAGCACTTCACCCCTTGAGTAGCATGCTAGACATGATGCTAATCAAGCACTTTTAGCAACAGTCTTTGGTGCTGATTCAATGCAGACAGTGCCTTGCATTGAAGCAAAGAACAAGACCGGTGCCAACGTCGCTTCCGTTTCCGTGAAGGCGTCTCTAGCAGTCAGGTAAGCAATTTTACCAACGAACAAATCATTGTTCGCGAGTGCGACGTCACTTCATAGAGACGATAGAGGAGTTTCCATTCACCCATGAGGAGGCTATAGCTACGCTTGCTATGTAGTTGATAACGCTTTTCGCAGACTAAGATAAGCTAGTTGCCTACTGGCATTATGGAACATAATGTCTTCTCGCTCTTATGTTCTTACGGAAGATCATTTCTGTGCTGCGTCTGATGTAGAACGGGACAGAGCAAACGAAAAAGAGAAACGCAGAGCACAAACGCTGACGTTTGTCCTGTGCTTCTCGCTGTGTCTCGTCCTATATTGCGTGTCGAGAGTGCGACGTTCCACGATGCGACGCTTTTCAATGTTCGGCACCGCGTAACAGTTTATGCTTTCGCAAGGGGCTCCGATTGAAAGGTATACGACAGCGTCCCGACTGCCATGCAGCGTCTCTTCAGAGCTTCACGACATCTCTTGTCCGGTAGACCACCGCAAAGGCCAGCCGAAGAGAGGGGGAGGGGGAATAAAAAGGGAGTCATAACCGCCCGAGGGATCTGCAATCGATGCAGCGGAAGGAGCAAAACTGTAGTCCCCGCCATCAGCGCCCTCCGTGACAAAAAAACAAGCACCCGTGCGGCCGCAGCCGCGGCGGCCAGATTGACGCATGGCCTTTCCGCCAGCAATGAGAGGGCCGTACGGGCACCCACAACGGCATTACATGCCCAATGCCCGAGCAACTGTATCGATCTCTTCCGCAGGACCATAGAAATGGTTCCGGAGGCGAGCCTTGGCCATACGAGCACGAAACAACAATAATAATAAAATGGCGTATAAATACGCAGCAAAGCCAACACAACCACCACCGCCTTATCGTCGTATCCTCCTCGGAGGGGCCGAAGCCATTGGCAATACCAAAGAGCAGCGGCTGCCGAGCTATTCTAATGCAATTACGCGCCGGGGTTCCGAATGAAAGGCATTGGGAGACCCCATCTGCCCCTGCTGCGAGTTGTGTCCGCGGGCGGGCGCGCGCTGCCAGGTAATAGCGCGCCGGCCAACCTTCATTATGGGCCGCAGTGGCAAAAAAGCAGCTGTTGCCGCTTGCCGGATGAAACCTGTTTCCGTCGTCTCATTCAGGTCTCCCGCGCGGTCGGTAAAATATCGTCGAGCCGGAGATTGCGCCGCGCCAGCCGCTGCCGCTCAGGGAGCCTGTCACCTCGGCTCTCGTCTTCCAAGTTTGCCTTGCTTTTTTTTACTTTTTTTTTACTACTTGCGCAATTCGGGATTAGGTTTATATTGGTACCCGCTGCTATAACGACACTCTCCGCAGCTTCTCGGGGAGTCTCTATGGATTTTTTTTTACGCTCTCTTCCTTCCTTCCTCTCGGATTTTGAACGTGGGCGTTAAATCACAACCTTCCGCGTCGCTCGATAATTGCTCCCGGTCCTAGAACTGATCGATAAAGAATCAGTCCTGTAATCGATATTGATCGACTGCAGCTTGGCACTAATGAAACGCGTTGAAAGATCCTTAATTCAGAGTGATTTGCGAGACGCATAATCGACTGGTGTTTCGAGCAAATGTTTCCTTTTATTGTGAGGGGGACGTGGGGGGGGGGGGGGGGAGAAAGGCGGCTCCGAAATGTCTCATAAGGAAAGACCTCGTAGAAGAAAAATGCAAGAAAAACATCTGCAGAGTGTAAGACTCCTTCGACGCAGGGACGTCCTCAGTTTCGTTCAGGTGCATCCAAACGCTCAACAACACGAAAAGTGAAATCTGCAAAGTAGTAAACAGAAATCAAAATAACCGGCACGGTTCATACTTGACGTGCACAACGCACTCAATGCGCATAACGCGTTTCGCATTCCATTCTTTCCCGGACATCCAATGAAAAACAACTTTCGTTTAATAATTATAATGCACACTGCCAAAATGCTCTGTCAGTCTGTATTCTACAAACGTTGCACGAGATGCGGCGCAATCGCAGGACCTCGCACGCACCCCGTAGGACGTCGAGCACAGCCCCCCCCCCCCCCTCCCAGCATTGATCTCCTGACTGCTACCTCGCGCGACGCCTCGCAAGTCGAGATGCTCCGCAGCGCCAGCGTGAAGTCGCAGCTCCGGCCAGTGGAAAGATCCCAAGAGGTGGCAGTCACAAGCCACCTAAACGTCACCTCCCCGTGGAAGATCCAATTTCACTCAGTAAAGTCGTCTCTCTCTTTCACTCTCTTTCATTCTATTTTGTTAACGAGTGGACGCTAATTCGAACGAAAACCCGTTTAGATTAGAAAATGCTATCCAGGATTCTTGGACCACGTCTTAATGCGTCGATGACACGGTAGGCAGCGAAGGTGTTGCTATGTACAGCGCCCACGGAGTGAAACTTGTCTTCAAATCTTCGAGTATAATAACTAGCATGCGTGATTACTCGAGATAATCGCATCGTGTCGCTGCGAATGAGGTCACTAAAGGTGACTTTGGCTCTCATGTAAATGTACGAGCCAACATAACGCCGACGTGACAATAAGTGCAGGCGGTGAAAACGAAAGTGCGTGCATCGTTACGTACATCACTAAATTGTTGCGTTTCATTCCGTGAGCTCTGCTCCTAAAGTCCACAGGTGTGAGCGACCGCCTGTAAGCTTGATGTGCTCCCCCAAGTTCGTGCTCGCATATTGCTCACTCTCTCCTAAATTCTCTATTTTCGCCCCTGTCTCCCTTCCCCAGTGCAGCGTAGCAAACAGGACGCGTGATTCGCTAAGTCCGCTGCCCCTCCTTGCCCATCTCTCTCTCTCTCTCTCTCTCTCTCTCTCTCTCTGTGTACCTCTCTCTATCACAATACATCGCTGAGCTCTTAACTTGAATCTCTGGGTGAGAACCATAAGCAAATGGTTATTGTTATCACATCCGATAGCCTTTATCGTCATTATGGCAGAACAGCGCGAAATACGGGGCAGTGAAACACACAGGACACAGTGTAGTGTTTCTTTTTGTTATTGTTCTCCCGCCTATTTGAGATCTGTCTTTCCAACAGAAAAAAAAAAACAAAAAATCATGTCGATAGTCGGCGCTGTGTCCAGTGTGCTTCGGTGGCCCGTATTTTGCAGTGCTGTGCCACAGTGTTCATGAACCAATTAGCCCACCTAGGAATCCTTGTTTATGGCCTTACTTGAGTCCACTAATGTAGTAGAGATAGGGTGCTGTCGGAGACTACGCTACAAAATTTAGATGACATCACCGAAAACGTGCTTTCTGCAGCCACATTTTTTAAAGCTTGAATTTAGTAGCATGGAATGTACACAGTATTCATGCAGCAAGCTTAAAAGGACGAAGAGAAAGCGAATATCTCTCTTAGCATAGTGCGTCAAGAAGTCAACGCACCTCCCAAATACACACGTGGCACGTATGAAGCAAAACAATCTCGAGCGGGTCGTTGATGTACATTCGGCTGCGTTTCAGCCCAGAGAAGTGACGTATCAATCGGCGACCCTTCCTACACGACTTCGATTCGTGTTCTCGACAGGCGAACAATGGATTACACCGTGAATTGATCAGTCCCGACAGAACATGAGATCCATCACGATTGATCTGGCAGTCGCATGCAAGGACAGAAAGCGATCACCGGCCGGCTATCTCGTGCCTCACGCTACTTACTGCTCGGCGCGTATGTGCATAGAGCGGGAGTATAACGCAATACGGTGGGCTCACTCAAGCCGGCGACGCAGAGCACCGAGTATCGACAAACTATTAAGCCCCCTCCGCTCGTCTCTGAATATTCATAGCCGCGCGATCCGCCTCTCTACAAGGCTCCTCGGGTGTCGGCCTCCGAAACGCGATCGCCCGAAACCAGCGGCCAATGATTGATAGGGAAGCGAAGCCAAATTCCGGGCGAGCTGCCGTCATCCGGCGCTTCTTGATTTTTACCTCCTTTCTTGCTTTTCGTTCTTATTAGTTCTTGACTTCTCGGTGCTTTCGCCAGGCAGTGCTTGCATCTGTCTCCCTCCTCGGCACATTCTATCCGATCTCGTGGCACCCCCGTGCGCCCACCCACCCATCGGGGACATGGGGAGCTGGCCGATCGGGGCGGAGCAAACAACCTGATACCGTGCGCTGGCCGTACAACACGCTGTCAACTCGCAGCAGAGCAGGGGAGGACGATCAGCCGTCGACTCCACTCTGGTGTCTATTACACTCTCGTACCCTCGACGTCATCGCGAGCAAGGCAACGAAAGAAACGGCGATTGCTTCTGTCTCTGCCAACGCGTGCACGCGTCTCTCTTTGCTTATACGTTCCATGAGAGAATTGTTTTTAGTTGGACGACGAAATTAGAAGGGGCGGGGGGGGAGGATTAAAGAAGAGCTGTGACACAATCCTTCGCGTCGATGACAATCCTGTTTTGTTTCGTCTTAACTGCTTTAGCACGAGTAATTTTCATTTTGTCAATCAATACGATTTAAATCTTCTCCATGCTCGTCAATCAGTCACTTAATCGCAGTCTGTCATCCTAATTTTCCTTTCTTTCTCTTTGACTATAATCTTGCATTGAAGCAAAGCAACAGCTCCCGGAAATTAAGAAAATGTAATAATAAATACGAAAAGGACAAGGCAAAGCACGAAACCAAGCACTCAGAACGACTAAACGCGCTCGAGTAGCGCACGAACACTCATAAGCGATTCCGTCTCCCTTCGTTTTTCGATTCCCCCACCCGCAGAATCGGTCATTCCATTAAGTTCCGGTACGAATCGTATACACGGGGTCTTTACGATAATGGTAATGTGCGCTGGACAGGAGCCGGACCGCGGCGGGACGAGGACATCAGAGCAGCCACGTCGCGCTCTCAGTTTCCCTCTATATACGTTCAGGAAAACTCCAGCTGTCATACTGTACGATGGTGCATGCTGGAACAGGAGGGTGCTCCGCGGTGGGCGATGAGGAAGAGATCGAGGGGGCGGGGGGGGGGGAGGCAGAGAACGTAAGTGGAGGGATACAGAGTGGGGGGGGGGGCGGGGGGTTAAAGAGACGAGGGGGGAATATAGTGTGCTGGAGGGCGGAAGGTGCCCGATACCGATGGGGGGTGGAGGAAGGAAGGGGGGAGAAAACTGCTTACGCCTCAGGAATTGCGTGCGCGTTCCTCACGTGCGCAGGCTGATGGATTAGATCGGAAGTTTTGGCGGCCCGGAACATTAGAAGGACCACAAGGCGGTGTTCGGGTCGCAATTCGATCGAACGGCGCTGCAGATGTCTCCGGAAGAGCGTCGCTCGACGTCGGCAGGTTCGTTGCCTGGATTCTATAGGGCCGATGGTAGCCTGCTTAGCGGGCGGGAACTTAAAGAATGCCGCGACGAGCGTCTTGGGGCCCAGACGGGAAACGAGACTGTCGCTCTAAAACCGGGCGCCTGGGTAATCAACCGTACGGGAGCGATAGGCTTGTTTGTGGAACGGAGCCGATAGCGAATTTTAAAGACTGCAATGCAGCCGCTCTCGTTCCTGCAATAACGGGACGGCGCGTGCGCGCAGGGGCTTGGCGGCAAAGTGCCGTACTAGCGCAAACCGGCTTCGTTCTGCTGACTCAAACAATGATAATGGTGAATGCTTTTAAGAAAACTTGGAAATGGGCTGCTTAATTTCGGTGCGTGGCATTATATTTTCGTACGAGGAGTAATTCTTCTAGGATATTAGGCTGGAAATTGTTTTCCAACTTCTTTATAAGTATAGCTATTCTTGTTATTGGTGTGAGACCTGTAAGATACGTATAGCACTATCTTAATTGCGAAGGCCACTTAATCGGTGCCAATAAACTGGAAAAGTTAATTGAACATTATTCTTTGTACTTACTCCACATTCAAAACGATTGTCATAACTAAGACAAAGCCTCCTACTTGTTATGTATCACGAAGACAAGCAAAAAGTTAACCGAAGCGTTTCATGGGGTCTTGTGTCATGGGGTCATGGGGTCTTGTGTCGTTTCATGGGTCAGCTTGTGTTTAGGAAGCGCCTTTCGGTTTCAGAAATGCCATTTTAGGGTGAACTTGAATATTGGCAATACTAGCCAAGTGAAGTAAGAAAGCGCTCAGTAATAGAAAATCAAATAACTCCGAAGCATACTCTGTTATAAGGAGGTTACGTGCTTTCAGTCAGGAGTAAGAGCGTAACGGCAGTACTGCTTAGTGTCGACTAACGTTGCGTTACTCGTGCGTGTCATAATCACAATCCGCACGACTTCGCACACACGAAACATCTCCTTAGAAAACCGCGGCAATTTTTGCTCATCGTTTTATAACCTAACTTCAGCACGATGTGCACGGCCGATTAAGTGTACCATACGCAACCATCAAGCGGCGGCAATATGAAAAAAAAAAAAGACTGTCCTTAGAGCAATCAAGCGTGTCGTGTGAGCTGCTGTAGTGTTCATTTCTTTACTGTACTCCACAATGAAAACGACAATTCTTCCCCGGAGTTTTGTTAACTCTTTCTTTTCTTCTGTTCTCAGAAAGGAACGCCGCAGAAGTCGGCCAGAGGGCCCAGCTAACGAAAGAAGGTACTGTCCGGTGATAAGGGCCTGTTCTAAAACAGCCATTAATCATCCTCAATCGGTTTCCGCTCCTTTAATAGAGGTCACGGAGGAAGAGGCCTCCAATAAACAAAAAAGTGAGGTAAAAAATAACAATGTTTAGAACGAAGAAGTAAGGAAAGAGGCGAGAGAGAAGGTGCTGAGATGAAGGGTCCGCACAGAGGACCGGGGCATTTAGCCATGAACCGCCGCTCCTGGCGAAAAACAGCCAAAGGGAGTACCCACATCGCTATGTAGAGCTTCCATACGATATACTTCGCTGCGCCCGAATCGACGAAACGCAGCCAGTGTTCGCAACGCCCTCCTTTTGTCTACACCGGCGTTACAGACACGCGCTTGTACGCCCGCCCTAAGCTGCGCTCTCTCGGACAATATTATCGCTTCCACACTTCGCGGTCAGGTCACCGTTGGCGCCGCCACGCACACACACACCGCCACATCACACGTGCCGTCATACACAGAGCGTGTACACCTACAACCTCGTCGTCGTTCGGGGGCCGCGACGCCTTCGGGCGAGTACGCTGGCGCGCTGGTGTTGGTAAGCAGATTAGGAAGCTCGGGCACAGCGCGTCCTGCGGGGTAGGGTGGGCACCCGGGCTGGGAAAGGAAGCGTGCAGCTAATTGTTGATAAAAGGAGTCGCTAATGGCTCGCCGGAGATAAGTGGTAATTAATTAAAGGTACAGCACGCGGTGTGTACAGCCGGCCATGTGCGGCCCGCCACAGCTGAAGTCGGTGGCCGTAGCCGCACGCATTGCGGGGGGCCCGCGGACCGGCCGACGGAACGCTTGAAGACCGCGTGTTAATCACCTGACGGGTGGAACCGAGCGAGTGCGTTGCGGCTGTGACTCGGTGCTTCCGTTGCACCTTCTCCAACGCGAATATTCGGCGGGAAGGAGGAGTTCACAGTTGCTGCACGCCTGCAGAGACTCCAAAGATGGCCCGATCGCTAGCAGCCGCAGCTGCCAGCGGCGACTGCGAGTGCGTAGAGCGTGAGCAGTAAGCTGCTGCTCGAAGGAGTTTCACTGAGTTATATTATTAAGCGAAGCTTTTATAACTCACAAATTCCAGTAGCGGCGCCTTACGCGAAAAATCCGGTGTCGGCGAGCGAGGGGCGCCGGTAACATGCTATTTCTATGCGTCGTCGGCGATCTGCGCGAGGAACAGCGGCATCGTCTTCGACAATGTACCGCGTTTATTGTGGCGTGTGGTGTGCGTTGAAAGGCAGCGACGATATTAGCTTACTCTAACGGACGGTGAAACTGTCAATATTGTGTGTGGTGTGTCCTGTGTGAATAACGATGCAACTTGTTTGCGAAAACATTGGCTCGCGTTGTGTCTAACGGGCCAGCCGAAGTGACCGGCTGTCGACGGAACATCAGGATTCGACATTGTAGTGAAGGTAAAAATAAATTTGACACGATGATCTGCGAGTGCGTTCCCTGCGTTAGCTATGTGAGCAGAAAAAATGTGCATAATCTCCGGGATTAAAGGTATGACTACGCATGAGCTCCCAGCGTGTTTTAGCATTTCCCAAGTTGCATGCACGCTTCGCCACGGCGAATACGCAATCCCATTAAAGGTATCGCGCTTTACCGGAGATCTCATACGTGTTAATGGAAACAGTGGAGGTATTTGTTTGTCATATTCTTATTAGCTTACCTTTATGGCTCGATCTTTGTTAAGTTACAGTGCGCATTACGAGTTCGTGTATCAAGCCTAAAGCAGCAAAGTAAATATGCAAACGCGTTGTAAGCATCAAATACAGCGAAGTGGCCGCGGAAGAGAATGTATATAATTAAAATATCGTGTTTAACATCGCAAAACTGCTCAGTGCGTTATAGGAACGCCGTAGGGGAGAACTCTGCTTTAATTTTCACGGTGAATCGTTAACCTCAGCCGAAAGCACGGCAACGAGTCTTTCCTTCTTAATTATTAATATTATTATTATTTTTCCATTCATCTTCGATCAGAATTTTGCGCCGTGAGTGAGAATCTAATCCGCGACATCGCGCACAGCAACTCAAAACCATGTTACCGCCAATGCTGTACACCGTTTAAAATAGCAGTGCAGATGTCGCAACGGAAATTGAGTATACCTTCACATCCATGCCATGCAAATATTTCTCCAAACACCAGTCATAGTGAAGATGTAAGACGTTCGCTTTCGAAGAGCACAAGATCTTTGTTTTTATGGCTGTCGTCTACGACGAGCAAATCACCGTATGCTGACATAACAGAATCGTGCATTATAGGTAGTGACTGTGCTTTTTAACAGCTCTGATTTCAGAAAATAGCAATTTGCAGAAACTTATCGAAGGAATGCAGACACACGCAGCGTTGCTTTGCAGAAAGATCCCGTCTGCGGAACTTTTATGCCAACTAGCGCCTGCTCCTACGGTGAAGCTTGTGGATGGGGTACTCGCAGTGACGTCACACTGTTTACACACAGGGAGAGGTCTATTCCCGACATGGAGAAAAGAAACAGTTAGGAGGGAGCATTGTGCAATGCGAAGGAAAGAAAGAAAGGAACAAAGGAAGAAAAAAAGTACGTAAGGCACGCAGACGCAAAGCTTCGCTTGTCCCCATTTTTCCGATAGGGCAAGGGCTTCAGATTTCTTTCTTTTTTTTTTGCATTGTCTTCGCTGAGAGCCAGTCCAATACATCAGAATTATAACACGCGCACTTTTATAATATTGCATCCGTTCTGAGATGACCCAAGCACGCAAGGAATGGAGATCTTTCTGCAATGCATCTGAGCTAAATGTGCAGCCGGAGGAAATGGATTCAGAAGACTAACAACGTCAGTGTGCCAAGAGGAATATGTGTTTCGCTTCAACGGTCGCCCTTTTTTTTATGTAATTATGGGCGTTTGCACGAGCGTTTTCAAGTGTTGTGCACGTAGTTCGTGAGCCATTTAGAGCAAAATGATGCGCGAAGGAAGGTATATCAGTGGACGTTTTAAGCAGCAGCAACACCACGTGCGCTCGCTGTTGCTGACGTGCCGTCAATCTTCAAAAAAAATGCCTTCAAAGAACAACAATTTTTAAAACTATTTCTCGCATTCAATGCATTTCTCTGTTCCAACTACATACAATGAAATACTTTTTTTTTGCTTTTTTTGGCCGACGAGGCAATGACAGTAGGCAAGCGATTTTTTGGTCGTTATAGCGAAAATTCACCTGAAAGGCCCGTGGAGTCGTGATGTAGATACATTCGCGCGTGCCATACAGAGTACCTACAGTAAGCAAGCTGCTAGATTTGATTTCATTATCGGAAAATGACAATTTATAAATACAAACAGTGTGTCTTGTGGAGCAGATGCAGCACTTTATCATGTCTTGACACCTTTACATATTAGTGCGTAGCGATGGGTCATAATAAATAAGCGGTTTCATTGTCAACACTAGTTGAGCTTCTGACCGCCTCCCGCATCTCCTTGATCCGTATTGCATCCAGTTGTAAAAATTGTATCCAGTTGCACCCGACGTGAAAGCTGTAGGAGGTGCGGAGCCGTGATTCGCCTGTGCTTCAGCGGCGCTCGCGTTCACGGCACGCTGGCACGCTGGGCACGCTGGCACGGCACGCTGGGCAAACGGACGCTGGCGTTATAAACATGCAACCTCCTCGGCGTCCGTGGCGGGAAAGCAAACCTTTATTTGTAATGCAGCGTTGTCGTCTACTCTCCAACTTTCCCTCCTCTTGACCATTAATTCTCTTTTCACCGCTTGCTATACTATACAGTACACGGCTATGCAATGCTATACCCTCCCCTCCTGCTTCCTTTCCCATCACCCTAACTCCCCTTCCTCACCCCCTTGCAATACACTACTGCACGCCGCTATGCTATGTTCTACCCTTCCCCTCCTCGTTTCCGACTTCTCACCCTGACATCCCGCGGCGGCTGCATTTTCCTTGACATCACTCCTCTTCACCCTCACTTTCCATTCCAAATCCTATGCCCTACTATACTATACAAGCTATAGAAGAGCTATGCTTTATCCTACCCCTCCTCCTTTCCTTCATCCTGACCCTCACATCTCTCCTTCTCACCCTCACTTCACTTTCCCACCCATTTTCTGTACCCTACAATACACTGCTATGCAATGTTTTCCCGTCCCCCTCCTTCTTTCTATCCTCAACACATTCACATCTTTCCTCCTCATACTCGGTTCCCTTTCCTACCCCTTGCTATACTGTACTATACACGACTATGCTATTCTATACCCTCCTCCTCCTTTCCCTCCTCCTTTCCCTCCTTCTGACCCTCCCATCACTCATCACCATAACTTCCCGTTCCCCTTGCTATACTTTACTACACATGGCTATGCTGTGGTTTACCTTCCCCCTCCTACTTCCCCTTTTCCTCACCCTCACAGCACTCCTCATCCTAACTTCTCTTTCCCACCCCTTGCTACACTGTACTACGCATGGTTATGCTATGCTCGACCCGTCCTCCTTTCCTTCCTCTTCACCCTCACTGCCCTTTACCACCTCCTGGCTATATTATCACTATTCCCGGGTATGCCGTGCCTTACCCTTCCTCGCCTCCTTTTCCTCCTCATCACCCTCACTTCACTTTCCCACCCCCTTGCTACACTGTACTACACACGGCTATAATTTTCTCTACCTTCCCCCTCCTCCTTTTCCTCATTACCATCACATTAGTGCTCACACTCACTTCCCTTTCCCCCAAGCTATACCATAATATACACAGATATGCTATGGTGTACCCTTCCCTCCTCTTCACCCTTACATTACTCCTCCTCACCCTCACTTCTGTTTTCCTCCCTTTGCTATACTGTGCTACACATGGCTATGCTATGCTTCACCCCGTACTTCTTTCCTTCCTCCTCACTCTCACATCTCTCCTCCTCACCCTCTCTTCTTTTTTCCTCCCTTTGCTATACTGTGCTACACATGGCTATGCTATGCTTCACCCCGTACTTCTTTCCTTCCTCCTCACTCTCACATCTCTCCTCCTCACCCTCTCTTCTTTTTTCCTCCCTTTGCTATACTGTGCTACACATGGCTATGCTATGCTTCACCCCGTACTTCTTTCCTTCCTCCTCACTCTCACATCTCTCCTCCTCACCCTCTCTTCCTTACCCATACTATACCGCACGCGGGTATGTTATGCTTAACCCTTCTCCTCCTTTCCATCCTCCTCACTCTAACTTCTCTTTCCCGCCCCCCTTGCTATACTTACTATACATGGCTATGCTATATATGCCTGAGCTATAGATGGTTTTGCATGCGTGATGCCACACATAGCTGTGCTATAATTTACTCTCTCTCCTCCTCCTTTCGCTTCTCTTCACCCTCACTTCCCTCTCACGCACCCTCACTACATCATACTATACATACATGGCTGGCCTTTACCCTTTCCCTTCCTCTTTTCCCTCCTGCTCACCCTCGAATCAGTCCTCCTCAGTCTTACTTCCCTTTTCCGCCCCCTTAACTATATTACAGTAAAACTTTACCTATACTGTACGTGGTTATGCTATACATGGCTACGCTCTACGTGGTTTTGCCTGCGTGACGCCAAGCTACATGGGACGACAGCGTACGACAGCCCGGACCCCTAAGGTGCTCCGCACTTAAATGATGCCAGAAAGTCCACTTAATCGTGAGTTAATGCGGAAATCTAGGTACGCGGCATTGGAAAGAATACAGTGATTGAGATGCATCTAAAGGATGTAAATAAGAGTTCTATCGAAGACAGTTATCGCGACCACGACACCAGTTGAATGAGTTCCATGCGTGTTCCAATGCATTAAGCCGCCAAGTATTTGCGGAGACGCGCAGGCACAACACACACGCACGCACACACACACGCACACGCACACACACTTCTGTAGATGTCAGGCGCTCGTTTTTCTTTCGCAAGCTCGAGCCAAAAAGAAAAGATGTGCATTCCTGAACCCCTTAACCTATGTGGGGTATATTGCATTACTGTTCGTGCGTCATTTACATGGGATTGTACGCGAACCCTAGTCAACGATTTTTTTAATTACTGGTACACTTGATGAATTCACATCATTAGGCATGCGGATTTAAGCTTCTCTCATTAAGCATTCGGCAACCTTCCTGATGTAACCTCCGTTTTTCTTTCTTAATTTTATTTATCTCGCCATTGCTATCAGGTAAGCATTAGAGAGAGAAAGAGAGAGAGAGCTAACTTTAATAGCAAGAAAAGGTGGCGAGGTCGGCTTCAGTGATGTACATCGAGCCTGCTACTACATTAAAGACAATACTCAATTACTGTACTTGCTGAGTGTCAGGACATGTGTGTTAAGTATGTTGGTTATACAATAACCTGATTTGCAAGAAACCAGCCTATCGTGTTCCTATAGAAGAGCTGACTATTGGGCGAGTTGGTGTTTTGACATAGAAACTAGGGGTGTGCGAATATTCGAGTTTCTAATTCGAATCGAATACTACCTAATAGAATAATTCGATTCTACTTTCAAATAGCTGGTATTCGAACTTTCGAATAATTTGACAGGACGAATATATATCTAAAACGCGACAAAGGCCAATGGTGCAACTTAGTGAAGGTGCAGTAGCTAAAACTAACGCTAACGTCGTTAAAGTAGGCCTTTCATTAAAACTTTACCAATTCCCTGGTTAAAAAACATGCAAATGTTTACTTTACAGGAGATTATGTCATTTCAGCACGTAAAAAAAAAAGGAAACACGAGAAAGCTGTCAAGGCCTTCTCAACTTCGCTTCTGAAACGAAGGTACGGACTTCATGCATAGTTCGGTCGCATATGCCGCAAGTGCCGTAAAACGTCCCGACTTTGGCCCGCGAAACCCTTGGGGATTGGCATGACATGTGCAAATTTTATCACGCTGCGCAGTCGCCACTGCTGCACTGCACCACTCGTTCAGAAACTCCCGTCGTTCCGGCGCTCAATCGAAACGCTGCTGTGAAAGTGCGGCCGAAGATTTTTGGACCCAGAGCACCCACGGCGATGGAGCACAATAACGTGACAGTTGTCAGATGAGCCGTATTGTATGACTATACGAAAAAAAAAAAAAACTAGCTACCGTGCCCCTCTCTGTTACCCAAGAGGTTAATAGTGGCGCGGCTAACCGGAATGGCGGCCCTTCTATCAACATGGTTGCGCGCCCATACTCATAAAAGTTGAAAAAAAAAAAAAGCTCCCTGAACAAGCACGTAACAAACTTGTCACCACGCTGTAGCATTCTTCATGTTTCCTTTGCTTTGCCGTAACTGGCCGTGCACGCTTCGATACTATTTGATATTCGATTCAAATTCGATTCGGCATGAAATTTCACTATTCGCACACCCTAATAGAAACCATCTCAAGTAGCGCAACTAGACAGGATACACAAGCAAGGAACAAGATTTGCGATGGTTCCTATGTGTTCCTATAAATCCATGTGATGCAGTGATTAGCACAGTGTTTGCTGCCTTTCAAACCTTACCACTGAACGCAACGTCAGAATTCTTAGAATCAAAATTAGTTTACCGCCCGTAATACATAATAGGACAAGTCGTGGATGGATAGGTGGGCGAGTTGACGTCGTCGTTCTTTTGTTGCGATAGCAAATATAGGGGCACTCCAGGCGCATTTTTGCGTCGCCGTTGCCGTGAGGCTCCGTATAAAGTCCAAACCAATAGCAACGTCCCGCTCATTGTGTTTTCTACGAGCGAGCGAACTCGTGCAAGGGTAGTCGACGATCTTAGCTGGGGAAACACCGCAAAAAGACGAGTACGAAGGAAACGCGGCACTCAGGACGTGCGCTGTACCGTGTTGCATTCGTCCTGATCTTTCTGAGCTGCGTTTCCCCAGCAAAGCAGTCCGCCACGGTGGTGTAGCGGTTATCGTGCTCGGCTGCTGATCCAAAGGTCCCGGGTTCGATCCCGGCCAAGGCAGTCGCATTTCGATGGAGGCGAAATGCTAGAGTCCCGTGTACTGTGCGATGTCAGTGCACGTTAAAGAACACCGGATGGTCAAAATTTCCGGAGCTCTCCACTACGAGGTGCCTCATAACCGTATCGTGGTTTTGGCACGTAAAACCCCAGATATTATTATTATTTCCAGACACTGAGTTCCTTGCGAACACGCCTAAAAGCCACAGCTCTAATGAATGGAAACCAGTTTTTTAATTGTAATATATGTCTTTAATGTAAAAAAAAAATTAAAAAAGTATGCGAAAGCCGCCTACCTTAGAATTACAAGTTTGTTACTCAAGAAAATGAATGCCCCTGTATGTGCAGTATAATCACTGCTTTTGTTGCGGTGACAAGGAAGGTTAAACTTATTACCTGTCTGGAACAAAAATATTCACGGGAGAAATGATATATCTATTCTTTTACTATTTTATTTATTATACCTTCAGGTTCATCAGGAATTACAGGTTGGAGAGACAAGAAAAACAGAGAACAATGTTATAAATACCAAGAAGCAATACAATGTTTCCAAATATGCAATAATGGTTACGAAGAGGGAGACCACGAGATATTAAAATATTATGCATGCAACGAAGCATTCAGACATTGTGTCATTCTAGGACCAGAGGCATCGTTTGAAATGCTGCATGTACTGGAACGTCAATAATAGGCAAATGCGCACTGCCTTTCGCAGTGCTGCTGAAATGAGCAGCTCAGTCAACTTGTGCAGTCTGGTGTTATTGAATAAATGTCAGCTTCGCTTTCGCTAACGGTCGCAGTTATGATAATGAGGTCTTACAAGTCCAGTGGGCCAAAAATAAGTATGCATTGCGCGTATGCCGTTTCGTGTTTCGGCAAAATAGATGACAAATTACGTTTGCTCGTTCAATTCAGGCACGGCGTTGAAACACCGCCATCATGTTCTACCCTAGTGAACCGATCATATCGAACCGGGTCCTCTCGTATCACGTGTACATACGATTACATGTGGAGGGCAGCTGAGCTTAGCCTCTACCGTCGGCAGTGAATCCATGCAGACGCATTACAAAGCAGGGTAAATGAAACGCGGACCGTCGGAAATTAGGGTGATCTAATCGAACGAATGCGAGGCGGCCTAACCTATGGAAGGCCTGTTGCTCAGCAGAATACTGGGTGATTTTCAGTCGTTAATATGAGCTGCGCACGGCAGACACAAAGAAATGGTGCATAGCGACGAATTTGAATCTGCAATAGCTCAGCGTCGTATGCTTGCGTGTGTGTGCTGGCGTGCGTGTGTGTGTGACGTCGATAATGGAGGTCGACTGAGATAGTTTATACCACGTCCTGAAGCAACCTTGGCGGAGATGAAGGGCTCGTACTTGTGTAATTTCGTTCTGAACATCCCTTGAAGTTCAGCTATGACGTAAGACCCAACAAGGCGCACCAGAGATCTGTCACCACACCGCGGGCGCCGTCTGGTCTCGGAGGTCATGCCGACAAGTACCGCGTTTTAATGTTTAAGCGTTAGAAGTGTCACTGCGAGTGAAAAACGCGGGAACAGCGTACATGAGTTGTCCGTCCGCAATAGCGGCGCCTCCTAACATAAAACAACTATATGAGATGCAAAAATAATTATAAAATAAAAATGAAATATTAAAAGAAGAATAAAAAATAAAGACCAATTCAAATAAAAAATACCACCATCTATACATGTGCATCTTAGATTTTCTCAACTCATGAAAAAAACCCTAATTTGGTTCTTCTTAGGTCATGCATGCGTCACCCCTGGTGAGCCGTATAATGTCGGCGTCTCTTTATTATCTTCTTTTTTTTTTCAGGTTTTGGCGTGAAAAACGACTACTTCTGTGAGGTTTTCTCTCGATGCCTGCCCATATATTTCAAACACCAGGCTTCGAAAGGAGGTTCCTTTGATATGTACATCATCTTGAACTAAAACTTCTTCCGCGATCAGGAATTTCGATTGATATAGTCTTTCAAAATGGTTTTGCTTGTTCCATCGCCGACGTTCTCGTCCCTAAGGCACAATCATTTCTACTGCGACGCATGCGTGCATGCTAATAAGGAATGACGTCACGTAGGGGACCCGTCTGTGCGCCGTTGGCGACTGCAGCGGCGGCGGCGCAAACCGGCCTTCAAGCTGCGGCGCTTACCACCGCGGCAGCATGAGTTGTCGCGCACGCACAGATGCGCCACAGCGGAGACACTGGGGGCGCCGCTGGTTTTAATTGGGGTCAAGATAAAATACAGCCAGCCATAGCGAGCTCGCGCTCGGAAAAAGAAAGGGGGAGAAGGATGGCCGTACGCAGTTTAGCTTTAAACGAGAAGCGGTTACCCGCTCTGTTTGCGATTGCCGGTGATAAGGGCTTTCCTGAGGCCACAATGAGGTTGCTCGCATTGTCTCTTGCGGTGGAGGACAGAGCAATTACGGGGCGAGACGGGATTGCAATTGCGCGGTTTACTTTTCAACCCCGAGATAGCGCATTTGTCGCGAGAGTTGTCGCGAGATGTGCGTGCACCCGCTGGAAATTGCTTACCGTTGTGGGCGTCTCTTGGCGTTAAATGGTCATTAGACGGCCACTTGTCCGAAGGAAGTTAAAAGAGTGTAATCTGCGCTGAGGGCTGATGGGTAGTTAGAGGCAGTTACATCTCAGTTTGAATGTGAGTGGACTATCGCGTTAAACAATCTTTCAATGGGAGCAAGCAATGTTATACAGCTATTCGATAGAGATTCTCAACTCTGCAATCACTGCTACCGCCCTACACAGGAGGATAGAACTGATGAGGTTTTTATTTGGCTTGGACTAATATGCAAATTGAGTATATAAGCCGTGCTAACCACTTTTGGGCTGAAAAAAAAAAAAAAGCCGCGAAAATTCGCGACCTCCTACTCCCAGTGCTGTCGTATCTTGTTACTTCGTAAATATTGTGGAAGATTAACCGCTACGAATGATCCGAATATTATTCTTTGTGAGAAGGAAAGGCACAGGTCAGCGCGAGAAGCGAGGAAGAAGAGACGAGGAGGAAGAAAGAGTGAAATCGTTGTGAGCCACAGTGAACAGGAGTCAAAGAATGCGTTCACAGGGACAGGTCTCTTGTCTCCGCGCCGCCGTTACATCTTAAAAA
This sequence comes from Rhipicephalus sanguineus, assembly GCF_013339695.2. Lineage (NCBI taxonomy): Eukaryota > Metazoa > Arthropoda > Arachnida > Ixodida > Ixodidae > Rhipicephalus > Rhipicephalus sanguineus. The sequence goes on from NC_051180.1 coordinate 156,109,046, forward strand.
AAGGAACAACTTCCTAAGGAGCGCGTTGTACGGATTATGTTTTACTTACGTTACGAAGAGCCAGGAGGCGCTCGCACCAGAAGCGGGAAGAAAATTTAATTTTCAACGTTTGTGTGATATGCGCTGTAGGTCGCCAACGTAGATTTTGATAGAGTTTTTTGAAGGTTCCACAACGAAGGATCATAAAAAATACATGCTAAAGTAGACCCGTATACTGCCAGGGCACAAAAAATAAAAAAAATCAATGTTTACGGCATTGTTGAACGGCCCTGGCATCAAGATTATCTGAAATAACATTAGATAAGCTAGCTTATTGTGAGCGTACGCAATCAAGAAATATGACAACAATGACTGTACATACAAAAACAATGAAGTACGAGCCTGATATTGGCACGAGCATGTATTACGTCGCACTTTTGGGATACTTGGAACACTTAACCTAACTTTCGCTGTCATCCCTCTATGACTCTTCTCTTATTCTATTATCTGTCTTCATTTCACAGCCATTCACCTTTGCTAAGTACAGTGCAGCCAACTAAACATCTGCTGTATAGTTGACATCTCTGACTTCCCTTTACATTGCTCTCTCTCTCTCTCTCTGTCACGCTCTCTCACGCGTAACCAGTTTTCTGTATCCTGAACTTCGTGAGCACCGACGGCCATTCGATACTGCGAAGGCGAGCATACTGAGATTAAACGCGTCTCGCTAACAGCGTCGTTCGAACGTACTGGCTGGGCCGAAATATTGTGGGATCTCCAAGATTGTGTCGAGCGGCACGGTTGAAAATATGTAAACGACTCTTCTATGCTAACAATTCGCACTCGTGGCGGCTCCGAAAACTGGCCAGCCAGAAGTGAGCATATTGACAGGCGCACGAGCAGGAAATTTCGCCTATACGCAATGTCACATCTCGACACGGATTGCTTGCACCGCCGGTAAGCGCAGGAATGCAATCTTAGCATATGTGCAACTTTGATGGCTGATCGGGCGAGTTGGTGATTCACGTTACTTAGGAATACGAGCGCAGTGGCAGTTTCCTGATCTTGATTGTTTGTCCAAATGCTTATCTGTCAGTATACTTATGTTACCATTTCCCAATAAATTTTCACTTGATGGATGTGCTTGTCCCTTTGTGTCCTTGTTCAGTTACGTGCTCGTATTCCTAAGTAACTTAACAGAGGGCGCCTGAATAACGGAGTTGCGGTAACTGATCAAGCCAAGGTGAATTATATGCCACACCGAGACATTTCGGGATGCATACGGCTGGGTTCTCTTGTCACTCTCTGAATCTTCCCCTCCTCGGGAGAAAAGAAAGAGCATGCGGCCCCGACGATCGCAAGTGTTGCAATCATTTGTAACAGTTTGCATACGTCAGTACAAACGATGTGCCGAATTTCGGCGTGAGATTATATACTGTACTATCGACAGCCATACTTAGCGCTGTCATTCTGACGTCACTGTTTGCCTCTTTTGGCACTGCATTGCGTAATAAACGGTTACGTATTCCTAAACGCGAGAGTATCGTAAAAGTAGGCAATCAGCAAATACGTGCTTCTAGCATCTCCTCTGTTGTAGAGGAGAGCCGCACTAACTTTGGAAGCGTAATATACTGTAAGAAAAAAATCGTGTATTTGGGCAGTATTTCTGCCACGCATCTATAATCGTAATCTACTTCCGGTGCTTTCCTTGCGTGATCACCGCGGTCTGGGCACTTCCCAGTCACGAACAGCGGGCGCGATGTCAGCGTGACATAGCATTCTTGACAGGAAAGTGGCGGGAGCCGAGTTTTCAAGAAAGGAAACGTGAGCAAGCCAGATGATTATTGTTCCCTGGCAGAAATACTCCCCAAATACTCGATTTTTTTCTTAAAGTGTACGTAAACAGTACACAGAGGCAAAAAGCGCGCATTCGACGGATGCATAAAGCACTTTCGTGAGGAATATGCATGCGTCGCGTGATAACCTCACTGGTTGAGGTGCAGTACACGGTCCTTAACAGGCGGGGAACTCAAAACGCAATCGATTCTATTGGCAAAGCGCTCAACTTTATTATTTTCGGCACACCCGATAGTTTATCCCATCTGACAGAGATGAACGTTAGTCAGAAAAAAAAATAGAAAAAGAAAAATCCGTGAGCGCCAAATAAAGATCTGGGATTGTGTAATACCCGTTTTGACGAATTGAAGTGTAGTTGTTTTTCCGCAACAAAGCGGAGCACTCGTGAACTTTCGCGGAAAAAGAAGACGCGCTGCCTTGCGAAACAGTGTCTCGACGCCGATAATGCTACTCTCGATTGCGTCACTGACGGTAAACTACAGCAACAAGAGGGAAAGGTTCGACACGGCAGCTGTATCCAAGTGAGGAAAGGAAGTAATAATAAAAAAAAGAAGCGTTCGTCTCTGACCTACGAGGAGGCAGCTGCAATGTCATGCTCCGGGCGGCGTTACGCCTATCGGTTGACCTGGCAGCTGGATCCGATCGAGAGATGCGGCCCGCTGAAATCGGGCCTTGTTTCTAAAGTGCGCTCCTTTGACAGCGACCGCCTTCGAACGATGAGTCACACGCATATTCGCGCCGCACTGTGTTCAGAATGTTAACGAGACCTTGCAGTGCGGAGCAGCGTACAGCGTCGCTTTTATCCGACCCCTGTACACGAATCCTCAAAGCGAACTCCATTGAATGGAAGGAAGCGTGTGAGGCTTTGCCTCCGCGCCTCGCGCGGTCTGTGCATGCAGTGCCGTGGCAGGCCCGTTAAATGGGAAGTCACTTAACGCTACACCGTTATCAGCCGGGACTGCGGTTTGAAGCTGCGGGAGAAACTCTTTTTTATTGTTTATTTCTTCCTGGTTTCTCGACGCGAGTAAGACATCCGTCACCTTGTCTCAGACTTCAAGCCGGCTATGCACGGCCTTGTTACCTATCTAAGTACGGTAACCTCCTGCGTTTTTACGATAATATCTTGTGAAGAAGTGCTTGTGCTTAACACTTCTTTCATTTTACTGTAATTCAGAAACAAGATCCTATTTTATGGTTGGGATCCAACTTTTTTATCCAAGGCTGTTACTTATTCATCATGTCAACAAAAAAAATAATTAGGTCTGTATGACAGGTACCAGGAATATTACGGTAACAAAGCAGCAGCAAGTGAGTAAGCTCCGCCTGAAAGTTTGAAATGAAAAAAAGAAAAAAAGAAAGATACGTGCCTTTGAATTGATGATGTGGGAGAAATGCGTGTATGTCATTAATTATTTTGTGTAAGGACTGGTGATCATCACTTGCCGTCGTACTTTTGTTCGGTGCCACCTTAATGACTTCTTAAATTAAAATGTAGAGTCGGATATTGTCGCCTCAGTTCCCGTGGTGCGGCTACGTTTCTTTCTGTGTATCTGTAAACCGTCCGGATAGACCTTTCATTATGCGCGTTTCTCGAGAACCCTCAAGTGTGAGGAGAAATCGAATATTAACAGCGAAGCCGTTTAAGCTAGCGGTAACGTGCGGCGTATCGTAAAACTATCATCATTCTGAACGGGTATATGCCACAGAATTCGGGTTTAACGTCCCAAAACCACGATATGATTATGAGGGACGCCGTAGTGTAGGGCTCCGGAAATTTCGACCACCTGAGGTTTTTTACGTGCACCTAAATTGTGCACACTGCCCTCGAGCACTTTCGCCTCAATCGAAAATGCAGCCGCCGCGGCCGAGATTCAATCCCGCGAGCCTCGGGTCAGCAGTCAAGCGCCATCGCCACCAGACCACCGTGACGGGTGGTCATGGCTGTCTAGTGACCATAGCATTGTCAATGAGGAAATCAAACCGGTTTTACAGCGAAAGCTGTTATGATGTCACAACAACAGCCGATTTTGGCGTGTAATTGTCCGCGGCCGCCAGCGCTGGTGTCTGTAACAGCTATCACACACACACACACACACACACACACACACACACACACACACACACACACACACACACACACACACACACACACACACACACACACACACACACACACACACACACACACGCACGCACGCACGCACGCACGCACGCACGCACGCGCGCGCACACACACACACACACACACACACACCACACACACACACACACACACACACACACACACACAGAAATTGCGTATTTATTAATGTATATTGAGTGAAAGAGCTTAAGGAGCAGTTTCTTATGCAGCTGAGCTACATTACTCCACACGAGACCCCACTTCACTTCACAGTGTGTGTTCCCCTCTCTTTCTTTACTTTTGTTTTGATCTCCCCCCTCCTTTCCCCCTGTGCAGGGTAGCATACCGGTTATGCCAAACTGGTTAACAGCCCTGTCTTTCTTCTTTCTCGTTTTCCTCCTCCGCTCCACTTCTGTAAAGCTTTCATAGCGGTAAAATTTTGACAGGACAAATGTTGCAGCCACAGATATAGTAAACGTTCAAGACCATTGATGTGCAGTCCTCAATGAGTGAAATGCGACACTTTAGGGCCAAGTAATGGACATATACTATAGGAGACATACTTTTGTTTCCACCGCCTTCAGTTCTGGCGATATTGGCATAATTTCGACTGGAACATTTACATTAGGGCAAACCTTATTTTGACCGGCCCGTTTCGCAGCGACATGGCGCGGTGATCGCGAGCACGCTATGTGAGGACAGTACACAGTAAAAAGGGACCCGAAAGTGACGGGCGGTTCATTCACATGTAACATTACGATTTTCGCACGACTTCCATTGCCTCTTTACTCAAGTGTTCTACAATGGGCTGTAATATGAAGAGAAAGCAAGAGGCTCTTCCTTCTGTTATAACCGCTACAAATTAATAATGTGCACAGAAAACTGGTTGTCTTGAAAAAACTAGGTGCCCGGCTGTTTCACAGCGGCGCGCAATGTGGTTCATGGTTCGCCGCGTACGTATAAATACGAGACACAACTATCAGCGTATCATTTTCTACAGGAGTTTACGCGAGGTAAACCATAATAACAATGAAAAAAAGAAGGAGAGGGCCCAAGCCTTGAACCGTGTGATAAGCACCAGGTGTGACATTTACTTCCCATGAAAACACACTGTTTAGTATAAATCTTCGTTAATCTTGTACAAAATGGCGCACCATCCGCGACTGTGATAGCGTTAACAAAAGTTGCCTGCGCAAGTTGCACAAGTGGCTTACTATCGCTTGTCAAAGGTGTACGGCTCTTTGCATTACAAGCTAGGCAGAAGTCTAGGAGACGGAGGGTTGGAGCGATCAAAAATCCTTGAACGCGGGGTGTCCCCTGAACCGACGTTTCGACAAGTGGTCTCTCTGCCTTGAAGAATACGAGACCACTTGACGAAACACAGTGGCTACAGCGAGAACAAGAATTTTTCATCGCTTCGCATTACAGTAAGGCGTAGCCGAACCAAAGGAAAAGCTCCATCCTTTTTAAACGGCGCCCTTTTTATGGAACAGGATCATTTGTATTCGCTTCCTTTCAACAATAATAGCGTCTGGCTTCCAACCACTTCTCCGCGTCAGAAAGCAGATTGAGAATTTTCAAAATAAAACAACCGCGATAGCAACAACAAAGAGCTAGTTGATGTCGGCAGTCCCGAGGTGGTGTACACGGTTTGCTTAATGGTTTTCGAGTCGCGATGACCCAGTATGCGGCCGGGCTCTCTTCGTGAATAGAACAGCCCTGCGGTCTCGAGGAAGTTATCGGAGCGAACGAAGAAAGAAAAAAACAGCGCCGGAGCAAGAAGAGGAAGAGAAGGCCAAAGGGCAACACTTCGGCGGCGAGCTTCCTAGACTGAACGAGTGCTTCCGACTTCACCTTCCGGGTTCTCCACGAACGCCGCTCGTAACACTCCGTGCACCCGTCATTTCACCGTCCCCCACCCCCTCTTCTTTTCCTCCTCGTCCGTAGAGAAGGCACTCTACTCTCTCTCCCTCTCCTTCTCCGCGTCCTCCTCTCTCAGGCCCCTCGAGGGATCCGTGGGGTCACGGACAGCCTCAGGCTTGCCGAAAGTCAAGGCTGTTCTCGAAGAACCCCCCTTTTAACCCACTGACTCGTGTACCGCCCCATGCAACGTCATAAGGAAACACTGGGGGCTATTGTCGAAGTATTGGTTCCTAGTAACGTTACTAGAGGGAGCCGTAGAGCTACTCATGGCAAAACCCTCCTCAATCGACTGCACTGAAAACACAATGGCTTTCCAAAGTGCCATTAGTGACCACATGCTTCACACTAGTTAAGAAACACTATCTTCAGTAATAGTGTGTTTGGTGTTTGCAGATTTTGTTTTGCTCTACTCGAGAGCACCTGTCGCGCGCTATGTCTGTATCATAGTTTAGGAATTTTTTCGTGGTAATGCTTTATTGTTACTGCTGTTGCTTTATGTACGTACCTCTCACCCCCTTTATAAAGCCCAATGACTATTGAGGGTAGTGAAATAAATAAATAAATAAATAAATAATAAATAAATAAATAAATAAATAAATAAATAAATAAATAAATAAACCACCAAATGCAATGGTACAGGGAGACATTGAATGGACACCCTTTGGAGTACGGGAGGCTCACAGTAAAATCTGCTACGAAAGGCAACTGAGGAAAATAAGTCAAGGGGTGGGCAGCTGGAGTATTGAAGTATTTCTATAGAAAAAATCTGGACACAAAATTGATAAAACGAGCCAGGAGGCTAACCAGTAAATAACAAGTAGGTGGTTGACAACGGCACAGCAGAAAACGTGAAACGTGCAGTCATATACGCAAAAGCGGCCCAGTGTATTGCAGTGACGGCGAAAGACCAAGGCAATGGAGTTAATTAAGTTAGAAAAGAGTGAGAAAACAAAGAAACAAAAAAAAGGTTTTCTGGTCCAGGGGCTTAGGCAGAAATTTTTTTCGGGGGGGGGGGGGGGCACCTCCTTGATCTGTAGTGGGGACGAGTAGGCAGATGTGGTCGAGTGTCATTTTCTGCTCTGTATGCTATGGCAAAAAAATTTTCGGGGGGGGGGGGGGGGCACGGGCCCGGTGTGCCCTAACGTGGCTACGCCCCTGTTCTGATCCCAAAGGTGAGTTCCTCGCTTTTTATGCCAGATCAAGGTTTGTAAGAATATACAGCTATAGGAAGGAATTTCCTAACGAGATTTTGTGCTTAGTGTGATGGAATAAGTTGAAGACTTTTCAGCGTATGGTAATCGAATGCCGAAATATTCATCCAATAATTAAGGAAGTATCAAGTCTCCCCGAGAAATTAGATTTGAAAGACTGCGTGCGAACCGTAATCTGCGGTTGAGACCAGTAATTGGCGGAACCTAGCGAGCATGCGGAGCAGATTTTAGATTATCATGTCGCGAGATGGGGGCGTTGTGGGGGATCAGCAATGACAATTCATTGGTACAAACTACAGGTCGTAAAGGAATTCGATAAAGAGTTTGGGACGTTGTACTGGCCGCCGCCCCGATTCCGAGGAGATGATCCTCTATCGGCAAAGTTAATCAGCACGAAAGACGACGACACAAGTGAACACGCACACACAGAACTTGTTTACTTGTGTCTTCTTTTTTCCTGTTGATTAACTTTGCAGGTGTCGCACAATGCAACTTGCAAAACCAAAGCACTACTAATACCCCAATTGGTTCATGTACTTAATGAAGCAGGAACAACGAACAAAAACAAAATGCCATTAAAATCATAATTTACTCAAACAGAAGGCGCAGAAAGTTAAGCTAAGAATGTGTAGTTATCGGGGAAAAACAAGCCGTTTAATTTAGATAAGCAAGGTATTAGGCCAGATTATAAATTGAGCTTGGAGGACCATGTGCACAGGGGACCGCCCCGTTACCAAGGGAGCGCTCATAGCACACAGTCGGCTAGTATTAAAAATGTTGGAAGTATGTACTCGCAAATTCGTATATTCGTACTCGTAATTTTATGCCTTCCTCCTGAGGCTTTCAGAAATAAGTTGTTGGAAACCACTCGGTTTACGCTGAACAAGTCAGGTATACAAACTTCGACGAGAAGCACGAAAAGAGCCTTCAATAGGTTTGAAAGCTGGGCTAGTTGGTGACTGATCATCATACCGTATGGTGAAGTGGCGCACTTTGGACGAGGACGAGTGTCGTGTCTTTCTTGTCCCCTTTGTCCTTGTCAAAAGTACGCTACTTCACCACGCGGTATGATCAAAAGAGCCTTTTTCTTTACCTCAGTTCATGTTCTTGTGTAATTTGTGCTTTTTTTTTAATGCGCTTGATGTCCGAAAATTTCTGAGGCCTTATTATAGTTTTTCAAATGAAGGGAGGCAGTAATCTTAGCGTACTTGCATTATCGGTGCCGCTTTCTGTGCGCGTAGATTTCATGTTGTATTTTATCCTCCGCTTGCCTTACCCGCTAACTATTCTGTCACGATAACAATCATATCTCCTGAGCTTCGGCTTGTTAGAGGTGTCTTGCATTGCATTCTGTATGTAAGGAAATGCGATTTTGTATCTATTTTGCTCCATCGCGCCATGCTCTCCGGCGTAAAAAATTGTGTACTCGTAAATAAATTTAGATTTAGGTGCACGTTAAAGAACGCCGCATGGTCAAAATTTCCAGAGCCCTCCGCTACGGCGTCCTCCATAATCGTGTTGTGGTTTTGGAACGTAAAGCCCCTAAAGTTATTTTTTTCTTCAATAAATTAATCAATAAACACCCACATAAGCCTTCAGCAATCTTCCAGAGAGCAGCAGCAGCAGTCACGTCTGACAAAGAGAAGCTTTGCTTTAATATTTGATGAAGAACACACATAGTTCCAGCAATTTCCTCAACATTTATTTTGGCAATGACTTTCGCAGCCCATCTTTTGGCCATTGCCCCAATAAGTAGTTCTACTGAACGGCTTGTTCACCGTGCAACAAACTGAATACTCTCTAACACGTGGAATGCATAGCCGGAGCGATGTCTAGACTCAAAGTACTGGCGTAGAGGCGTAGCCTGAATTTTATTTCCTGGGGAGGGGGGCGGCGGGGGGGGGGGGGGGGGGGAGGGTCGAACCCGCCACCGAAATCTGTGTATAGTATGTCCGCGTCTATATACACATACAAACAGAGAATAACGGGGGGGGGGGTTTAAACTTCACCCTCATCCTCCACAATTCTACCCCTCTACGGTCGCCACATATTGTTCCGGAGCCGGGCCTTCTGCAACAAGCCTATACCTTGCAGTCCTACAGTCTGGAAGCTCTGCTATTACGGGGTGTGGGCTATTCGCACAGTCATATGAACTGCATACGGGGATTTGCATATTAAGTTACAATACATCAAACCTCTCTTGGGCATCCCATATTTCACATGTAATTGGCAAAGTCAATCGAATATTGGGGTATCTGCATCGTAACTTTGCAAAATCACCATCATCCTTAAAATTACTTAGATACAAAACGCTTATTCGCTCGAAACTGGAATATGCTGACTCAGACTGGGATTAAATCGACAAAAACTTAATTCATTCATTCGAAATGGTTCAAAATAGCTCTACCTGTTTCAACCTTTCCGAGTACAACAGAGTAGCAAGCTTATCTTCGATAAAATCAAGTATTCACCTATAAATTCTTGCACTTCGTCGTAAGTTATTTTGTTTGAGCATCCTTCACAATTTATTTCATCATCCTCAGCTCTAGTACGAGTTTATGTTGCTTCCTCGGTATGTTTCATCCCGTTTAGATCACGCATAAAACGTACGAATTCCTTTCTGCAAAAGTGACGCTTTTTTTTCTCAGTAATCCTTAGCGCGGACATCACAAGAGTGGAGTCAGCTTCCTCCGCATGTAGCCACCATCACAAATCGCCAACAGTCCGCAAATGCCTTAGCTAGCGTTGTAAAATCAGAATTTTATGTTTGCCCATTTTTTGTGTTATATAATTATTCTGTTTCTCGTGTAATCACATCCCTCTCTAATGGCTTTGGCCTCGAGGGTATGCAAACAAAAAAGAAAAGTCTCCGACATTACTTTAAAACTATAAAACATAAAGCAGCTCAAACTTTACTTTATTTCTGCATGCATTCAATAGCGGCACTATGCCAGGCGCTCGCTTAGACTTACTGATTTATAAGCAGCTTATACCAAAAGGTTTCCTCGCTTAAGTACCCCGCATCCCCGCATCGCAACTGTGATGGTTGTCCTTATTTATGTCAAACCCATTTTGCGACGAACGTAATTATTGTTTTATCAGCGTTCCGGCTATAAAAGCAAGGAATACCAGCACACGAGTAACCGCCGATCGCGCATGGGAGGAGCTCATTTGAGGGTCGCGTATAGCCGCTCCCAACTACGCGTAATAAAGTGGAGCAAGGGACGAACTGTACAAGCTTGCATATTTAGCAGGACACGTACCCTCTACGCACCGAGGCACCGCATTCAGTTTGCAACCTTACAACACAAACACGACACGTGATGCTAACAATTAATACGGTATTTTGCGAAGTGCTGTCTACGGAAGTTGGTACTATAAAAGCGAATACGATATCAACCGCCACGATAAATATCCCGATAGCGCTAAACGAAGCACATTATGTGTATGTGTGTGTTCGTGTTTCGGATTCAGCTTACACATAGCGAGCAAGCAAACGCAGCATAACTCCAATCGGTGCTGCCGTTTTTATGTGAAGGAGGGCATGGTATTGACGGCCTTTGACAAATGAGCTTCGTGTAGTTTTGTAATTATAGTAAGGAAAAAAGAAGTTCAGTACGAGAGACCCTTGCGCAAAGTAATGCGAAGTTTTTCGCCACGACCCTCTTGATCTTTTTTCTTAAGGTTTATGTGTAATTTTCGACAAATAAAGCGAATGGCTTTAGTTTTTTTTTTTTTTTTTCGTTTGTTATTGTGGTCGGAGATTGGATTTTCACCAAATGCGAGAACCTTCAGAAGCACGTATCGCCTAGCGTGTAGAGACATGCGCTTTCGGTGATGATTCTGTTCTCTCCGACATTACTCAACGAAACAATAAATGCTTTCTAATTATTCCATCTCAACAAATTTGCGCCGTGAAGTGCGTAATTCCAATAATAACAAGAATAACTAGGGTTTTACGTGCTGAAACAACATGATTATGATTACGCCGTTGTGGGGGATCCCATCTTGATTTCGACATCGTGGGGCTCTTTGAAGTGCACCTAATTTTAAGCAGACGAATCTTAGCCTTTAGGCCTCATTGAAACGCGGCCACCGTGGCCAGGATTCGAACCCGCGCCCTCTAGCAAGCGCATCATTCCTTTAATAAAGAGAATAACGTTCCAGAAATGTTCAGCAATGATCCACGATATTTTGTTGAATACCTCGTTTTGCATCCTTTCTGTTTGTTTCGGTAGAGGCAGTCTAAAATGTCTGGAGGCTGCAGGAAATCACGATGTCATAGTGCGTTAACCCGAGAACGCCCGTGAATAGAGCGACAACAATGGGAATGCACGGCGGAAAGAAGGGAAAGTCGATCTGAGAGCGTCGAATGAGGAAAGTTCTTGACGGGGCGTTCTTGACTTACGCATCCTTCCATTCTTCCGTCTTTTTCTACGCCGAGAGCGAGAAACGTTGGAACGAATAAATCTGGGTGGCCGGGCTTTGGAGACGTCTTTATTGCTTCTTCGGCCGCGCGTATTTTCCATTCAGACAGGCGACTTCCTGACGTTACGAACGCTTCGTTCTCGCCGGAATATTTATAGGCGACGTCGCACTTCCTAATATCGCCACGACTTTCGCATTATATTTCGGTGCGCCCATTCGTACGGCAACCCTTTCTGGTGCGCTCCTGCACGCTCCTTTCTCATACATCGTGCATATCCTGCTTTCCCACGAAAGTGGAAGAACCGATGTTGAATAACAGGGTCGAGCGATCGCACGGTCTAGCTGAACCACTAAATGCGGCCCCTTTCTTGCCTACCGCGCTGCCGATTGTTTTTACCGCACTGGTGCGTGTGGATGGCTCTCTCGGGAGGTCTTGGCACAGCCGCTGTTCTTACTTACTACGGGTACGCAAAACAAACACGCATGCCTACGAAAACCGCAAGTGCCGACGAAGATAAACAATTGCCGGTCTCCTCAGAGCGACGAGCAGGTGAGACGAGGGGCTCGAGTGGCAAGCATTCCCCCTTTGGTGTCGCCAGCAGCTCTGCGAAGATCCGAGGAGAAAGGAGAAAGTGTTCGGAAACCCACGGAGCACTTCTCAGGCCTGGCCCGCACTCTCCCCCACGCCGGCCGCAAAGCTTCCGCCGCCTACCGCGGGAGGGCGCCACGGGCCTCGCGGCGCGGAGCGCGCCGCCGCAGCTTGGCTCAATGGGCTCCGTGGCCGCGATCGGAGAAACAACAGCGCGCCGCCGCTGCTGGCATTCCAGCCATCCGTCCAGCGTTCCAGCTCCAGTCTCTCCGGTTGCCCGGCGGCGCTCTGACCCGAGACTTGCACGCCGGAGAACGGCAGACTCCCCGGGCGCCTCTCGCAGCAGCTGACTTTTTTTTTTCTCCATTTTTTTTTCTTCAGTTCGCGCGCTGCGTTCGGCGTGTTTCTCGAGAACGGCAGCAGAGCCGGCTCCGCCGCCCCGCAGGACCTCGCGCGCCTCTCCGGTCTCCTCCGCCGGGACCTGCCCACGCGGCCGTAAGCACCGTGGTCGTCGTCGTCGTTAGCTCGCCCTCCGCCAGAACTCTTGATCGAGCAAGCGTCGCGAGGAGAGCTTCTTCGCTCGTCGGATGCGACCCGCGTTTCCCGTGGAGCGCTTCTGCACAGTCGCCTCGGCTTCTGTCTTGGCCTGCATCCCCGGCTGGCTGGTTGCTTTCCGCCGGAACAGCGACTCGTCTTCGCGTGTGCGTGCGTTGGAGCGGGTGTGAGGAGTGCTTCGCGCCTTCTTATTCCTCCGTGGTGTGACCGGGCGGCGTGACTGGTGAACCGCAACACTCTTTTTTGCACGACGCCGCGCTATGGTGGTGCCGCGTTCGACTGTTGCCCGTGCGCGACAAGCGGCGAAGACGACGTGGCGACTCTGAGTGCGAACTCTTGCGAAGCTTGGATACTCGTCGACGGGACATTCGAGGAGAAACCAGCCATGCAGTGCCGGAGGCCCCCGTCACTTCAGTCGTCCAAACTACCCCGCGGGCATGCTGCTCCGCGTCTTCGCCGGATGTCTGCTCCTGGTTAACACAGGTCAGTGATCTTGCACTTATACGCTCGATCGCCCGCGACGAGATACTGCGCGCCTGCCCTGATACCTTTGAATTCTCGGAAAACCGCTTGCTTGCTTCTCGAGTTGTCGTGCGACGTAAAGCGACACTGGCGACGAAGACCTTTCATCGAGAGACGCGGCGAAGCAAGACCATCATTTTCGATAACTCCGCTTGCAGGTGCGGCGTCCTTCTAGCAGTCAGCTGAGAAATCTCAGATGAAAACTTATTTTAGTTCTTTTTCTAGGGAGCAGACATATTTCTCCGCTTTACAGTCGAATCGCGTTTATTGGCCCGCCGCTTAATCGCCTCATCTTCGAAACGCATTGCTTCGTGCCCGTGCGTGCACTTTCCCGCACGACTTCTGTGATTGCAGGTGAGAGCGCGCTGCACAGGCAGCGCGCTCTCGCCATTGAGATGCTGAACGCAGCTAAGGATTCGTATCCGTTGAAATTTAGCGCACCGAAGGATCTCTCGAACGGTTCGAATACTTGAAATCGGCATTCGCGCTAGGCAGTTTGGTTTAGCTTCTGCAGCTGTCGGGCCAGTAACGACACCAAAATCTAGTCTTGCGTAACTCACCGCTTTACTGACTGCTGGTTTTAACAGCGTGTATATACTACGGCTACAGGAGAATTTCAAAATCACGCGGTTCGGGAGATCGGCGCAGAAAATCTTGTGGACGCCGTGGAGCAACACTTTTTGCGCTGCAGCGGCTACGTTCTCGAGCGTTTCTTAGCGTTGTCGCAAGCCAAGGTTGAGCAAGCAAATGGCCGCATGGAAAGTCAATTTTTTATGAGCATGTTTTCTGCGAACGTGCTAAAAACTGCCTTAGTTTTTGTTTTGTTTGTTTTCTTGCTTGCTTGCTTTATTGCGAAGAACCTCCCAGTTCGATGGGATGCATCTTTGGAAATGCAGATCAGGAACTTGCATGTAATACATCGCCGCCACTTCGTTCATTTCTCTTCATTGCTAACCTTGTCATGTATATGTGCAATGTCCCCGCCATAGCATTATTGAATGTTAAAGACTGCAATGAGGACTAGATAACTTAGGATAACATTAGTTCGTTTTTATAGCTTTCTTTTTTTATTCTTCATCACCAGTTTCTAAGCTCTGATTGATGAAAGCCACTGATCCTCTTAAGAGCTTTTGGGTTAGCTTATCTACTACATTCAGTGGTGTTATGTCACCGCTTGCTTAACTCAAAAGTTTCACGATTTCTGCCCTCCCATATTTCTTTTACATTTGGCCCACTGATGCTTTTCCAAGGGGTTTCCGGACTTATCGCACACATTGAATGCTCGGATTATTTTTTTAGCGAAATATAACTTCCTTTTCGAGGACCATCTACTTATCGGATTCAGTTCTTGTTTCTTAGGTATTCGCTTACTCTAATTTACTGAGGAAGTAGTTGTAAACGGGAACCCAGATCTTCTACTACTTACACGGTTGTCTTAAGTATTAGTCCTCTCGCTTACGACATGGCAAACAAAGTCTAAACTTCTAACCTAAACCGAGGGACGCCATTCACGGCTACGAATGGAGCCCCGTTATTTATATGTTCAGCATGCACGGTCTTTACGCGAGGAGTGCGTAACTTTTACAGTACTCTTTTCAAAACACGCGTGCAGTTAAGCAACGGTGTTTCCCGTTTGTTTTCGAAATCCACCAGTTGCGAAATGGTCCTATGCAAGCGCATTCACGCATCCGTGATATCGACAAAAGGTCTCGTACATAAATATCGCCGCAGAAGGTCGCGACGACACTGTTTAATTTCGATCGGGACGAGAAAATGACTCTTACACAGAATCTTGATTTCCGATAATTGGTCGCGCATAACTGGGGGAAATCAACGTTGCAGAACATAGACGAACAAAAAAGGAAAAGAAACGTACAACGTCACATCATTGATTAGCCTTGAACTCACTTCGGGAAACAGCGAAAGACTCAAACGGCGCTTGCTTTCCAAATAAAGGTTATCGTTTACAAACAACGGCGATGGTGGGAATTGTGCAATGAACAGGGCTCTTATTGGACAAAAATTGGTGAGCGAACATTTCGGCCAGTCATGAAGCTGGACACAAAATTTGCAACGCTGACTGTCTGGTCTATGGCAATGAGTACTTACGAATTGAAAGCATTGCAGATACGGCCACACGTGGTTTTACTAGTGTATGTATGCGTTTTGTGTAGTTTTTGTTTTTAATAAACAACATCCTAAAAGCCACTCTCTCTTGGCGATACGCACACTTCTTCGCCCTATACAGCATTGTCTGATGTGGCCTCCAAAATCTGTGCACGGGTGTCACCATTCTCAAAGGATCTGCGTAACCTCCGTAACCGTTGGCATAAAGTGGCGGACACAAATATCATGATATTGATATAGATAACTGAACAGCGTGTTTATCTACATATTTGGTCGTTGTTTCGAAGTCGTTCAATTTGACGTCCAGCGGCAACTGTGAGTGCCGAAAGTTGCGCATGAAAAAGTCCACCCGACAACGTGTAACGAACTCAGTTGTTGGCTTTTACAAGCGATGGGATTGTCAACACTCGTCATGATTCCGTGGTTCTTACAGACATAGCGAACTCCGAGCTTGTGCAGAAGCTCTGGTGCCGCCCATCCTGTGTGGGCGCTTTTTCCTTTTCCTCTTTTTATTTTATCGACGTGTGTCCTCCTTCCTGCCCCTATTTCACCTGCCCTGTGCAGGGTAGCAAACCGGTTACTAGTACCAGGTATACACCTCCCTGCCTTTTCCTTTTCATCCCTGGTGTCGCCTAGCACCCCTTATGGCTTCCTCCTGGAGTCCCTGAAAACACTGGGCGATGGACCTTTTAACTCTTGCCTCTGTAAAAGCGTATATGCCAAGACGGGCCCTAACGCGAAGAGTAGCACTTCAGGCAGATGGTCGCAAAAAGCCATCTGAGCTCTCGCAAGAATCATTCGACCGCATTCCATTGATCTTTCGTGGCGGGTAGGAAGAACACGAAAAAGAAAAGCAACACCATCAATCCGTGCCGGATAATCAGATGTCGTTTAACGCACTTGCCATTGGCCCTCATTCCCGGAGCTGCGGGAGGTGGGAAAGAAAGAGAGTGAGTGAGGTGGAGAGGAGGGTCGGAGGTGGTAAACGAGGCAAAAAGAGGGAAACGTTAGGTCGTTGTGTCTCGTTAGGGACGATGGAGGCAGCAGCCTCCGGGCCCAAAAAGCTGCTGCTGCGGCGGTGCCGATTCAACCGCTTGCGTTGCTTGTTTTTGCGCGCCCCATACGGTCTCCAACGTTGAAAGGACAAAGCTGCAGTGCACTGGAAAAACAGGAGGAGTGGACGCCGTGGCATCCTCCACTGAGGCGAGCAGGGAAGAAGGACTCGGCCGACGCCACGGGCGGTTTGCGCGACGCTTCGCTCGCCCGCTGGGACGAGCCGCTCTCGCTCTTTCTCGTCGCTGGCCTCCGAACGAACGCCCGGAATTCGGCGCCCACAGCAACGTTTCTAATTGGATCATCACGTGACGAGAAGAGCGCCAAAGAGGGAATGGGGGGGGGGGGGGGGGACAGCGTCGTGGCTTTTGGCAGAAACGACCGACCGGCTCTGCAGAGTTTTCTCTCTCAAACACACGCACACACACACGGACCCCTGCCTGGCGAAGGATCGCAGATTATAGCTACCGGTCTTGGCGTTCGGAGGGCAAGACGGCCCTGGCATGTGGATGGAACCGGGCAGCCCAGATGGGCTCGAACCTAAAACGAGCGATAAGTTCGGTCGAGGAAGGAAGCTTCGAACATGTTATCCTCATAAAGAGACTTCGCTTCCTGCACCGTATCTCCTAGACTAGGTTAGCGCTAACCATAGAGACTGAACATTATTGTTTTACCGTTTTCTGTTTCTATAGAAGAGAGCGCGGGGGGCAGGGGCTGGGGATATGTTTTTCGAAAAACATGGTGGTTTTGTGAGCATGAGAGTCTGGCTCTCATATATTTGGAGTATGTTTCATGCACCTTATAAACGAATGCCTGCATCCCCGTAAATGGTGCTTCCCACAGCTTCTCATTTAGGTTGAGACTCACTCGTAAATGTCTGTCTGTCTGTCTGTCTGTCTGTCTGTCTGTCTGTCTATCTATCTATCTATCTATCTATCTATCTATCTATCTATCTATCTATCTATCTATCTATCTATCTATCTATCTATCTATCTATCTATCTATCTATCTATCTATCTATCTATCTATCTATCTATCTATCTATCTCCTTTCACTTTCAACCACAGTCATCCGATATGTTTGTGAGAGGCAGCCGGAAGACGCTCAGCCTATGAGTAAGTGGCCCGCGAATCAGAGATTCGCTACGAGAACTTTCTTTTTCCTCGGCTCGTCTTTCGACGAGACAAAATACGACGTGCTGCAAAGCGCCAGTAAAGCCGCCTCCGATGCGTGCGCGCGCGTTTGTAGAGTGTATAGACATCGCTGGTTGCGTTATAGTATGTATAAAGGAACCGGTTACACTTCTAGAGCAGGGGATTTAACCCGAGACAAACGAGCCTGCCGACGAACGAGCAGGGCTCGCCGCATTTCGCCCGATTAGTCTCTTATGGGAAAATGAAGCCGGACGAGGAGAAGACCGGGAGAAGCATCATCCTCGGCGGTTCGGGCCGCATTTCGCGGCGCAATTTCTTTTTTTTTTTTTTTTGCTAGCGTCGCGAGCAGCACTCGTGCACAGTCGCGCTCGGGCTCAGGTGTCTCGGCGCAAATCTGGCGCATTAATAGCGCAGCGAGCGTGTATTTGTGTCCAGTAATCATTATAGGTGGGAGTAATTTATCGTTAATTAATACTACATACTTTAGGACCGCGCTGGGCGTATGGCCTTCGCTAACGAGCCCATCATTTCCGGAATAACCCGGCAGACACGCGCAGGACATAACAGACGATAAACGAGTCACTGGGTGTGTGTGTGTGTGGGATAGAGGTAAACACGCGTAATACGGTGACGTCGACGTTCACAACTGTCGCTATACATTGTGAGTACCGTGGGATGTCGGCCTAGATAATCATCGGCGATTGGATGTGTCCGTTATTCGCGTATCCTCTTGCACGGGCCATTTCGCTTAGAGTGAGTACGCGAACGCCTTGAGTGGATGAATGTGTATATGTTTACTGGTCTGCAAAGCACTTCAACTAGCATTCTACAGAATCAGCCAGCCTAACATCTTCAACTTGTAGCTAAAGTTTATCTTTCTCCCTCACACACACAGACGTGCACACACACACACACCACACACACACACACACACACACACACACACACACACACACACACACACACACACACACACATTTCTTTAGCACACAGTGGTTGTAAAGAAATAGAATGTCAAAGAAACCAGACTGATGAGCTATTTGACCATAGAAAAATGTACGCTGGATAGTTGCGAAACGCACATGAATATTTGCCGTCGTTCTTGATAGAAATGCTGACGGCTGGAACGGAGTGTCGAACGTCAACGTGGCAAACATGCAAGATTAAAGCGGGAGCAACAACCTGCCTCATAGTGACGATACGTAGTTAGAAACCTAGGTCGTTAGCTATACCATGCATCCAATGTTGGCATATGGCGGGTTCTCGTTTACTCTAAGTCTGCGAATTTGTTTTTGTCCGCTAACCATTTCTACATGCGCATCTATCCATGCTGCCTACTCGGTGCTTTTCCTTGCTTGGACCGCGAGTCATAACGATGGCGCACCAACGGAGTCTATAGACTAGCTTGGTTGAAGCGAGAGAAAGAAAGACGAATGAAGGGAAGGTAAACAAAGGAATGAGTTTTCGGTTGGCTACCCTGCTCATTTGGTCTCTAGCAGGTGTTACGTAGATATAAAGAAGAGGAACATTCGAAAGCTTGACGCTCCTGTGTCTTCAGGAGTTTCCGCGTCCGTAATCAACGGAAGCCCGCTTCCAATGTTTGGTCGCTTCAGCCACAACATTCATATGTTGAGATAATGAGCACGCGCGCGCCCGCATGTATACACGCTAATGCAACATGAAACTCTTTCATGGGGGGGGGGGGGGAGAACGCCGGAATTCTAATTTTGTATTCTCTCTCTCTGTCTTCGCGGTGTTCGTGCAAACACCGTTACTACATCGAGGTTTGCCTATTTCGGAAAGGGTTATATCGATCCTAATATCCGACGTGCGTGTCGCCGGAGCGGAAAAGTAAACAAGCAAACTCCAAAGGAGCCTCTTTATTTCCTCGATATCAACGAGAGATGAAAGGCGCTCTTCTCACGAGCTCCCTCCTAGCTTTTGCTTGACGCGTGTTCCGAGGCAAACATTTCTCGAGAGGAGAGGCCGCCGCCGCCGCTGTAATCGTCATTACTTTAAACAGAGCCGCGCGCTTTCAAGAGGGGGCGCTCTCGCAGTCACGGTGAAGAAGGAAACACTTGGCGCGGCTCCAGAGGATCTCCTCCTAGAGAGCGCCGTCGTGCGCACTCTTCCATGGATCCACGCCTTCCTCTCTCCCTCGAGCTCCCTTTTTCCTCCTCTCCCTCTTCCACACACGCCGTCCTGGAGGACGCCCGTTTCCGGAGACGTAAATCTAATTTATTCCACTGATTCGTTCCCGCTTTCAACCGGCCATGCATTTCTATCCGCAGGCACAACACAACACATACAGCGTCATGACTTCCCCACCGCGCTCTGTTGTGGAAGCAACGGCGAAAAGGACACAAGTCAGCGCGGTGGCGTCTTGGCGCAAAAGAACAGCACACTCCCGTCAGGGAAAATGAATAATGCTTGTTTCGCGGGGCGTTCTCTCTTTATTCCGTATTTGCCTAGGCATGTAGGGAGCGAGCGATAAGGGAAAACTAATCGGGGTGGGCGACCATTTTGAGTGTAGCTTGTTTCGCGAGGAGGCGCGGGGTAGGCGCTAAGTTATTGTACCCTCCCCCACTTGTTCGCCGCAGTGCTCCATAAAGTGACACAAATGTGTCCGAACGACCGAAGGATTCGTTTTTGAGCCCTTGTGTTAGGCGAGTACCTGTTTGATGTGTGTTTGCCCCTGGAAGCAGTGTTCTTCGGGTAGTCTAAAAAAAGGAGGTCAATAGATGAACGAGTTTCTCTGGAATGTTTACAGTTCTGTGTCGCACTGCTTTCCAGTTCGCGTAAACACATTCGAATATGTCCCCTTTTCGAGAAGCAATTCAGTATATTTGCGGAGCACTTCGATCACTCGCATTTTCTCCCTGGAAAACAGCGGAGTGGTATTCTCTCCAGTATGTCGCATAGGCGAAACAGAAATGCTTTTTCCATCGGGGGGATTTATTCAACCGCCAACAAAGAGCGTGGAATCCCCTCTTGTTTTCTGAAAAGGTGAGCACGAAGCACGGGGTTCAATATCACTTTTTTTTTTGTCCGTATGGAACAAAGAAGCGCGCTCGCACCCGTGCGTATATAGGTGCACGCGTATTGGTGGGATTTTTCGTTTCTCGCTCGATCCAAGTGCACTCCTGAAATGGGTTTGCCTCTTTGGAGGCCGAAAAGAGCAATACTTGAATCAGCACAACGTGCGCCCATCTCGCAAACTGCGCGTCCTTCATTACTTGGGCCTTGTGTAAGATGTTACGCCGCGTATAGATATATATGGTATAGCATATATATGGTTCGGTGTTATTAAATGGGGCGACCAATTGCCTAGCATTGTTCGAACGATCAAAGGCTACAAAATGCGTTCTTGCATTTTTCAATAGGCATTTCGACAGGCAATCTTTATAAGTTTTGGTACCGTTGATGCCTTAAAACTATTACTAGAAAGAGAGTTTGAGACGGAATGGTTTTATAGACATAATTACCGTAAACTTCAGCGTATAATACAAAGCCGTGTAACGTACGAGGGGCTAGTTGGGGGCAGCGAAAATCGGTAAAATAAAACGCGGTTTGCGAACACGGCTACTAAAAGTCGAAGCGTTTTGAGAACTCTCCACTGAGTAGAGGTTGTGTGAAGTCATGAATTCGCATCAATGCGCAAAACCGTTCCTGGCGTTTCAACTAGACTTCCACGCGTTGTGGGACAGCACGTCACACCCGTGTGGCAGCTGGAACAGTCCCGGCATTCAATGCTCACGGTCGACAGACCGCTGGCGCCGCAGAGGCGCTATTCCTGCGGGAAGCACGAAGAACTTGAGATATCGGTTGGCGCAGACGTCTCCCAATCAATTATTCAAATTGCGTCCCTCGCTTCATGCACGGTAGAGCTTTGCAAGACACTCCTGAGGCATATATGGGCGGGTGTGTCGCCCACCCGTCGATCGACGATTGTTGCTCGCGTAGAGTTCGCCGTATGTACCGTAATGGTAATCAAGCCTCGCTCGAATCATGTCGTCAACTTTTATTCGCGGAACACGGACAAGGAATGGTAATTTGATATGAACGTCTCCGTTTGAGGGGGTCGTAAAAGAAGAGCGTTATGCGACACAAAAAAGTGAGCGAGTTGACACGTATTCATCTTTCAGTACCGCGAAGCGCTCAAGCGCATCTTCATGAGTCGTGAAATATCGTGAGCCGCTTCGCACACCCATGGGTGCAGAAGAATATTTATAGTTCGCGTTTTCGGCACATGATTGTCTCGCGTGTCGGAAAGGCCAGCAGATGATTATCTGCCTTGAAGAACATTAGACCCGAAATTCTTCACGTTTTGCGCTCGTGTAGGTTCTCTTTAAGCGTCTGCTTTATGGCAGAATTTTTAACCAATAGCACGATTGCATTGGTATATGTGACACAATCTTCGCTGTGTCATTTCGTGCCGACGAAAATTTTTTAAGTACTATCATTGTATTAATACTTGTCTGAGCATGTTATGTACCGGTATTTTTGCCAATATTACTACGAATATTATGTTTTGCTGCTCAGAAGTATCGTCAATTTTTGTTGCAACGTGAAAATTTTCAAGGAGTGTTCGACTATGATGCCTCTTTCTGCACTGAAAATGCGCAAATCTGTGTATGTGTACTAAAAATTGAATAATTCTTCAAGTTTCGATGTAGTGGCTAGACTCGTTCGGTAATATAATCTCCGGCATAATGACTGGCTGGAAAATGTCCTTATGAACAATTGTAGTATAAAAGCTCTTATTGAATACAGTCAATGACAGTACCGAAGCAGCCGACTTACCAAAATAACCGTGAGAGTTTTTGCTTCGCGTGCTTATTCCGCGGCTGCTACGATGCACCACGCGTGCATGCAAACGTGCTAGACTTGAAATCATTGCTTGTAATATATCCGGAGTGATGATTCGCGTTCTTTTATTCGTTTTTTCCTGGTCGCTTCGGCCGTGCAACTTCTATAAAAAAAAGGAACACGGTAGCTCCTTCGGCCGGCAATCATTCGTTCCAACTGCCAAACAAGTTTCCATTCTGTTTCCTGTCAACTTACGCCGACCCCCTTGTATTTTTTTCGGCGAAACCTTCCCACGGCATAGTTCCCATTTAAATTTCACCGCCACCGATCACTCAGACGATGTTGCGTCGAAATTCCCGACTTTATTGTCGGCACCTCAACTCCCCCCCCCCCTTCTGTAAGGCGTGTCCACGCTGAGAGCAGGCATTGTTAGCACGGAAGGCGTGACCCGAGTCGCCGGAGACGTCGGCGCTACGCTCACGCACTCAAAACCAGCTATACGCCATCGAAGCTCCAAATCTCGGCCGCCAAGCAGCAACACCGCGACGACATGCAATCACGATAGGCCATCGCGTGACCGTGTATATATACACGAAAGACGAGTCCATATACGCCCCAATCACCGACTTCCCCGTCCATTCTGCCACACCGTCTTTCCTGCTATATATGCATGCATCCTGACGCCCCCCCCCCCCTCCTACTCATACCGTGTCTATACAAGTACATTGCGCATATATGAACACGCACGAGCTACTAAACCCTCTCCACCTCCTCTCCACCACCGCCGACTCGCTTCAGTGCACGGATCTCCAAATTCTGAGCGATGGGGAGGTAGATTCCCACCTCCGGTGGAGCGCCGATCGAGTCCCAAGCCGCGTGTTTCGGTTGGCGTCCCTCGCGAGACTCGGCCACTATATGGCGGTTATAGCTGCCGCCGGCCACGTCTGGCAATTAGAAGCGTGCAGCATCCGCCCACATATTGGCGAAGGCAAGGAAACGGGCTCGAATACGCCGAAGCTGCTTGCGTTTTCGCATAAACGCGGTTTGTAGACGCAACGGCGCCTTTGGATTCATTGCGTCGTGCACTAACGTTGCGATTGTTACGCGCATGCTCGCAGAGATGGAGAGAGGAATGAAGAGATAGACAGGGAGGTTTACCGTATCATGATACCTGGTTTCCTACCGTGTGCTGGCGAAAGGTAAGAGAGAGGTTAAAGGGAGAGGAGCGGAAAGCACTAGATGATTAGGAACACAGCAAGGTTTCGTCCGTGTTTATCGTTGTACCATTTTGTTAACGTTGCGCTGTACGCCTTCAAAGTTATCTCTCCAACTATCCTGATCAATCACATTGATCATTAAGTCTAAGGAAAGAAGAAACAGGAGAGAGAGGAAAGACACGGATGTTAACCAGTTTAGAAAAACAGGTATGCTACCCTACGCCGGGGAAAGGGATGAGGGAGTTCGAAAGTTGGATGTGTAAAGAGAGAGAGAAAGGGAACACAAACAGAACGTCACAATGTGTCAGTCTTGTGCAATATACGTACATCACTATAATCGGCTCTTCAAGCCTGTGCACTCGAGCTGCAGCCAATATATACACTTACGTCCCGAATAGCTCGTGCTCGCTTAACATGGGCGCAGAAGAATTAGCGAAAGCTTCCTCGTAACCCTCACGGCGCTGCACGTTTTTACAGAGACAGATTACAGCTGGGACCCCCCGGTGTTCGCCTTCCCGTCGTATCTGCTGTGCGGCGGACAGGAGTGATGGCAAGGTTGGAGAGGGTTCGGTAGGGAAAGGGGGAAGCAAGACACGAGCCATTCCCTTTCGCGCAGAATCAGCAGCAAGCAGCGGCGGCCACGGCGCGATTGGTCAGGCGGGGCCCGATCGGCTGCCCGAGAACCACAATTCCCGCGAGTCCCTCTATCAAGTACCGCGCGGGCCTTCTCTTCATTCCGGGGCTAGCCGCTATCGGCGCCCACTATATGGACCGCCCGTATATATATTGCCGCCGCAGCCCGTCGCCTTCCCGGCCTTGGGTCGTGAGCCTGAAAAGTGGCGGGCTTGCTGCTGCGGCGGCGTGTGCCGGCCGGTCGGCTTCGTTTCTCTCTATGTAGTATATACGCGTATAAATACGTAAGCCTTCTTGCAGACTCAACAGGGTCGCCTCGTCGTCGTGTTCGCGCATTGAATGAAAGAAGCTGCGGTGGCGCACGTGTTCAGACGTGCCCTCGTATGCTAGAAATGGGAAGACGACGTTATAAACTGTGTTGCTAGGATACAAAGGCAAGAATGTCCCGAGGATTTGGAAGTATGGCGCAAGCAGAATGAAGTTTAACGCATACAGCGCGTATTCCCTTGAATGAAATAAAAAAGAAAAGAAGCGCGCTTTGTATGAATATAGGATGCAGAGACAAAGAGAAGAAAATGAAGGAGAAAGATAGAAGTAAACAAATAAAAATATCACTTCAAGAAACGGTACGGTTCCCGCTTTTTCGCCCATGGATAGATAGCACGAGTGTCGATGCAGACCCACGCATGCTGATCCCCTACACGACGCTATATATATATATATATATATATATATATCGGCATATATATATATATATATATATATATATATATATATATATATATATATATATATATATATATATATATATATATATATATATATATATATATATATATATATATATATATGCGGCCAGCAGCCTTCTCGGCCGTCGCTGCTTCTTTCTTTCCTTACGATCCTGCCCGCGTCATCCATACAGTTGTACTTGTTACAGTCCTTCCATCTCTCAGTTTATATTTTTCCTGGTCGGCGGCGGTCCGCCCCGCGTCGTGCGCGCCGCGTTTGTAAGCGTTTTGTTCTGCGGCAGTTTTGTAGCGCCGCATTCCGGTCACACGTGCCCGTTCGGCCGTAGTGTGCTGTACCGGCCCCCGCCGCCACGGCGATCTCGGAAATAACACGCTGCGGAACACATTAGGCCAGTGCTCCGCTCTCTTGATGGTCGTGGTGGCTGCTCCGGTCAGAGGAAGGGAGACGGCCGAAGTGAAAAAGAAACGTGAACCGCGCTGCCTCTTCTTCTTCGTCGCCGTGAGGAGGAGTGGGCAACTCTTCTTTCTTTTATATTTCGAAGGAAGGAGGACTCGCCTCCGCGGTGGTGGCCATTTTCTTTTATTTCTTTCTCTCTCGCTCCGTCCTCCTTTGTGAAAGGTGTGCCACGTTCGCTCCGATTCTGTCCCTTTTTTTTTCTTCTTTTTCTGTTCTTCTTTCGGGTCTCCCATTCATTCGAGCACGAGAATTCAACTCCTTTAGTAGTAGTAGTGCATATACACAACGCGGTTTCCCTTTGTGAAGAGAGACCCCTCTCTCGGCGTGCGATGCTGTCGACGACCTGATGGCGACGGCGGCGAAGCGCATTCATCGCGCCGCGTCGACGAGGTACACCACGTTAAGGGCTGGAGAAGATTAGAGCGAGTATGGTAATAACAAGGCGCACGCTGTCATCCGCGCTGCCGTGTGAATGGCATTTACGAGCTGCTTCTTATCGCATCCCTCGAAGAAGCAGGGGAGACCTTCTTGCGAGCGAGCGCCTCGGACGAAGGAGGTGTTTGTTGCGTAAGGTCAATTTTCGCAGGCTCCGCGTCTTTGCAGGCGCCCTATGCAGTGTCGCTGATCGTGAGCGAGCACGAACGTTGAGAAAGGTCGCGCTTCTTTTTTTTTTTTTCCTTTCTGTACGTGTCGTAGCAACTTGGGGAATTCTTAGTGCCAGTTGGCTGGCGTATGTGAAAAAAAAAAGCAGCTACAAGCCATCCGCGCAAACGGACGTGTTGGTAAATTGTTTGCGTTGGACAAACATATTGTTTCTTTTTTTTTATTTATCTATGAAAAATTCATGGGAAGAGATTCACGATAGCACTGTTGAAGAAACAGACAAAAACAAATGCAAAGAGTTTGTGTTTCCTTGCAAAACACCGCTCAAATGAAATAAAAAGAAAGAGACGAAGACTTATTACAAGTGAAACCTCAACCAATCCCCCAGGTTGGGTGCGAGCCAAGAATTTCAGGATCTACATCTACAACTTCGCGTGAATCGTTTCCCGACTTAAGTCGTTCGTCACTTCTTGAACTGCGGATTTAAGCTAGATATAATCCCGACTGATATCGTCTTTCGAATATTTTTTTTAGATTACATTTTTAATTTGCTTGGTTTCTCGTTTAAATCACGTCGCGAAGTTCGATGAAGAATAAAAACGATATAAAGAGGCCAGCGACGTGTATCTTGCGTTATGATGACGAAACGATCGTTAAGTCCCCGTTCGTGTTCATCTTTCGGGAGCGCTGCTCATAGACTAAGCGATAAAGACGAAGGACCCGAAATGTTCCGCGCTAACAGTCGTCTATCCCCCGATATATGATAGCTTAAAAGCTTCCTTCGTCGTTATAATATCCTCGTATTAGGTAGTTGCTTTTAAGTCTCATTTCGGAGTCTTTTTACAACATCGTTTGTAACACTATAGCGAAGTAGGTCAAATTTCACGAGTGTATCGAAAAAAATTGAGCCGTTTCCCAATACGGGCAAACACTGACTCAGGCACTCGTATTTGCCAAATTATTTGTCGTACGATGGGGTCAATTATCATTTCATAATTAGCATACTTACAGGCTATAGATCAGTGCGAAGAAACAAGTCGGCCGCTCAGGCGAAGTGCCACGCGCTGGAAAAACTCAAAACGTAGCAGCAGCTCGCGCAGTGTCTGGTTCGCGTCAACGCCGCCACATAATTCAAAGCGGCACCCGCCATTCATATAGGAAACAGCCGGTTACAGGCCCGGGCCACGTGCGCCTTGTACCGGGTTACATTACCTCGACGCTCTACAGCTTGCGCCGCACGCCTCCCAAGCGCTGCGATAAAAGCCACCTCCAGTGTTCGCGTGCCACGTTCCTTTTCCTCCGCCAGCCGCCAAATCGGGAGGACGGCGTGTCGCACGCGGGGAGGGGGGGGGGGGGGAAGGGAGGGTGCCGTGGCACTGGCACGTTAGCTTAATTAAGGGCGAGCTTGTTTTCGATCCCGTCTGCCCGCTCAATTAGGCGCAGCCAAGCGTGGACCCAGCAAGCCGGCGATTACGCAACGGTTGGAACGAGACGCCATCGTCACGCACGCACGCTGGTCGCTCACGGTGATCCTTAGAAGTTCGACAGAGACGCGCCCCACGGACGAGTCCTTCGTTGGAGATAGGCGAGTTCAGACGAAGTGCCCGAAACGCGAGGGCGTTTTAATTTTTCGGTGTTCTTTAGGAAATCTGAGCGGGCGGAGTTGAGGGAGCCCTCTTGTTCTCCCGGGCTCACTCAATAGAGGGGCAGCGATGGCACGTGCACCGGCGGTGGGCCGAGCGGTCAGCGGAGAACTTCTCGGCGCCTGGATAATTTGAGTGGAATTGCGTGCGAAGCTTTGCGCGTGCATTACGGCTGAACGAAGAGCGGCGGCACGCGCCGACAAATAATTGAACAGCTGCGCCCGGACGCCCGTGTTGTAATGCGCAGTCCCGCGCTAAACCTAACGCGACGATGTCATTATTTATCGCGTAATAACTCATCACTCTGCGTTCTAATTCAATCTTCAAGCGGCGACACCGCATGCACTTTGCCCGGCTGTGTGGGGGCGCGCCGTATTCAAACACGGTTGTGCCAGAATGAACGAATAAATGAACCTTTTTTGAAAGACTGAATAGGCGCTCGAGCTGGGAGGGTTCCTTAATCCAGGTGCCCTCTATTCTGAATAAGAATAGAGAATTGGGCGAGTTGGATCTCGTTCATGGTTTACAGCACAAAATGACACGGACAAGACAGGCGACACGACGACACGGGGGCTCCTTTTTCTATTTTTATGTATGCCACACATTGCTTGTGTAACCACTGCCTTTTGCTAGCAGGCGCCGGTGTAGAGGAATATTCCCAATTTATTGTAGATGTTTATGATAAGCTTGAGCGCACAATGCGGGCAGCACAGCTTATTCTGAAACTAAACCGGCCATTAACGATAAGGCTGGAACCTTCGATGCCACATGTATAAATGCCGATGCGCGCTTATAAGATTACCGCCGTCCGAGAACCAAACAAATGAATGATTACGAATTCGATAATGGCACGTGATGAGTGGTGGTCTTAAGTCTTACCAAGTAAAACAAACTCGTGATGGGTGAGATAGACGGAAGCCTCAGAGGTACACTACCGCGTCCTTTTGCACTGTTAACCATGAACCCTCGAGCCTGGACTGCCCGCGTCTCTTGGGCGACGCGTTGGCTCTAGTCGGCACGGCCGCGGTAGTAGGAGGCCTTACACACACACACACACACACACACACACACACACACACGCACGCACGCACGCACGCACGCACGCACACACACACACACACACACACACACACACACACACACACACACACACACACACACACACACACACACACACACACACACACACACACACACACACACACACACACACACACACACACACACACACACACACACACACACACACACACACACACACACACACACACACACACACACACACACACACACACACACACACACACACACACACACACACACACACACACACCACACACACACACACACACACACACACACACACACACACACACACACACACACACACACACACACACACCACACACACACACACACACACACACACACACACACACACACACACACACACACACACACACACACACACACACACACACACACACACACACACACACACACACACACACACACACACACACACACACACACACACACAACAAACCGTTGTACTCGAGGGTGTAAAGGTAACGATGGTAAGTGACGACTGCACCACTGCCGGAATTTAACACCGCCGCTTCGCTTGGGGTTCGCTGTGTTATAGGGCGCTAGTTCCCGGGGACGAATAAGTGTTGATTACAATCTCCGGCTCCTTCCCGACCGCGTATACGTGGATGACGGCTTGTTCTATCGGTAGCGGTCACGTTGTCCAGCTGATCTACGGCTCAGGGTATACTTGACAGTGTCACTGTTACACCGCTACCACGTCCCGTCACACATACGCATGCGCTTGCCCATGCGCGGACGTAACATCAGTGGTTGTAATGAGGAAACGAGAACAGTAACGCTGTTTGCTAAAGCACTCTTGACAATATAGATGCGACAGCAATTTACAGAAAAACACACCGAGGAGATTGTTTACGTGGTGGTTGTCTAATGGGAAATTTCGTTGAAACGATTGGTTCGACAAGGGGCCTCGTTATTCGTCTGGGCATTATAGCTCCCTCCTGATTGACATCAGTCTTCTTGCCGAATTGCTCGTTTCAGAAAGATCTTCAGAAAGCAATTATGATTGTATTTCTGTAGTAATTTTAGCGATGCGATACCTAGCCCAGCATGAATACGGATGTAAACAATAACCTCAAAACACGGCTCAATTAGGTTAATCGCAGCTTCGGCGCGTAATCTTGAAGTGATAAGCAAAGCAACATCGCTTTTAATATTGCCGCGATTCGCGCCTGAGTTGACGAGGAAATTCTTCATTCTCTCGGCATCATCCTGCGATGATCTGTTGCTCATCTGCGCATGTGACATCGCGCGTGCACCGTTAGCTGAACAAACAAAGCGCTTCCTAAGCGGCACCCATGCTCAAAGTGAGCACCGATCGTTAAAAGAGCTCAGCGTTGATGATTCCATTATCAACCTCGCAGGGGAAATGAACAGAGTTTCTTTCGCGTGTCACAGTTTCGATAATCGCAACAAGCGCGTACCAAAGAACAAAGAAAAGTAGCTGAGCTCAATAAAAAGAAAAAAAAAGAAGAAGAAAAGGAGCTTAGGGACGCGACTTATTCGGGACGCAGCCGCACCTGCCATTCGCTGAAGGTTCCGGTCTGATTCCCAAGGAACCACGCGCACGCACACACACACACTCAGAGACGCGCACTCTATAACGCAGGCCCGGGAGGGTTTACTTATTTTTGCTCTTTGTCGTCCGAACCAAACCGTCGCGTATTACGGGACCGCTTGGATATCAGCCGGGGATTAATTCCTCGCGATGCACTGTGGTGTAGTGGTGGGGGTGGACCAGCGCCTTAATCCAGCACGACCTCCGCTCTCCCCTCCGCGCTTTTCCACGGCGACCGAATAACTAACTCCTTTGCCTGGCGGGAAGCGCGCGTCCCACTTATTACGCGGTTCTGCCTTGGCGCGAAATCCTCTTTCCTCCTTTCCACACCCTCTCGTTACCCGTGCTGCCGCGCTTTCCGTTTGATCTTTAGTCTTTTCATTTGATCGCGTCACGTTCTGACGCTGCCGATATGCAGTGCCGAACAACAACAAATGACCCAGAGGGGAGGGGAGAAAAGGAAAAAAAAAAGGTGTGTCCCGTGCACAGAGCCGCCATAATTCGCGCCCTTCTTAATGACAATGCCCCCGCGAGTGCGCCCCTGGACTGTTCTTCATCTTCTTCCCTTCCTGCTCATTGAGTCCTGCGCAAGCATCGGTGAAGAACTAATTAGAGGATGATAACAGTCGGCACCGCGAGTACGCGTGGAAAACAAAAAAAGAGCCAGAGGCAGAGCTGCGTGTTCCCGGAGGAACAGCATAGAAGTTGGAGGAGGATGGAAGGGGGGAGGGAATGTACAGACACGAGGTCCTTCTGCAGCTCCTGTTTATCGACGAGTACCGCGTTCTTGTCGCTGCCGCTGCGGCTGACGCAGACACTGCCTGCTAACTTCGGAACGTGCGTGTTTGTGCGTATATATGTGCCGGACATTGAGGGAACGAAGACAAAACACGCGAAGAAAGAAAGAAAGAAAGAAAGAAAGAAAGAAAGAAAGAAAGAAAGAAAGAAAGAAAGAAAGAAAGAAAGAAAGAAAGAAAGAAAGAAAGAAAGAAAGAAAGAAAGAAAGAAAGAAAGAAAGAAAGAAAGAAAGCGATTCCGTTGGGCCACGAAAAAGGGTGCGCGCGAGAAATTTCAGCTCGTCACTCAAGCATATCAAACACGCATCCGCCGCCGGCGCTGTTGCGAAAGTGCAGGTATACTCTGGAGAATCGACGTCAATTACAGGTGCTTTTTCTTCTGTTCCGCGGCCCCTCAAAAAATGCACCCGTTGGCGCTTCTTGTTGCTTCTGCTTTCTGTCTAAGCGACTCTTTTTGTCTTCTTACTCTTTCACTTTCAACGACTTACAAGAATAACACGCTGTATTACGTTGTTTGGTCCGTGTATCTGCTACGGTCTCGGATGAGAGTAGCAGTATTGAAAATAAATAAAAAAGAGAAATAACTGAACAAAGAAAACATCAATCACTTCTCATTGGCCCAGTAATATGAATGACAATGTCGCTTCATAAAATACGTTTGCTTTCCAATGAGTTCCTCATACTCTGAATAGAATTTCTCAGGAGGTGCAATCGAATGCAATCGTCACTGAAACTTAGCGGTCAACCTGTTTCGCTGCTAATCACGAGGTCGGAGGCTCGATTCCCGGCCGCGGTGGCCGCATTTTGATCATCGTAAAATGAAGAAGACGCTTATATACACCTATAGGTTTTGGTAACGTCAGATAATTCCAGGAGGTGAAATTAA
Source organism: Rhipicephalus sanguineus (assembly GCF_013339695.2). Lineage (NCBI taxonomy): Eukaryota > Metazoa > Arthropoda > Arachnida > Ixodida > Ixodidae > Rhipicephalus > Rhipicephalus sanguineus. The sequence continues at coordinate 156,141,025 of NC_051180.1, forward strand.
ACCAAAATCTCTGCTTATAGCTTGCAATATAATCCTTACGAAAATAATTAGATTACATTCAATTAGATATTACCAGAAATTTTGTTGAGGGAAACAAAAAGCTCAATAGAAACTCAACATAATTTGCACACACATTTCTTCAGTGTGCCTCACGTGATTTGGGCACATAAAACCATGGAAACATGCACAAGAATGTAACGTCTTGTGGATGAAACATGTTTCTCCATACAGTGCACATTATACGGTGTGCGCCGACAGTATACATGGAGTGTCTAAGAAAAAAATCTATTGTCGTTACTCAGTCGATTCTACGCTTAAAACCATCCGGCTGAAGAACGTTTAATCCGTCTGTAACCTGTTCGTTGACACTTCTTGCAACATAAGCACTTTTAGTAAAAGACGGTCGTGCTTTCTGTGTCTATTTGAATCTCTGCACGTATTTTTACTCGAAGTTAGGTTGTAACATTCCCGTTATAAAAATATCCGGCGGTAAACGATCACTGAGGACGACTATACAGAAAGAGGGAATGAATGATAGTAAAGGTAGGGAGGTTAACTATAGACTACGTCCAGTTTGCTACCCTACACATGGGGAGGGGAATAATGGAGTAAAAGAGAGAGAGAGAGAAAGAACTAGAGAAACATTTCGCAACACACACACACAGCGCAGGGTGTCACAGGCGGTTGCTACGCATTGTCACCCTGTTAACGGGTTACCTTTCTGTATATACACATAATTCTTGATTGGATTCATTATTCATGTTATTTAACCGACGTGACTTCTTTGCTCACACACAAACACGCACACACAAACACACACACAAACACACACACGTGCGCGCGCGCGCGCGCGTTTTTTATTTCACTTAATTCCTGCGACAGAGTCCGAGCGAAAAATCGCGAATGCCCTTTTAGCTATTGATCCTGAAAGTGTGTGTATGCCTGCTTGAAACTCGAGCCCCTATTAATGGCCCCTTTGCGCCTGGCCGTCGGGAACACAAGTCGGCTTAATCACGTTGACAGTTTATTACAGTCCTTTTACGCGGGTGGCAGCTCTTTTATGTGCGGGCATAAATTTGGGCCGCCTTTTAAGAAAAAAAAAAAAGTGACGTACAAATGAAGCTGCACCAATCTGCGCGACACAAAATATCACTCCAGTGTTTAAGTGCATTTTTTTTTTGTTCCTACTAAATACGTCGGGCTCTTTGCCGCTTTTGTGTCTGGGTGCACGCGTGTGTTATCTTTTGTTGTGAGGAAATATAAAAAGAGAAAATACGCGGTTGGAAGGACGAGTTAAATATATTTCGCTGTATATATGTAGCAGACAGCTGGTACCCGAGATGCCACACATCCCTGTGTTTGTATTATATATATATATATATATATATATATATATATATATATATATATATATATATATATATATATGTATATATATATATATATATATATATATATATATACATATATATATATATATATATATATATTATGTATATATATATATATATATATATATATATATATATATATATATATATATATATATATATATATATATATATCTTGCTGCTCATTGCTCAAGCGATGCTTGGAGCGCATCGGCCGCGCGAGTTAATTATTTAGATCTAAAACCTCGTAAAATCCGCGGTGATTAGCATGTCGTTTGAGGATTATGCAATTTTTTTTTTTAATTTCTTTTCCCTGCTACCTTTTTATCGCGAGCCGCGCACAACGCTAAAGTTAAATAGTGTCGCGCTATCAGCGCGTGCGGCCGGAAACGAAAAAATAAAATAAAATAAAATAATAAACGTACATCAGAGTTAGCGCGCCGATGCCGCACGACTCTTTCAAAAAAAAAATTTTTTTCGTTTTGCTCACGTTTTTCTAAATTTATTTTTACCATTTCAGAAATTTCTTTTAGAAGCACTCTCTCTGCAGGATAAAGCGATGAAAGCCACTGGCGCCGCGATTTTGGCGTTTTCGCATGATCGAGGAAATAATCCTCGATAAATTGAACGTTCTATCTGCTTTCGACGCGATTGTTCGCGTAGCTTTGTAACCCGACAGCTCGTGAAAAAACGGCGTAATTAGAGCGTCATTCCAAGAAAAGAAATATTGAAAAAGGAAGCAACAAACGCTCGTACAGAGAGTAAAAACGAATTGACTGAGCGCACGCCTGCTTTCTCATACGTGGAATTGACTGAAAGTCATTATGATTTGCGCCGCGTGCAGGTGTTGTATATTTTGCTTTTAAAGGAGTTTGAAAAGGAAAAAAAAAAAAGTGTTCGTGCTTTATACCACGGCACGGCACAAAAGTTCTCCAGATTACGCCCATGTGCTGATAAAAAAATCATGCAGAGCCAAATGCCGTAAAAAAATGAGACTTTGAAAAAGGAAAGAAAAAAGAAATATCGGAAGCTTGCGTTCGTAACTCCGCTACTGACGGGACTTGTCATGGGAAGTTCTGTTTTCTTTTTGTTGTTTTTCCTTGCAAGCGCACGTGCGACATCGCGCAAAACCAGGTAACCCGATACAAATATACATTGGCTTAACTGCAAAGAACAGCCGCCGTGGTGGCTTAGTGGTTGAGGTGCCCGGCTACTAACCCCAATGACCTGGGTTCGATCCCAGCCGCGGCGACGCATTTCGGGGGGAGGCGGAGTGCTAGAGGCCCGTGTACACTGCAGTGTCAGTGCGCGTTCAAGAACACCAGATGGTCAAAATGATTCGAAGCCCTGCACTGCGACGTCACTCAAAGGCTGGCCAGCTTCGTGACGTTTCGCTCCATGAGGACACAAACCAATCAATAGTCACATACACATGCCACAAGGACCAAACAGAAGTTAGAAGTATTTTGAGAAAAGTCGCTTTTATGAGTACACAAAATACATTCGAAGAGCCTCAACCAGAAATTAACGCACCGCCTCCTCTCTCCTTTTCCTCTACATAGGAGAATCAAGATGTCCCTCACAGAGTACTTGATTAAGTGGGACAATTCTCGGTATAGGGGCTCTTGCTCGTCTATTTTCACGTCCAGGGCATGTTATATAAATTTGTGCCTGAGGGAGGAGGCTTCAGTATCGTTCAAATAACAAAGCATAGACAAATACTGTCACTTGGAGTAAAACTGGAGAGGGGAGGGATCCTGACTCTTGTTCCCAGTAGTTACTAAATACACAAGAACCCCATGAAAGCAAAAATACTGGTAATTTGTGCTCACAGTGGTCCCACTCACTTGTCCTAATCGGTGATAGTAGATGAACGACAGACACTGAAGGAAGGGTGGGGTGCTGACGCAGGCTTCGAGGGAGGGGGGGAGGGGAGATCACCCCTACCGCCCCACTCTGTATCCGCCACTGTGTCCACTATGCCATTAGTTAGCGTCGTGAATTAAGGGATCTGTGTCTAATGCTTTTACTGACATCACTGCTCATGGCGGATTCCCTCCATGAAAAATGGTAAGAGTCTGCCAGCATAACCATTTTTACAACCTGCTTGTACCCAGTCTTCTAACTTTACCCTCGAGAACGATGCCTCTTTTACTAGGTCGAAACTAATTTCACTTTCGCGCTCCGCCTTCACCGTATAATGTATTCTTCGTTGTACCATGCGGTTCAATACTGATTTGCTTAGTCTTGATTGTTAGTCGGATTAACAGCGGATAATTAAGTTGTAGGCTATGCCCCGTAGTCAGGTCTGACTGTTAAAAAGGTAAGAAAAAAAAACTCAGAGTTAGTTTATCTCGCGTTTTGCTGTTTCGGTAACCTAACTAAAGCTAGAGCTAAAGAGAGAGAGAGACCACCACTTGATCACACACATAAAAACTTTAAATCTTGGGGTTTTGCCTGCCACGACCACGATATGATGTTATAGTGGATACTCCGGATGTTTGACCACCTGGGATAGACGGGTGTTTTTTTTTTCGCCCCTATCTAAATGCAGCCGCCGTGGTTGGGAATCGAACCCGCATCCTAGAGTTTAGCAGCTCAACCCCTTACAGCTGCCCAGCTACAACGGCCGGGAGCACCCGTGAGAAGTCGAAATGAGCCCTGTGGGTGAGAACCGAGCCGGACAAGTGCCGGGCGAATGACCGTGCGTAGCCCACGGCTCTGATTGACCCGCGAAGAGCAGAAAGTGGGCAGAACTGAGAAAGGGGGAGAGGAGGGAGGGAGGGAGGGAGGTGAGGCGACAAGTGGCCCGATGGGTGCTCGCATGCGAACACCAGCGCGAGTTGGCAGAGTGTGCGCACAAGCTGCCATCGGGCAGTCGGCCCTGTTCATAAGCGAACAACGCAGCGGTGGTTGGCTGGCGTCGCTTTCAGAGTACTCACCTTTGCGACATACGGGTCGAGTCGTGAGATCTTGGGTACAGACATAGCGTGCGTACCGCGGACCTGGAGAGAGGGGCGCAGAAACAGAGAGCGGCGGCCATTTCTGCCCGAAGCGCTCTCATGTACGAGTATAAACACAAAAAGAGACGCGAGAACCAGCAGGAGAAGAAGACCCTTAGCGTAAAAACTCGCTTTGCAAGTCGGCTGCCGCGCGGGAAAGGGGACGCTGTAGGGGAAGGGGGACCGACGTGGCCGGAATAACAATTACCTGGCTGGACTGTCGCGCAGCCGTTTCGTTCGTGTTTCTTTGTTTTTTCGTCGCTTATCTCGCGGGCAGAGAGCGAGAGAGAGAGGGGGGGAGGGAGGATGAGAAGCTACAGATCTTCTCAGGTTGGACCCCTTGTTTATCGTTTTCGTTTCTACCGTTTTGCTCGCATTACTTTCAGTTTCCTCCTCTCAGCTAAAAAAGCGTCGCTGTCCTGATGGTCCGCTTCGCTCTCTCCTGCCTTCTGCGTAGAGTTAGTAGAGTCTCCGCGACGACCTCCTTTCTCTCTCTCTCTCTCAATCGTTCGGACGGACAGTCCACAGCTTTCTCCCTCCTCCTCTGTTTTTCTGTCCTCCGCATCTCGCCGTCGTCGTTTCCGGCGAGCCGCGCACGCTTCTCATTTTCCGCGCTGTTTTCTATGTGTGTGTGCGCGTGTGTATGTTCGTTTTGTTGCGTGCAACGCTGCTACAAATGCTCCCGCCGTTCAAATTCGCCGCTTTTTTTCCTTTGTTCTGCTCACGTTCGCGACACTTCTCTCTATTGCACGCTTTTCTTTTCTTCGCATCCCGTCGCTCCTGACTTCACCTCCTCTCGCTCATTTTCTCCCCTCCGCTCTTCTTTCTCTCTCTCATTTCTTCCCTCGCCCGATGGAAACTCCTACTTGATACACGCGCAGCGCGGACGGCAGCCGGTGCGTGGATGCGAACAAAAACACGCGCGATCTTCTTCTTCTCCGAAAGACTCGCGGAGGATGAGCCATGGTGTTCTGCCGGGGCAGCAGGTGCTGTTTCTTGCCCGGTCTCTTGCCCCACTACCGGCCGCGGCCGCACCGGAAACGCATACAGATTAAAACGTGATGGCTGGATTTTTTCACTTGCGCCCGGCCGGACCGCTGAAGGACTTTCGTTGGATCGAGTGGCTAGCGAAGCCACGAACCACCGTTCCAGTGGGTTCCGCTGTCCTGCCTAGTCACTGTCAGCAGCGGGGCGTGATTCACGCCTATGAATGTCTCTCTCCAGCACGCGCGAGAAGCTATGTTTCGCCGCATGAGTGTGTTTCCTTTATTTCACCTTGGCGTTGAACGTTTTTACACGCGACGCCCCCGTGAACACGACAAAGCGTGACTTGAAGGGACACAAAATAGAAACGCTAATGTAGCTTACACTCATAATGCACTCGGCCGACACGTCTTGCTTTTCGTCCGTTTGATGGTAGCAGGTTGTTAGACGTTGAAGTTGAGACTCACATATTGAATTTCGCGCCGGGACTGCGGCAGCGGCGGGTCAGTGTGGTGTGAGGTATTCCAAATACCGCCCCCCCCCCCTTTTCGAGGCCTGATTTATCATTCCAATATTTACTCGCTTTGTTTGCTTTCTGCAGGCTGACCGCTTACCATATGTTGTACCCTACCGTTAAAATGACCACACAGAAAGTCCGGCTATCATTTTAAGATGAACACGTGCCAGCGGAAGCAATGCTGCACTTTAATTAAAATTTTGATCTCTCGTCAATCTGGGTCGGCCAGCTTCCAGAGGGGTAAGCGCACATCGTGTAAGCCTTTGTATGTTGGTGTCGACACCGTTAACTTTTCGCATTCGGCATTTACACAGTTGGTTAGCTGCGGAATTATTTGTTGCAATCACGACAGTACACCCGTGGTCTATAGGGCGCTTATAATCGTGATCTCCGAGAGATAAGGTGCGGGCTAACTCCTCATTAACCTGGCCAGTTTTATACAGTAGGTAATCATTGTTATGTTCCTTTTCTTATTGTTTTCACTGATTATCTGTTGTTCTTAGTGTGAACGATAATTCAGCATTCTTTCTGAGACAAAAAAAGAAAGAGACATAATTTGAGGAGCACACGAGAACAAGGGGTAGCTAGTTAAAGGAACGGGACAAAGTGCAGGACCTGGCAGACGAATGGCGCTCGACAGCCACGTCGTCTTAACAAAAAAATTTGTCTTCTGAGACATAAATACGGGATTAATGGCGATTATCACTGCGTCACTCGATACATTGACGATGCAAATAACGGTAATATCCCTCACTTCCTTTCCTATACTAGATCAGACGTCTCTCTTCCGATAGAGTTAGTTAACTCTGTTGGAACATGGCAACATATATGACGCCCCTACATTTGACCGACGACACCGTGATTGATGAGCAGGGCACCCCTCAGAAAACGTAAAACGCCGTCATTGGTGATCCGTGTGGTTTAATCACCTTAGAAAGTGATGGCAGTATAGAGCCCAGCTAATCCTTAATGTCATAATGCACACACATCGCTATAGCTTTAAGTAATAAGGTCTCGCTTCACTTTTATTCGCTACTTTCGTTTCAACGCACTTACATTTTTCAAACCACCCATACAAGGACCAGCGAGGGTTCTAATTAATGGACGTACTGAAGATACATAGAAATGTATTACGGGAGGCCTTTTAATAGACGCTATCGAAGTCAAGCGTGAACACCGCGGAAACAAGAAATCACTACACGATCAAACGTTCAAGGACTTATTTTTGTGTCTCTATAGCATCATAAAAAAACAAACAAAAGAGCGGGCTGCATCTTAGTAAATTTGATCCGGGAGCACGAAATACGTGTATTCGTATAAAGCATTATCAAGGGGGTCGCCACCATTTTTCTTCAACCCCTTTTTCCCCAAAAATCTCTCGCTCGCACTTACGCGGACCCGGCTACGCAGAATGTCATGTTCGATAAATAGCAACACAGCGCGCGTAACGCGGCCAGTAGCACGCGTATGCGCCATTTTTGTTTTAACCCTTCCTCGCCTCCACGCAGCGGCGAGACTGTTTCTTCCTGCGTCTCCTCCCCCTTTCCTCTCTCTCCCTCTTCCTTTATCCAGGGATGACAAATTGACAACACCCACTACGTCGATTAATTCTCCACTCGCGGGATCACGCTCGCGTCGAGGTGCATTACAGATTGCGCCCGAACTGAGTGCACGCCGAGAGAGGGTGAAAACACGGAGAGCGTATACGCCAAACTAAGGAAACAACGAAACGGGGAGCGCAGTGACATCGAGCAGCCCCTAGAAAAGAGCGGCCTTGTTAGTGTATAGTCACAAGGAGGCGCAGATTGCCGGAGAACCGGCTTTGTTTGTGTTAGCAGTGCACTCGCGCGCTCGCCTTCTCTCTCTCACTCGTTATTGCTTTTTTGTTCTGGCGTGAAAGGGCCGTTCCTAACAAAGTACCAAACTATACATTAAGAGAACAAGCCCCGGAATGAGTAATTGTTCGACACAAGTAAGTAGTTTCCTCGCGAACTCGTAGAGCGTATCGTACCATACTGACATCTCTATGGTGCTCCTTTTTTTTTCTGTTTGTTACTTCTAGAGAATATTAGATATTCGGAATACCATGTGTTTCAGTAAGTGAACCTTATCGGAGATGTAAAAATAAAAAAAAGTCATTTACGTATGCGCGCCAGGTATAAAATGGTTCGAGCAATGCCGGGAACTGAGCTTGAACTCGCGTCACTGGGCCGGGCCGAACATACCACGACGTTTCCGTGCAAGAAAAAGTGTGATGAATTACGTGGAAGAGGCGCGAAGCTTGTAAAAGACACCCCATAGTCTCGCTATTCTGTTTCCATGCGAATAAGTTCACGTCCCTTCACCTATAAGGAATCTATAGTGTCGGAGGAGCTCAGCCATGCATCACCCGAATCGTAAAATCTCTCCGCGTGCATAATCTTTACGGTTCTTCTGTTTTTATTACTACGAGTTCCTCCTCGTGATATTAAAATACGTTTGACTCCTTTTACGCGAAGTTTTCCGAGCTGTCACACCTTCCGCCGACTTCGAAGCTCTCGCGCCCTGTCGCTCTCCACTATGAAAGGCACGATGCGTAATAAATCGCCCCGCACTTGCACAATCCCGCCGTGTAAGCTTATATCTCTGTCTGCACTGCCTTTGTAATCTTCGTGCTCAAAGCACGGTCGGGCCAACGTGTAAGGAGCTCCCCATTAAAGGCTCTCCTCCGCGAATCTAGGCTTTGGAAAGGCTCGAAAACCAACAAAAAAGCAAAAAGAAACCGTGCTCATCCGTCTAGCTCGCGAAGCTCACATTGTGTATCTCGTCGATGAACCAACGTCTCCATTCGAAGGAGGGGGGAGTGGGGTGGAGGGAACTTCGCAATCCTGTAAGGAGCACTCTTTCAAGACGTGCCCGCCGCTTCAGCGATGAACTGTTCTGCGCACCCAACGCTGCAGATCTCGATCGTAGCCCTCTCACCCTCCCTCTTCTCGTGGCAGCCGCATCGCGAGCGCCATCACTCATCGCTACAACCACGCGTGGTAGAAGGGAACTTGCGACAGTGTGTACTGACCAGCGTCGAATCGAGCCGGCGCCCTGTCGCAGACACGTCGTGAAGCCGAGGCCCCGCGGTCCACCCCCGTCCCCCTCCACTCCCACCGACAACGACACCCACCCCGAGCGAGCGGCCACGCCCCACGGTCCACCCTCTGTCCATCACTCCCATTTCTCGTCCTCATCATCATCTCGCCTTCGTCTCTCGACGCTCTCGAACACAAATAAAACGGTAAGGCACTCGAGAAACGAACAAAAGAAGAGCCTTTCTGGCTCCTCATTCACTTCGGCGCTTCTTCTTCGGTCAGTGTCTTCAAGTTTCTCTCGCAGTTCGTTTTTTGACGGCGTCGCCCTGTCCTCAATTGCGCCCACTTCTTATTTTATTTCATGGCATTTTCGCAATTCTTTTAAATGTCGCGTGTGAGATAATTCCTTTATGCTACTATATTTCTCAACTTTTTTCTCTCCATTATTACATCAGATCGCCGGCCATTCAGGGCGACTGAATTCCGAGATTCTATAAAAGAGAGGGCCCTCCGCGTTTTCCCTGCTGCGAACTGAAAATGACAAGTGGTCGGCCGTGATAAACGTCCCTTTGTCTCCCTCCTCGACGACAGTCTTTCTTTTCGTTTAGATTTTTTTTTTTTTGCGCTGGCCTAGCTTTTCTTTTGTACGCGCTCTCCACATCTGAGTGGAGAGTTCAGTGCGAGGAAAAAAAAAACACTCCGTACTCGCACTAAAAAAATAATAATAAGGAGAAAAAAAATGTTAACCTAGCTTGTACTTGGCAGCTGGCCCTTATCAAAAAGTAACGAGGAAATAAATTAATGAGAGTGCAGCCCCGTAGAGATACCGAGACAGAAAAAATGCATAAACCCGGCGTTAGGATCGTCGTGCCATCGCTGCCTTAAAGGGGCCCTGAAACACTTTTCTGAGTTATAATAGAATAGTCTCACTATTAGCGCATGACGCTTCACGAATCACATGCCGCAAAAATTTTTAGAACCCGTCAAGTACGAGCGTACAGTTACAGGGATTTGTAGCATGCTTCAAGAGCTTTCTCTCTCCCCTCGTACCAGCGAGCGCGCTGAAAGCTACGCAGGGAGGGGGATCACAAAGGGGGCAAGAAGATGCGTCCCATCGCCAGCGAGCTTCACGACCTCGAGCACTTTCTTTTCTTTTCATTTTTTCTTCGGACGCGCGGCTTACTTTCAGTGCGATCGCCGCGGCATTCCGCGGCAGGCCACGGTAACTATGCAGCTCGCCATGCCGAAATCAGCCACAGACCGTGGACTTGGGTATATGGCGCAGTGATTTGGGTGTATGGCATCATTTGTAGAAAGAAGAGGGAGCTGATTTCTAGCTGTGTTTGAGAATTATTTTAAATTCGAGGCCGCGTGCCGCGCTATAACGTTTGGCTCGCGTGTTAGCAGGAGCCTCGACTACCGATCGGCGGCGTTTTCTGACCATGCTCAAAAAGTGTTGAAGGGCCCCTTTAAGAAACACGCGCGTACTGTCTTCTTTGGTTGGCTCAGTAAAGAGGTAGGGCGTAGTTTCTGAATTGTAGAGTGAAGGGCCATTTCTTTTCATTTTTTTTTCTTTTCTTGTTGATATCACTTCTATCATGCATCACGAACTCCAGCAGCTGTGTATCTTGCCTAGGTCCGCATGTATATATATATATATATATATATATATATATATATATATATATATATATATATATATATATATATATATATATATATGCGCGTCCTTAATCACGTAAGCTGGCTGCATCTAAAGCTTGTGTCTACGTTCCGCCAGTGTGCTAATGAAGTTCCTCTTTCCTTCTTGCCTTCTTTTCACTCTTTCTTTTTTTTATCATTAAATGTTCTTGAGTTCTGCTTAACAGTGCATTGAGCATCAACCTAGGTCAGGCGAAAGGTGCGTTTGAGCACCTCACTAAGGTATGCGTAACAGAAACAAAAAGTCCACAACTTATATATTGTTACATGTAGTAAATTATCGTTGTTGTTTCTTTCCTGTGTCAATGTTTGCTCTCTTTCTTCCTTTTCTTTTTTAGATTAAGTGAATCAAGAAAAGAAAAGATCGGATCATCGTAAGGTCGAAGGAACACGAACTGACTAAACTCTGAAACGGAATCAATAACAATAGAAGAAAACAATGACGGAAGAAAAGTCGATCTAAAGCATACAATACGCAGGTCAAGCTTTACCTGCCACTGTCTATGCATATATGCATAGAGGGAAAGCAATTGGCGGCAGAAGAACATACGATAACAGCGCATATTAGGAGCACGTTCCGTGCAACGGAACGAAAAGGAACATTCTTGCCCGAACGTTGTCGCAACTGCGCAGCGGACGAGATTGAAAAAGAAGCCGTAACTTCCAAAAACGAGCGAGGTAGTACACTTGCACGGCAAACAGCGTCGGCGCTAAAGACGTGAGCAAAGCTCATCCGAGGAGGGTAAATGGGCTCTCTTTTTTTTTTTTTTTTTTTTAGGAGGCGGCGCAGTTCGGCGCTGCTCTCGTAGCGGCTCCAATGACCTGTCATCGCGAGGGCGCACCTTGTGAGCTAACTGCCGGGCAGAACTCTTCGTGCGCAAGGTTTTCTTCCGCTCCGCCGACTCATTGGTGGCGAAAAGAGCGCACGCATGCTCGTCAAAGCTAGCTTGTCTTTTACATTTTGCTTTCTCTTTTTTTTTCTCCTTTGCCGGGCAGTACCGGGCCGTACACGCCTGTCTATTCATGACCTACAAGCGACGGGCAAATATTTGCCTCCGCTTGCGGCGCTTTTCGTTTTCTGCGTTCTTTCCGTCTTGTAACTTCGTCGGTGCGACCGAGCGGCGGTTCTTTTGCTTCTGCGCTCGCCTGCCTGCTCAATATTAGGACTTATATTACGCCCAACGGCGCATGCGACGAGGGGGGGGGGGGTACGTTCATACGGAACGGCTTCGGGAACGCTCCAACGACCGCGCTGCGCAAGAAGCCGCTCGCAACGAGGCCTAACTTTCTCTCTGTAAAGGTTTGGTCCTGTCGCGGTTAGCTATAGGATACAGGCCTCGGCGGCTGGTCATTCTAGGGTCGTGCTAAAATTCCTGTCCGACGCGTATTTTTCCAACAAGAAGACCTGCCAAGTTGTATACCATGTAATGTAATCGCCGTCAGTCTCTAAGTTCGCTGCAGAGCTATACTATATATGCCTATCTTGGTGATCTTAAATTGTAACACTGTGGGGCGAAACACGACGTCAGTGACCGCGCTAATGTTGCCATAACGTTGCCATAACATTGTACTTGTAAGGTCGTTGTTTTCGCTATTCCTTTCTCATTGTTACGCTCGCTTTATTCTCACATGGCGAGCCATTCACCGGGCAGTTCTGAGACGCGAACGTATAAGACCAACACATGTAAAGCCCGACACACGCGAAGTCCAACTTTCAGCACACGTGTAATCCCTACTCTCACGTTACGCCATGTGGCACTGCAAGAATGTGCTTCGAGATGCCGTTAGTTGTATTTAACGGCACATCGCCCAAGCAGAAAAGTATGGAGCATCCCTGCCGCGCCACGTAGATCTATGCAGTAAGGCTTCGACGGTACGATGTTGGGGGCAAGTGCTAAATATGTCCAATAATGTTTCACTAATCCTACTCCTGAAACATCCAGAATATACTTTACATTAGTTCCTGCGGAGACCACGCTATTACGTTCTGCACGCAACTATACGCGTGAAAGTAGTGCACCCACAAGCACGATCACGATTGCACTCTGTCTGCTATTACACAGGTATATTTAGCCTTAGGTACGTGCTGGGGCTTTGCTTATTTCTTTCTTGTTTCGTTTGGATGGGCCTAGGCGGTGTTGTCGCGCAACTATATATACACATATTGTACAGGATTCGCAGCGCTCATAAACGACAGCCATCCTTTCGCGAGGTCGACTACGGCAACAGTCAGCCCCTCATAAATGGCAGCGCTCAGAATGTCATTCGCGCGTACACACTGCCAGAGTACTTTAGCCACGACTTCGTCGTCAGTTACGTTGCCCGCCGTCTCTCTGCGTACCGCACCGACACATGGCGACAGGGTTCGAGATTAAATACGCTTGTTTCGAATGTGGATGCGCGAGTTGAACGAATATGACGTTCGTCGTTGCAGTTTTTATGTACTGTCTCCGGCCGCGCGTGTGTGTTCGTGTTGCTTGCGTTTTCCCGGACCCTTGACAGTTCTTTTCGCGTTGAACACTCGGTGTTCCACGTTTTTTCTATACCCCTAAAGATCCTTACTCTTATTCGTGAGCGTGGCGAAGTGAAGAGACACGTGATTAGAAGCGAAAGCAACCATTTGCGAAATTGCAATGCAGCCAGGGACTGCGAATCAAACGAAGACACAACGTGAAGAAATCGCAAAGAACCCAGAATCATAATTCGAGTCGTCTCGGGATGCTGGCCGTATACAGTACTCACAGTTCTAAGCACTTGCGCAGAAACGACTTTCTGACAGTTTTTTTTTTTTTTCGGCGCCGCTCAGGGCGGCCCTTTTAAGTGCATCTACCATCGCGCGAGGTCGAATGAAAAGTGCATTAAGGATTTCGGACCACGGCCCAGCCATATACGGTCGTCGAGAGAGTAAATACTTTCTTTCGTAATGCAGAAGGGTAGGCCGCCCTTACTGCATTAGAAAGGACGCAAGCCGAGCTATAATCCAATATTTTTCCATCCTCATTGCGTTCAAGTACGCCTAATGCGCTCTGATCTTAGAACAAACGGGGAGAATTCGAGCACGGTTGCCAGAATTCTTGCGCCGTCTTTTTCTCGATATATACTAAGTCGCTGTTGAAGCACCCCTGAAGTACGGCGCTAATGTAAAACGATCGGCCAAGTATACAATAGGTCTGCATGTCCTCCAAAAAAAAAAAAAAAAAGCTATATACAGTAGGAACTGTCTTTTCATAGAAGCTTTTTTCCGCACTTTCGCTGCGACTCGCGTAATTCGTAAATCGATCCTTGATAAATGCTCCTTTACGCGAGCGTGCTAAACAAGGCAGCCCTTAAGAAACTGGGACGCGTACTGAAGACGTACTGGTACCCAAATGATAGAAATATCACATTTTCCACTAAACTGTACTTGTGTAACATTAAACGAAAAAAAAAAAAGGCTTGTATTGACGAATGCGAATCCATCCGTTCATAAGAGAGCCGATTTCGGCATCAAGTACAGGCAACAAGAAGCCTTCTGGCGATCTGTAAGAATGTTAAATGCGATTTATGCACCTGAACGTCGTCATCGTTGTCAAACATCATTAAGCTTGATAATTATATAAACATTAGTTCGGCCAACTAAAGACGCGTGCTCTGTAATTGGTCCGCGTACTTTGTAACAATCTGTAAGACAGCACGTGACGGCAATTGAGCTTGTGCCGTTGCGTATAGTTATTGGCATGTCAGTCAATGCATGGATAACGTTAAAAACGTACCTGAGTATCCCCGTTAACTGACGCACAGCATCGTATGCTGTACAGAGCGAGTTCCGTCTACGCTAAATAAATGTCGGGGTTTTACATCCTAAAACCATGATATTATGATGAGAGACGTCGTAGCGGAGGGCTTCGGAAATTTTGACCATCTGGTGGACGTGCCCCTAAATCTAAGTGCAAGGGCCTCAAGCGTTTCGCCTCCATCGAAACGAGAGTTTCGTCTACGCAGCATAGAACTTACGCATAGCTTCTGCAGGCTTTGAGAATGCACGTCGACCAGGAGGCAGCGTGGAGGACTAAATATGGACGTGAATTTATGCTCCTACCTCTGCATTACAGTACACTGCCCCGCAGCGTAAACGAATAAGCCCGAGTGTCAGGCACGAGATTGCTCGCAGCAAAAGTGGCCGCTGAAAGCAAAGTCAACGGAGCTAAACCACTGCCACCATCTGCGAACGGCTCCGTCGCTCGTTACCTCGCCTCCTTGTGAGCGACGAGTGCAGACCTGACTGGCGCCTTTTCCCTCAGTGCTCGCTAGCATCGCGGTGAAGCGCGCGCAGGACGAGTGAGGCTCCTTTCTTTCGACACGGTCCGTCGCATCCGAGAGGCAGGCCGATCGCGATGCGAGATCCCCCTCTCGCTTCATTAGGCTTATGGCCTCGAACAGCGCTGGCTGCCGCCGACGCGCCATTGAGCGGGTCGTTTCGGGACTTCTCCGTACGTAGGGTGTCCGCGATCGCGCCAGGTCAAGTGTCCGGAGCCCTTCTCCTTGCCAAGAGCTGCAGTCGTCAACCGATGTGTGAGTGTGCAGCGCTCCCTTTTACAGTAACTGTGTCGTATACGCAGTTCGGGCGGCAAACGAGCCCGAAGTTGCAGCTGGAAACAGCCGGCGTGGACGTAAAACTAGTAAAGAAAGAAATAAAGAAGGAAAGAAAGAAAGGCCGTGAACGTAAAAGCTACGTAAGCGCCGTGACAGCCATCAATGCGGGCGCGCCGTTTGGTCCGATGCCGCCGTTGCTCGGGCAGGTGCTTATTGCCGAGAATGCAGCCGGCCGGCGAGACCCGCGCACTCTTCTGTACGGCGTGTGCAATGTAAATAAGGACGGGGCGCATGCGTAGTACAGCCGCTTTGCACGAGAGGCAGCCGGTGCTGTCGGAAGCGACCTCAAGTGATGACGAACGAGTTAAAGGACTGCAAGTTGTGTTTCGTGTGTCATCGCGCGGATAAGATCATGTGACACTTAACCGATCGTCAAAGCGAGACAAATGAGGAGGCTAAGTTCCTCACCAGGCCCAGCTGTCCCGCGTCTTTTTCGATACATATACGTTTGTTTGGAAACCCTCTGTCGTTCGGCTACAACACACTGTTCTTCGAGAGCTATGAGAAGAGTCTACAGTGCAGTGTCGTGTACTGCCGGGATGCACCGTGTAATCATAAGTCATGACGCTGCGACATAATTGCGGTTTTCAAAGTTTTCGACAGGACATTCAATATAGACTCACCTGGCTCCATATTAATTTGCGCATTGTACGCTGTAGAATAGCTTTCAAGCACAAGCGCCGGACGTTTAGAATAACAAACGTTTTAGCAGAAGCTTCCGGAAAATAAACGTTATCTCTAAAGAACACGTACTGAGCCACGTACTGAGACCACAACAACGGCAACAGGATTTTGTGCTAGGTTTCTTTTTCCTAGAGCGGGGTGATGTAGCTGAGTCATTATAAAAGTAATTAAAGTTACAAAGGTGGAGCTTGTACAAAACGATCTCAACGTAGTTCCAGTCAGATACAGACACTTGGAAACTGTCTTTGACTTCACCTAATTTGAAAGTGATTCAGGGGTCACGTGCAGCCATTCAAGAGAAGTCTGTTAAGGACCCGCAGCTCCAGGTGGACGAGCAGAGGGACAGAGTAAAATAGCAGCTAGAAAGAGGGAAGAAAAAAAAGGGGGGGGGGGGGGGAGAGGCATCGCAGGACACTAGAACCTCGCCGCGTCGTCCTCCACTCGACGTTTCCTTTTCTCGACAACACGCGGTCATTGCGATTGTGCTTTACGACTCTGTTCTCCGCAAGTCCAACGCGACAATACTCTAGCCGGAGGGACCTGTTATGCAAAAGACTTCGACCATTCAGCCCTGACCCCCGGAGCGTCTCTCGAAGAGATAACACACGTGAGCTCGGTCAGCCAGTCGGGTGGACACTGCTCCTTCTTCTGTAACACAGGGGGAGAGCTTGAGGTTATGCCCGCGCCGGGACGAAATTACGGCCGACCAGAAGAAGTCCGAGCACAGGTCGCGTCTGCGCGCCGCTTTTGTCTCAGCGCGGCCGCGCCTCGTGAATAGATACCGAGCACACCTGTCCGCGCGCGGGGGTTTGCGGCAACGTACAGAGGCGTTCCTCGATGCCCAATTGGCGTATCGCTGATTTCCTTTCACGGCGACCACTCGAGCGCGTCTCCGGCGTCACGCTCGCGCTGACGTCTGGCGGCTGATCCGCACGCCCCGGCACAGGGGCTGCTAAAAGGAAAGCGCGCATAGGAAAAAAATACCGTGTTCATTGTTCTTCTTTACCAGTTTTCTTTTTCTGGTTCTTTATCTAAGCCTCTACTGCCGTAGCGGCAGCCCTCTGCGGTCTTCCCACGCGCTTATGGCTCGACACGGTACGCCGGAGCAGACAAGCGTTCATCATCCCCGCGAGCCGGGCTGTCGCGTCGTTGTCGTCATCATTCGCTGCTGCAAATCGAACGCTCGGACGACAACAAGGCTCGGACGTTCACACACGCACAGAGTGAAGCTCGGGCCGGCTCCATCGCTGGACCGTTGTTCGGAGACCCGGGCCCGAAAAGGGGACTGCCGTTCCTCGACTCTTCATTGGCCCTGTTTCCCAAAACAGTCTATACATATACGCAGGCGCCGCACCTTCGTATACACCCCGGTAACAGCCACGACTATTTCTTTCTTTCCCTGCTCTTCGAAACGCTCGCTCGTTTTTTTTTTTTTTTCCGGCACAAGCCTTTTTTCCCGGGACCTGCACTCGGGTGTATATTATAGTCGTTGGTTGTTTATCTCGGCGAGAACCTCGTTTTGTTGTTGATGTCGCTGTCGTTTGGGCTCCTGGCGCCGCGGCGCTTCGAGAAGGAGTGGGGTGGGGGGGCTCGAGCCTTTTCGGCTTGTTGGTCCGGGGGTGCGTTCCTTCGGCAGAGGCCTCCCAGAGTTCCACTCGAACGCATCGCGCATTTATTAACGCGTGGACGCGCGAGGCCCGTTCGGCTGTGGCCCGAGGCACCGTTACGTCGCCAACCGGGCGTGCGAATGCTCCGAGATGGGCATTTATTTTCTTTTACCACTTTTACTTAGTTGTCTTTTTTTTTTCTCTTTTTTACCAATCTTAGAGCGGGAAACGCTCGCAAGTGGGCGGAAACCCGCTGCCTCTTCTTCGAGCGGCACTCTCTCGACGATGGTGCGATTCGTGTTACTTTTCGATATTTTCCTCTCGCTTTTCTTCTTTTATTTTTTTCGCTTTCACATTGAAAGACGTTTCTTAGCACTGAGTTCGAAGCCCGTGCGTTAAACTCCATCGCTATGCGCTGTCGGCGGGTACCGTTGAGGATACAGCACTCGCTTCTCTTGATGCGTTTTATTTACTTGTTGGTGGTTGAACGAAACGAAAAAAAAAGAAAGAAAAAAGGAGGAATGACACGAAGATTTATTTCCGAAAGCAGGAAACGATGGAGTGAGTTGCGCTTCCGGGACAAGATACTGGCTACTGCTTTGCACTGAGAGAGAGAGAGAGAGAGAGAGAGATTTGAAATACGAAGGACGGGAAGAAGAAAAAAAAGGGAGAGAGAAAGAGCGCGCGAGCGTATCGCGAACATTTATACTTCGAGGCTCGGATAGAAACGTTCGAACGAAGCAGGCGTCGGGTAGATGGAATAGCAAAAAAAGAAAAGAGAGAGAGAGAGAGAGAGGAACTCGTCTGAGTTGGAGTGAAGGAAATATTATGGCGATTCTGGAGTGTTGCATGACGTTTACGGCATGTCCAACGTGATGGCGCGGCACTCAATTATAGTAAACGGGCCATTCATCGTCATACTAGCAGGCCCTGTAAGAGACTAGCGGCGTCCCTCCAGTTTTTGGTTTTGTTTTCTATCCAGATTGATATTCAATAAATGCCACTCTACTCTCCACTATTACACCTTACCTTATTGTACTCCATTAATTTTTCTATGCTAATTCACATTCTCACTAGAAAACAAAAGTAAGTTGTAGAACAAATATGCCATTTAACCGCTCCAGTTAAAAATCCATTCATCGCAATGCTCTATACTTGTCTCCAACATTCACAAATCTGATCTGGAGAAAATAACATGGAAGTGTGCGTTCCGGAGTGTTCTAACTCGTCGGTAGGCCCGAACTCGTAGCGAATAATTTGACGTTTGAGTCAAAGGCAGATCTGAAGAGTGGCCGTGGCGATTTACTTGTTTTCTTACTGTACTTTCGATAATATAACGGCGTACGCAGCCAGGACGAAGTTTTCGTCAACTAAGACGCTCGATAATTCTGAGAAATATATTTATGGATTTCCTTCTATCTTTGTGCCACAAACGGGAAGTTCGTAGTTTTCCATTTCATAATAGGGTATACCTCTATTTCATAACTGTTCCTAGCTCCACCTTGCGGAATTCCACAGAATTGATTTCCTCTAAGCAGACGGTATAGATGGTAAATATATCCTACGATGACGAACCAGGAGACGCCAGTGCGAGAGGTGGCATCCACTACCACACATTCGCACTCTTTGATCTCCGCTCTCTTTCCCTTTCTCTTTCTGTCTAAGGTGATGCAATGTTCGCGCGCTGGATCCTCCTAACGAGAAGTAAAATTTGGACGAGATTCTAGGGGTTCATTATTTTACAAGGAGCGGAATAAAACAACGACACAAAGAGGAGCAGCCAGGTCTTGTGTCGTTGTTTTATTGCGCTCCTTGTTCGAGGATTCTCCTTCCCATAAAGAGTTCCGTAAAGAGTTGAGGCAATGCCCGTTTCGCCGCCTCGTTTTTTTGACCCACACCCTATTCAGGCTCGACTTCCGATGAGTCGAGATAAGCATCTCCGCTGTATTACGAGATGGAAAGTTGTCTGACTGGGGGATAAGGAGCGTCTCTATATATACACCGCCGACTGAATCGGCGGGAAGCGCGCGGCCTCCGCGGCAATCACGCATGTTCGCACGTGGGCGCCACCGGAGCCGCTTTTCCTTAATGGAAGAAGTTGGCTGGTCAGTTCTGAGAGCCTCTCCACTGTACAAGACGACGGCGTCGGGGGACGCGTGTGATTCGTCCCCGTGGGAAACGCAGCGCTGGGAATTCTCAGGCTCTCATTGGGACGAGCAGGGCGAACGCGAAGCAAACGCATTCATACACGAGAGGTCACGCACCTGTAAGTGATGCCAGGGTGTGGAGGGGTCACCGCGTCTTATCTGTCACCTTCGGGTCAGTAAGATGTCAACGAAAAGTGTAAGCTACTTTCTAAAGGATCAAGACGATACAGTTAGTCTTTTCTTTTTTAAAGATAAAATGCGATTGCTTTCAGCTTTATTCTTACTTATGAATTTATTTTATTTCTTCGCTATAATTAGTACCTAACGAGGTCCCGATATCGCGAAACTTTCCGGGAGGTGTGTTGTGAGTAATGCTTAACAATATATAATAATAATAATAATAATAATAATAATAATAATAATAATAATAATAATAATAATAATAATAATAATAATAATAATGATAATAATAATAATAATAATAATAATAATAAGAAGCTTAGTAGAGAGACTAACAAAGGAACTCAAAGAGAGCAACAAAGATATATAGGAACGAGAAAAAAAAGATGAAAGCACATTGCAACACATAGAATCACACGCAGGGCGCCAGCACTGCAAAGGAGAGACAAGTCGTTAATTAGCACTCTTGCAGAGCGTAAATAAATCAGAGTGCAAAAGACAATGACAGCGCGTGGTATTTTGACGGTCGCTTACAGAATGAGCTGCGTTCATTTGCATAATAGAACGGAAACGTTCGAACAACACAGAGCTCAAGGACTTTCGACCACGCTTGCCGCATGACATCTCGCATCTCTTTCTCATGCTGAGCCTAATTTACGTTCAAATTTAAGTTAGCCAATACATGCTGAAACGTATAGCCTGCTCGAAATTGGGTAATACGGCGATGTCAGAGCCGGCTCGCCGTGGATATTCACTCGTCTTCAACAAACCGTGCCAAATCACGTGCTCTTTGACTCCAGTTGGTCCTCGTTGTTTAGGTTAAGGTACACAGCCCACTTTTGTTACCGCTGCCAATTACGAAACCTATCGTACGATTAGTACTCTACTTAAATTTGCGAAGCTCGCGTACGTTGTGATAATTGAGGATTCTGTTAACAGTGAGTGCGAGTGTTTGAATAGGACGAAATGGCTAAACAAATAAACTATAGTTAGTGCGTTGCAAAACGTGTGCTTAACTATACAGTCGACAAGGGTTTCACAAGAACGTTCACCAATTGCAATTGTAGTGGTTCACGTTATTAAGAAGCTAACTGGGCGAGCTCGCGATGTGACCGGTACGCGGAAGCGCATCGGGCCACGGTGTCTTGCGAAACTGACTGAAGCGGACACGTCTTCATAGAGCTTAATAATTAGACGTAGTTAACCGTACATGGATGTATAGAACCCAACATCCACAATGTGCTTGCGGAAAGACATTAGTACGACAGTATACACATTTGTATAAGTCTTCCTAGCACAACTTCGCCTAGAACAGCTTCATTCGGTGTTGCTAACGGCACTTCCTGCTGCGCCTTCACACAGTGGTAATTAACGCAAACATTTTAAATACTGGGATTTCGCGTGCCCAAACAACAGTATCATTACGAGGGGACTCTGGATTAGTTTCGGTCACCTGGAAGTTCTTCGACGTGCTAGTGAAAGCGCAGTGAGTGTTCGTGCATCTCGCTTTCATCGGGCATGCTTCCATCGGGCATCGAACCCGCGTCCACGTGGTTAGCGATGCCACACCTTTGCCGCTCAACTATCACGGCAGGTAAGGTGCTAACACGAGAGTGATATACTCTGCTCGTTTGTGTATGCTTCCTACACAAGCATCCGTACGTGTAAGCAATCGAATACGTCATTCTTCATCCGGGCACCACTGCCCGCCCATCTGTTTGTCTTCTAGGGGCCCAGCCGGGAAAATAATTTGCGATTCGTCTTCTTGCCCCCGTCTTCGCCTTTCTCCCTACTCGGCCGAGGCGGAATGCATAACAAGGGGAGAGATAGAGAGAGAGAGAGAAAGAGATGACCAAGGCGCAAGCTGCCGACAGGGGTGTATGGGCGAGCGCACAGCCGCGAGGCGGTCGCCTTCCCCAACACGCTGACCGATTTCGCCGGAGCCCGATGACGGATGGCGGCTACTGAATTTCAATGCGACAAGAAACTTTCCGGACACAGATGTCCAGGAACCGCCGGAAGCAATCAATACGGAGGAACCTATCGACTCATCCTGCTGCCGTGTATACGCGGGTACAGAAAATTGCTCCCTATAAATAAGTATAAATGGGCGCGGAGACAAGCGCTCACCCAAAGCAGTGCTGATCAAACGAAACGAGATACAGCTGCCGAGACGTAAACAATAGGAACGGGTTCGGGGCGGCTGCACTGAGGGAGGAAGCAATGCAGGAACAATGCAAGCGCGTGGGGATGTTTCAGTGCTAAAGCGAAGAGAGGGAGGGAGGGTAGAGGTGAGCAGTCCTGTCGGCCAACTCGGTGCGCGTCGTCCTCCTCTTGCTCGGACCGTCGGTCCGAGTATCGAACCGGCGCTCGCTGCGACCGATGCTACAAGCGGACAGAATCCGATACACGGGTCGCTGACCGTCCACTTCGTTTTCGACCTGCACGGGCGTGTTCACAACCTTTCTCTGTTTTTTTCCCTTTTATAAATCCTCTCTCATTTCTTTAGTTGCTTCGTTCAATGAATGCTGATAAAGTCTTTGAGAAAGAGTTCGCGATTGGGTTCCAGAGGTTGCTGCTATGTAGGACGTCGTGAGAGGCTGAGGATCGAATTATTGGTGAACTTCTTGCGGACGACCGTTTTCAGAGTTCCCAATATTCTTTCGGGCGCAATCTTCGAATTCCTGCCGAGCTCTGGGTAGATCAATGCGCGGGCTCCACTCTGAAGAACTTAGCCTTATATCCCGACAGAGGAATACAGAAGTGCTCAGAACACTATACATATAGCTAGAGTGCATTTATTTATACCAAGTTAAAGCCTAACGATTAGGAAAAAAAGAAATTGAATGTACGAAAACAGTAAGCTTGGGTATACTATACAGCTTGTATAAGCGAAATCGCTGTACTAAAGTCGTGCTACACAGACTTTAGTAACAACAGACAAACAAAACGAAAACAGAAGCGTTAAATCGCTGACAGGTTTGGTTGCGCCGATGAAGGCTCCGTGCCTATCGCGGATAGCCTATAGCAACATTTTAGTGCGACAGCGTCCGAATGAAGGGATTAACACTTCGAAGCACGGTACATGGGCACCGTGAGAACGAGGCGACAACACGAAACTCGGTTGAGCACCGGCACCTCTCGAGACTTTGGGTCTTCGTTCAGTGTCACTCGAATCGTGGACCGACTGAATTATTTCGACATAAATAGAACGCGAACCGATTCGGCCGTCCATTAATATCCTGTCGTGCGTCAGAGTTTCCGTCGCCGAGGTCTGATTTACAGAGTTCACAGGGAGAGAACCACGACGAGTTTTTCGCTCTCTGAGCGTGAAACAAACGCCCGACAAAAGAACCTATATAAGCGCTTGGACCTCCTCCTTTCCGCTTCTCTTTCTTTTATCCCTTAACAAAAGATGCGCGTAGACGTCACGCACCTCCGTGGAAAAAAAAGCAGCGTACACGGCTTCGGAGGAGCAGAATGCTTAAATAGAGGCGGCTCACTCGCTTGCGCGTGTAATGAGCCATTGTCCGCTGCCTCGGCTCCGCGACTGTCGCCTCTGCCACGACAGCAACGTCATCGTCGGTCACGCGAACGTTTTATCGCAGCTCGCGGCGTCGTCAGCGAAGCCGAGGAGCCTGAAACAATGCTATTCCTGCCCTCGCGACTTGGCCGGGGCCACCGCGAAAGAAGGAATACGGAATATATACACGAGGGCCAGGTTAGGTCCGGCAACTGCTGACCTCTAGCGGCGGCCTCCGGCGGCAGGTAACCACGTCGCTCGCGTCTGCACGCTGCAGTCCTCTTCTCACCTCCCTCGGAGTGAGCGCGCCGCGATTACCTTCGATTACGAGTGGTGGACCCCTCCATTGTTTGTGTTACGTTTCATGCGCGTCAGCAATTAAAGCCGGCTCGCGCTTAATTGCCGCACCGCCGCGGTTGGCTTCCTTTTACGCCCACTTTGGCTCTGGCGACGCGACAGGGTCGGACCGGGCAGCTAGGGTCCCGCCATTTGCTCTTCTTTTTTTTTTCTGGTGCACTCCCTTTGTTTCGCGCTGTGTCTGATTGCTGGAGCCCCTTTACGAGGCGATCGGCCAACACGCACCGAGGCCGGCCCTGGTTTTGGGATTGAGATTGAGGAGCCCGGACCGGACCGAGCGCTGGACAAACTTTGTTTCGGCTGCGTGGGTGGATTCGGGAAGGCCGATGCTTTGCGGTATAGCAATGGTGGCTGGGAAGAAAGGAAGTGCAGGGGAGGGGTTGTAGTGTTGAGAAAACTCGAGGGGGCGGAGGAAGAATCGAGTACTTCCTTTGTTTCCTCCAACCGAACACCATCCCGACCAGGAGGAAGAAGAAGAAGTTGCACCCACTCTGGACCGCGCGGTTTTCGCCTGATTTCCATTAGCCCACTGTTCCCACAAGTTTCCTCGGCCCAAGACATGTCCCGGCTTCGGTTCCTTTTTTTTTTCTTTTTCTCCGCGTTGCTTAAGTGGCGGGGAGTAATTTTGTCGAGATCCGGCCTGCAGCGGACCTTTGGTTTATTGTTTACGTTGCAATCCCTTATTTATTTGTTTGTTTGTTTGCTCGCGTGCGCTCTAATTTTTGGGACATAGTTGGGAGGCACCGCCTTTTCAAAGGACGCGACACTGTATCCTGCGCCGTCCGGCACGTCTTCTCTTTGAGAAGAAACTTCGAAGCGAGACGATGTGCCATTAACTTAATGCGAAGAAGACAAATCGGATAAAAAAAAAAGAACGAAAAGAAGACAGAGCAAGAAACACCAACCCCTCTCGTTAATTCTCACAAAGTGCATTCTCCTCCCTGAATGATATTATGTTATGTATATCCGCTTCCGTCGTCTTCTCGTCAATAGTAAATAATTCGTCTAGATGGATGTCATGTGTAAGCACGGCGTCTAAAATAAAACTCTGTCAGAGCAGGGCATTGCATTATATATTTGTCTTGGCTAACGTAGACAAAGAAATTGGTATTAAGGATTTAGCGGGCCAGCGAGTGGATTTCCGAGTATATTTCTTTCTTACTTCATAGCTGAGCACTCGCCAAAGTTTACAGGACTAATAGTTTCATCTCTGTAATAGAAAGGCACTCAGTACTTTCCTAGAGGCACTGCACAGTTTAGCTTATGCAAAGCTCATCCAAAAAAATTCAGAATAAACATGGAAAATGTTCACAATAAGTATATAAATTCGCTCTATTTATCCCTTTAATTTATACGAAATCTTTACGTGAATCTCATTAGCGAATAAACGAGGCGTTATAAATAAATAAATAAAAAAGTATCTTTTAACGAGCTGAATAATTAAATTTAGCGCAGGGGGCGGCTGGCATTAAAAACGCGTTATCGAGTTTCTCGAAGTCAGTATGAAGAGGAAAGTGCCAAATTAAAAATGTATTAGGCGATGATGTATGCCCATGGCATCATTTCATACGAGTTCGGAAGCGGCGGCTCAGCCCCGGAATTAGTCAATATATTTTACCGATGCCCAGAGTGAGAATAGTAGCATACAGTGCGGCATGCGTGGAAAGTGAGGCGATCATTCATTTGCTTAGGGATCTCAAAAAAGACAAAAGAAAATTTCTCTCCTCATGTTAGAGAAATCGATGAGTTCGGGTTATTGCATTAGCGCCGTGAACTTCGCCAAAGTAGGTAACTGGTTTGAAATAAAAACAGATTTCTATAAAAAAAAAAGATGGAAAGAGAAAATATGCTCCCACCTCGAGGCCGTGATCTCGTTCAGCTATCAGAATCCAGATATCTTATTTTGTTGTCTTTTTTTTTAATCGCGAATGTGCTTAGTAACGGCATTGGTTGAAAACGCTGGTCCGCAAACAGTTTTTTTATTCATTTCCCACCTAACTATTCGAAACTCAGCTAGGCTATCGCTGGTTGGCTTATGTTGTAAACGTCCCAAAGCGGCTCAGACTATGAGATACGCCATAGTGAGGATCTCCGGGTAATTTCGACCACCTGGGGTTTCTTATAGCGGGCACTAAGATCACTCAGCACAAGGGCCTCTAGCATTTCGCCTCAATCGAAACGCGACTGCCGCGGCAGGGATCGAACACGCGTCCTTCGGGTCAGCCGCCGAGCATCGCACCGCGGTGGCTCAGCCTGGACCTCAGAATCTTCTTGAAATCCCGTAAACGTCCTTCGGCTGGGACCAACGACATAACGTCAGATGGCCTTTATTGCGAAGAACTGTGGGACTCCAATATCATTTTGTGATACAGGTTACTTGGCGGTGAAGGTGGCGCATCGTAACGCTTGCAATATTGCACGTAAGAAACCCTTCGTTAAACACGCAATTTCGTTGTAGACGCATCCGACTGCATGTGCTGTATCATCATCTAAATAAGGAGTTGGTGTACTTAAACTTCAAAGGTAGGCGTTTAAGGACACTGCCACGCGTCTGCGAAACTAGCCTCGCTTTCCTGTGCCCGCAACATGTATACAAACTGTTTCCTTAGAGTGCGCGGCCGAAGTAGGTGACCACTGCGTAACATGACCTGCTGCGACTTTACGCTCCGAACATTGCTATTTCTTTTTGCGCGAGTTGGTCTCTAGAGCCGAATATACACCATGGTGTCTATAGATCACATCCGTGTGTGTTGCAAACTGGAATATGCTTGTTCACTATATCGATGGGTGTATGGCAACAAATGCCACGAAACACTATTTCGTTTAATTAGAAAGCCCTTCCGGAACACTTATAACAATATCAAACTTCATGCCTTATCCCAAGCCACCATCAACGACATGACGGTTAAATTCGCATTTTCTGACAAGAAAAAAATTTTAACTAGAACAGCCCTGATTCTGTTACGTTGGAGATGATGTAATTCCGTCTACACACTTATAGAGACACTTGAACTACTTTCTTTTTTAAAGTTCGTGTTGGTTTTTCTACATTATGTAGCAACTACTTCAAATGACAAATTGTATGAAAAATAAGGGAAATTAATTATTTTCGCCAGATCGCGCTCTGCACGCCCAGTTGTGTGAAAACTACTTCGTTATTGGTGGACAACAAAAAGAAAGAAAGAAAGAAAGAAAGAAAGAAAGAAAGAAAGAAAGAAAGAAAGAAAGAAAGAAAGAAAGAAAGAAAGAAAGAAAGAAAGAAAGAAAGAAAGAAAGAAAGAAAGAAAGAAAGAAAGAATAGCCTAACGATTTCCTGAGCTATGATTTTGTGCAAAAGGAGTAATTAAACTCTATGTGTAGTTTAGACCTTACTCTTCATTCGTCATCATCCTACTTCGCTTCGACTAAGTGCGCTTTCTTGAAGTTATTGCTCGCACTGCACTTCGAAGGTTCCATAAACAAGAACGTAAAACCTTTGAAAGTGTCGTTCTCGTACGACGGCGCACGGCGATTGCTCAACACAGCATCGGGTGCAGGTCGGTCGCTCGCGAGGCTCAAACTCTTTTTCTCTCAACTGCCGCACGCCGCGCTCGCAAAAGAGCGCAGCCACACACACACAAAACAAAGTTAGGCCTCGCATCATAAGGCGCGTTTCGGAGCCCTACGCACGCGCAGTTTGTGCGCCCACAAACGCCCGCACACGAACGTGGTACAAGAAAACGGCCGAGGGGACCTAATTTGCAGCGCCTCGCTGATATCTTCGCTTCTCACACACACGCGCAGTCTTCTTCCATGTCGGGGCTGTCGCGGCCGCAAAAAACGAAGGATGAGAGAGAGAGAGAGGGAGCAACGCCGGGCATATCGAGGAGAAGAGGGACTCTACAAGAAAAGAACAAACAAACAAAAGGGTTGCTTGAACGAAGAGCGTTGAATACACCGCAAAGCGTGGATGATGCCGCATTGCGGGCGTGCATTCCTCCCCCAGCCAGTATACGTCCCTTTTATGCTTGCTTGCTTGCTTGCTTGCTTGCTTGCTTGCTCGCAGTTCGCGTATGCAAAGTGCCACCGCCTCCGATGCTCGGCCCTTCCGAAGAACGTGCCCCCCCCCCTCGCCCCTCCCTTTTATCCCGTGACGTCGCCGCACCGCGGGTCCGAGAAATGGCGCGCAGTTCGTTTGTTTGGGGAAGCGATAATCTCGGAAGACGGAGACAGTGGGAGTCTCTCTCGAGCTGGACAGCGGTTGTTTCTTTGCTTTTTCTTTCTCAAGTCGCTAACCCGGAGTGCGGAAACCACTCGTGAACGTCACGCTGCTTTGCGCGATCGGGTGTCTTTTCTCTCATATTTTTTTGTGTCTGTAGCTTTTGGACACATCCACGCAAAACGGTCATCGTGCGCGCGGAAACGGGGTCTTAGTTCATACCGAGGCGTCAACGTTTTACGTCCCTGCTGGATTACCATCACGAATTTTAGTAGAACGGACGCTTGTTCAAGTTGGTTAGGCTTCATCTTAAGAACAGTGCAAAAAACGCAAGGACAGGGACGAAGACAAGACCGGTGCTAACTCACATCACATCTAAATGTTCATTGAAGTGGACACATGGATCACCGGACGTGCACTAAAAAAAAAAAAAGACATTACGCAGAACGAGTGTGATGACTATGATTACGAGTATATATGTTCATTCCTCCCAGACGTTAACAATGTGCGCGCAAGATTAAGCATAATCGCTGTCTCGAATTTTCTTCAGGAAAGACACTGCAATAACCTGGCGAGCATAGTGTTGACGCTTGCGCGATATGCGCGTGCTCATGATTACTTATCATGTTTGTTCTGTATGACGCGTGCTTAAAGCTATGTGTCCACTTCAGTAAACACTTAGTTGCCAGTCCGCGCCCGTGCTGTTGTCTTCTATCCTGTCCATATGTTTCTTGAATTGGTTCAAGATGGACCCCATCACGAAAATTCCTTTCCTTCTCCTGTATAAAGCATTCAGCCCGCAGGCCGTTTTTCAAGCCCCGGGAATCGAGGGCTCAAGCCGCGCTCCAGGTTTGCAGAGAGTCTTCTCTTTCGGAATCCCAAACGCGGCCGGGTTTGTCGCATTACAGTTCGAGCACCCTGAGCTCTGGAGAGATCGTCGTCCTGGCCACGAATGAACGAAGCGAGGAGAAAGACTAACAAACACGCTGCGCGGGCAGGAAGAGATATCGTTTCCGCAGGGTGCGACTGAATAATAATGTAGGCACGCGTTGGGGGTCTCGTCGATAGTTTATAGAGGGGAGAAATGGATGCTCCTTTGCAGCTCAACTCGATTCCACACGTTGGAATGCTGTGCCACAGTGCGTACTCAGAAACGGGTATTATTAACGTGGAACTCCAAGAAATACAGGGATCTTACGGAACTTGTAAATTATACGGAACGAAAGAAAGCCGAGGAAGAACTTGAAAGCACTGCTCGACGTCGGCTGTATCGTGTTTAAATACCATCTGGGAGGATTGGCGCTAATACGCACCTGCCGGCAGTAGTATTATCGCAGGGTTGAGCGCCATGGATGAGAGGAGGAAATGATGTAGATTGCTTTGTGAATTGAGACAAAGACGGCATCTGAACTGCGAAGTCTCGACGCCCTGCACTATAGTTTTGTTTTGTCATGTTGGAATAGAAAGCGGAGAAATTGGGACCGTCTGGACAGTGCAGCTAATACTTTGGGGTTTATATCCTGTCCGGTATGGCCCAACCGACGTTCCGCGCTGTCGTGTCCTTCATTTGTTCGCTATTTCAGGCTTTCGCGTTGTTTTCTTCTTGTCCACATGCATAGGAGTGCGCAAGGTTCTTCGTTAGGGAGCGAGGAGGGGGCGAAGTGGGCGAAATTTTACTGCTGCGCCCCCCCCCCCTCTTCCCGACCCCTCCCACTGAAGCCCGTACGATCAGAAAACAGTGAAAAGACGTGGTATGTGCGCGTGCCTATGTCCGCATGTGAGCGGTGGCCCAAAAACTTGCTGTTTTGGCTGATTTCTACACCCCGTTTGCGTTTCCCCTCGCACTGGTTTTCGTTTGTTCCTTCTTTTTTTTTTTTTCAGAACTGCGCGGACAAACTTTTCCGCATATCCATCGGCACACAACCCGTACGGCCCTTGACGCGGAAGCAATGAACTAAGCCCCTGGAGGCTGCGCTTTCGGGTGTGTGTACTTGTCCTACGGTGAAGACCCCCAAACAGGGGTGGTATTGCTGATGGCCGCCTGGAAGGGGAGAAAAGGAAGAAGACTCCGAGTCCACTAGTAGGCTCGCGTGCCTGCTTACCAGGGGGCGCCGCGAGCGTGCCCGACGGGCCAGGGCTAAGGAACGCGGGCGCAAATAGACTCCCGCCAATCCACGTTCGCAGTTATCGACCTCGCGGCAATAAAAGCGTGATCCCAGCCGGGAGCGGTGTCACCGGGAGGGAAAGGAGGGCGAGGAAATGGTACGGGATGACGCGGAATGCAGGTTAAAGGACTCCAGGGCGACGACGCGGTCGGTGCATCGCTCGGGGGGACTGAGCGGCCCGCCACCACCTGCGGTGTCCGCTTCATCACTCGCCCAGCGGAACTCAAGCTCTCGCAGAGAGCTACAGCGGTTGCGAATGCGCGAGAAGTCGCTGGGATTAAGAGTGAAATTGAAAATGGCGCGAAGGGGTGAATTGGCGGAAGCTGTATTGATTACGAAGCTGCACGAAGAAGTGCAAAGCCCCAAAAAGCCCATATTTCTTGTCGATATGATTTAATGAAGGTATTTGGCGCACTTAGGGTGGCACGGGATACGTTTTGCCATCTAGCCCAAAAAACAAAACCCTTGCCATAAGATGTTGCAAACAGTGCTACACATACGTATAATACAGCCATATTTGTATATTTATTACTGCTTTCGTGGAAGAATCTACCACGACAAATTTGTTTTGTTTCTAAATTAGGAGACAAGACGAAGTACGGCTTTCGGTTTCCGAAATTTCTAATGGACAAGCCTGCGTAAGGGGATCCTGTCGTAAGCCACTCATATCCTGAACAGGCGCGCTACTATTAAATATCAGGACTGTAGCCCTGTTTTCTTTTCTTTTCGGTTAAATGTGCGACACAAATAAAAAAAAAAATCGCCTTCATCAACTACCGTCACCGCAGAAGTAATCGAATTGGCACCATTGTGCTCAGCTGCTGTTCGTTCATTAGCCAGCACTACCCTTTGCGGTGGTGCTCCATGGCTATCGAACGTCACAATATACTCAACCACAAGGACCGAATGACCACGCCCGTCAAGATTAGCTATCTTAAACATAACTGTAGTATCAGCGTACAAGAGACCAAGGCATGGTGTAAGTGACAACGCGGGCGTTTTCATGCCCTTTGCTTCCTTTACCCAGCAGCAGAGAGTGTCCAGGGAATCGACGCAGTTGCTAATCTCCCCGCCGTTCCTCTCTCTCTGTTTCCGTGTTGCACCACGTGATTCGTCTTGTGCGCCGCTAATAGGTTACCGAAATGTACCGAACTCGACCGGCCTTCGATGTTTCGAAGTTCACTGCGTTATATCTATTTTTTTTTTTTCTGACTGCTCAGTAGCAGTGAAGGAGTAAGCGAGCGCTATAGGGAGCTGTGATGGAGGGTTGGAGCGAAGACGGCGGCTCGGAGTGTCGGGAGTGGTATCCACTGCAGGAACTGCAAACGCAGGAGACGCAGCCGGGCTACAGAAAGATAACGACAGGAGCTTCAGGGAGGGGGAAGACCGGGCTAGGTAGGAAATGGGCTTGGCGGTCGGGATGTCCACTGGCTGCTGCCACAGTAACGAGCTACGTGACCAGCACTGCCGCAGCGGAAGCAAATGGGCTTGCTGTCAGCTGTGCGCCATTCAGTCGCGTTGGGGTGAGCTTGGGAATGCAATGGATGGCGTCAAGGCGGTCGTCGTGCCGATTCGCGGGGCAAACAGGCTCAACGAACGCCCGTATTGACGAACGCTTGCGTAAAATAGCGATGCATTATTGACGTGCCGGGTACGACATGAAAATAAAGAAAGTAAATAGACGCATACCCTTAAAGAGAAGCGTAAGAACGCGAAAATGTCACCCTATATAAACTGTCGTGGCAGTGACGTGAATGGCTTTCACTGGCCCCGGGTTCGATCACTTGAACGATACTAATGGCGAATTCTACTGGGAGATCCGGAGCGGCCGCCGAAATTCTGGAGCGAGCACTCGCACTGCACCAAGCCAAATCTGCCAGTGGAACACGTGAATGCTCCACGCGAGGTCGCTCCGGAAGTCGTTTATGCATACGTCACGTAAACCGGCTCCAAAAACTATTTCTGCTTCCGCTCTGTGCGTTCCCGTGGGTCGCCGCTGCAAAGCGCGCATTTCGACCACGCCATGTCGTAAAGCAAGCGTGTTGTGTTGCGCTGACAAATATGGCCGAGACCCATGGAAATCTCGTCTTCGACGTAGCCGATGGTCTTCGGGCGTGAGCACAGCGGATCAGGGAACGTTTCTTTAAACATCATTTCGTAGAGCACGTACGGCTCGTCGTCATCGCTCGGTTCTCGCTCAGAGCAAGAACTAAACCAGCAGCTCGTCCATCAAAGTCAAACGACGCCATTTTAGGTCTAGTACACTATAATTTTAGGAATGTAAACAAGTGCACAGGGTGATGAGACACCGCCTCAAAAAACGCTGAAGACAACCGAGTTGCCTTAGTGTACCGGAAATGACGGCATCGCGTTGCCGGAGTTCCGGGGAAATCCGCCTCTGCAAGATAGAGCAACGCGGAGCGCTCCGTCGCGGAGTGGGTTGCTCTGAATATGCGAGTGGAAAACGCGAACTTGCTCAGAATCGACCAGTGGAACGCAGGTTCTCAGCCGCGGAGCAAGAAAACTTGATCCAGCTCGACCAGTGGAATTAGCCATAATTTTCCTTGAGCTAGGATCCATTAATGGAGGCTCTTAGGTCAGCCCTGCTGCCTTCTACGCGAAGGGCCTTTCTGCTTCTTATGAGGTGCTTGAGGTGAGACGGAGAGGAAAATAAAAAAGCATGGGAAATAATTAAAGGGGTGGTCCCACCAAATTTGTGGCTTGCGCGTTCTTTGCTGTAAGCGTTTCCTATAGCTCCAGGAAGCATGATGCACGCACCAAGATTCACTAGTCTCGCTAAATAATTTAATATCGCCTTTGATGTCCACAACTTCGGTTTCGGTTTCTGGGTGCCGAGGTTGGGCAGTGACGTAGAAGTGTAGGAGGCTTGGTCACATGACCACAAGGCTGTGACGCACTTAGCCACGAAGCGATCGAAACTCGGCGAGTGATGTAGCAAACCGATGCTTTGCCAGTAACTACATAGTGAACTAGAATATATTCTAGTTCACTACAGCCGTACGTACGGTGCGGAGGTGGCGGAGGTCGGAGGTCACTCACGTCACTACAGCAGACCTGGTGTGACGTCACTACAACTTTCGTTTCCCTTCCTATAGATCTACGTCAGAGTTGGCGCGCTAGCGATGGGTTTGGATCGGGAGAACGGGCATTTAGGTACACTTTGGAAGTGAATTAAAATATATTCTAAACGTTCGCCGTGTCCGACCCTTCGTGTGTAGTGTCCTTGCATACAGAGGAAACCCGCAACAGGCTTGTTATAGCCTCGAAATTTGATGGCACCACCCCTTTAAGTAACCTAAAAGCACATAAGCAAATCTGATCCCCAATGACCCCCCCAAAAAATGTTTGAAGAAGTATGTGTACAAGGCCACGTAATGTAACAGCGAAGGGATTCGGGGCTCGCATTGCGACTTGTCCTGTCCCATAGCCATAAGAAATCAGTAGTCCATATTTGTCCTCATATACGAACTCACGCCTTTGCGGTGAACGGAGCGATGCCACAGCGCAGACAAACTGCATATATTCTGTTCAATAGTATGAAGTACTTCGCGAATCTTAAATTTATTCCCGATAAACCGTTTGGGTTTCGTTTTGTAACTTCGGTGCTGGGCGGTAGGGGGAGGAGGGCTGGAGGGGGGGGGGGGGGGGTTGCTTTTTGATGTGTTGCAGTTCGTCCTCTTCAAGATTGCTACTTTGTTGCTTCCTATTCCCAGTTTTCGCTTGCGTTTTCAATGATGCTTACGTACCAACCATAGTTCGTCTTTCCCCCTTACCCCTTCCCCAAAGCAGGACAGCAAACCGAAAAACTTTCTTCTGGTTAACCTCCCTGCCTTTCACTTAACCTTCCTCTCTCTCCGTCGTACTGCAGTTTATTTCTAGTTTTACGAGCTCTTTTTCTGTGTTACCTAACCTAGACCTGCCTAGTGATGCCACCTTTAGAGCCATCGAACACTTAATTTCTCATCGTGCACACAATCACCGTTTGACGCGGTCAGAGAAATATGATAAATGAGCGCACATTCGCAGACAACTGATATTATTATTATTATTATTATTATTATTATTATTATTATTATTATTATTATTATTATTATTATTATTATTTATTATTATTATTATTATTATTACTACTACTACTACTACTACTACTACTACTACTACTACTACTACTACTACTACTCCATAGGGCTTAGACTCATGCTAAGGCTGAGTCTGATTGCGCTTGACTGAGTTCGATGGCATATGGCAGAGTGCAGACAGAGCCTTTGTTGTGGACGGCGCGCATGCATGTTCACAGTGCGAGCCGGTCGGGAGTTCTAAGACCGTGGCGCCATCCACTGGCGGCCGCTGGAAAGAGCCGTGGTCGATCGTGCGGGAGGACCATCACTGCCGTCGTCGTCCCGACGGTACAACAGCGAGACGGGAAAATTGGAAAACGACACAGCTTTTCTTTTTCTCAGTTACGCCGTGACAGGGATACATTGACAGCCGGGAAAATTAAAAGCGTCGCGACAATATGCCTCAGCGGCGTGCACTAGCGTCGTCATTACGCAACCATATCAGCTGGAAATTCGTTTCTTCGTGTGCTACAGGTCGTGTGAATTGTAAATAAATAAAAAAATTATCGTTTCCTGTCGCGGTGGTGTCACCCAGATTATTAATGCGCTGGAAATATCTACAGAGAGAATTAAATGATTTCGCTTCATTGCCTAACGTCTAACGCAATCGTCGGGGCAGCTTCGACGCTAAAGACAAGCTATGCGTCCGGGATCCTCTGCAACATATGAAGACAGATAATGCAATATTAAAGAACTAGGGCAAAATATTTTCCGCTGTATGGAATACTTGTTCAGCAAGATCGCGCGTTCATCGGCCGCTTACGTAGACTTGTTTCCATCTCTTGATTGAGCGTAACCACATCGGTTTGGGTAGAACATCTTTATTTGTGTCTTTTTGCCTTGTACCAGGAAGAACTAAACGTTGCGTCACGTGAGACTTGTTATCTGTTCATAGCTCGCGTGGAAATTTCCAACATGAGCTTATTGCTTTCGAGACAAGCCGAATACAGGCCTGAGCAAGATTGCGTCTACACGTACATGTTGCGCAACCGTTTCGACGGCTAGTTCTCACAGCTTACTTAACTAAACGCGATGCTTTCAATCGAA
The DNA here is from genome assembly GCF_013339695.2 of Rhipicephalus sanguineus. NCBI lineage: Eukaryota > Metazoa > Arthropoda > Arachnida > Ixodida > Ixodidae > Rhipicephalus > Rhipicephalus sanguineus. The sequence continues at coordinate 156,176,361 of NC_051180.1, forward strand.
ACATCACTTCACTATAGTATACCATGCTGCACCCGGCAATGCAGGCTTGCTCACATCACAAAGACGCACACAAGCAAACAAAAGAAAAGGAAACGCGATCGAGCCATCATTATATTTATATTGTTATGACGGATAGTTAATTACAGCCCGTTCGTTTCGAAAACTCGACTGTGAGAAAGAAAGAAAAAAGCTCGTAAAGCTGCATTATTTCAATGTGAACGAAATACTGGATGCTGACGAAATAAATCGCAGTCATATCGGTGCAGGGTGTCCGTCATCGGGCTAATTAAATGGTTGCGACCGCGGTCTAGTTGCGACATAGATTTGAGCTGTATGTGACACGCACAGATATCAGCATAGTGTACGGCCCTGAGCAAAGTGACAGCGATAGTGGACGGAATAAACAGGTCGCAGTAAATTGCAAATCTTGCGAAAGAACACCTGAGACCAGGAATATTTGTAATGTAGTTTTGGTACTCAAAAACTGCTTTTTTTTGTCGCTCTGTGCCTCTTTTATTGCACTGCTTGTGTTTGAGGCAGTTTGGTAAGCAGCATTTGTATCCGCGCTTCCTTCTTTCAGTATATTGAAGGCACGGCATCGAAGCTTTCACGCGAAATTAATGAAATACAAATTTGCTTAGTAATTTCCTCTCACAACACAACCTCTTTTCAGCACAGAATTAATTCGCAGAAAAAAGAATGCTTTAGCTGTATAAAACTGATTTAGTATTTATCTCTACTATCTATTTATTGCACGCCATGTGTGGAGCAACGAAATTTTTATTAAGCTCATTAAGACGTCTTCCTCTTTTTTTTTTCCCTTTTTGTGAGGGTTCCCAGCCTTTTTTATCGCAGTGCGCGAGCGAAGGGAACAGCGCCAATAAAAAAAAAAACGAAAGAAAAAGGGATGGGAGTCGCAGAGCAGCGATGAGCGCTCATCAAGAGGCTTTATATACGTCTATTCCAAAACAAGCATAGGAGGGAAAAAACAAAAAAAGAAAGGACGTACGAGAGCAGGCCTCTTGCACTCGCTGATTGAAACCCCTGAAGGGTATAGTTGTCTGAGCACTTCCATTATGGTATACGCTTTATATGTTGACGGTCGTATGCTCGGCTTGCGTGGTGGAACCGTTGAATTCGAAACGTCAGGCTATCGCAACTGCGCTTCGAAACACGGAAGAAGAATTAAGAAAGAAAAAAAAATAGAATGCTGATAACAGAGACATAGTAGAGGGCCCAGCGTTAAAAGAGAGAGAGAGAGAACGCGATGGAAAAATGATTGTACAAAACAAAGAAGGGACTACAGTCAGTCAAGCTGCCGGAGATGGTAGGGGGCGTAGTCGGATGCGGCCGCGAAAAGTTCGTTAGCCGGATTCCCTCTCATGGAGGCAATGTGCGACATAACCACAGACAGAAAGGCACGGCAGGTTGAAGAATGTTCAGATGGCCGCCATGTGTCGAAAGAGAGAACGGGGAGCTAGAAAGAAAGAACCGTGAGAAAGGTTCGTCGAGGGTTCGCTTCACGACGTTTATCTTTCCAGTTTAGAGCTCCATAGATGTCGCTCCGCGTCGTGGTCGTTCAGTGGTATATATTTTTTTTTGTTCCTTCGTGTACCTCAACATGGGGGTAACTGTGTCGTTGTGGCTCAAATAAAAGATGATCTGTTTCCATATACACACGCGGCCGCTTTGTAGTCGGCGGCGAGCGCTTGGTATTTGATGTAACGTGGCCGCCATCTTAGGGAAATCACTCTCCGCTCGCTCTGAAATAACTCCCCTTTATTACTATGCACAGTTGGCCGCCGCGGTGGCACAGTGGTTACAACGCAGGACTGCTTACCCGAAAGTCGCGGGTTCGATCCCAGCCGTGGTGGTCGCATTTCGACGGAGGCGAAATGCATGCTAGATGTTTGTGTACAGTGCGATATCAATGCGCGTTAAAGAAGCCCCAGCTGGTCGAAATTATCAAGAGCCCTCGACTACGACGTCTCCCACAGTTTGAGTGGCTTTAGGACGTAAATTTTTTAAAACCAAACTAAACTACACTTCATTCCTATGTTCAGCTGCGAAAAAAGAAAAAAAGAGGGAGAGAGGGAGATTTCGGGTATCTTTGACTGCACGTCGCGCTATTTATTTGGCATGTCCAGCTGACTGTCGCACGAAAGTTGACGCTGCGCAGAGAAGGTCATTAGGGAAGGTTAGCCCCGTGTATGCTGCCTTAAATGAACACCATGACTCAACTTGGTAATGCCTGCCTGTAGATAAAGCGCGGCGTGAACGCGCAAAAAGGAAAACTCTATGAGCACCCAGGACGTGTTCGCGTCAGGCGCTATCTCGAGCCGGGCTTGACAAAGTCAAGCCGCTGTGTCAAGTTAGGGTGCGTTTCTGAACACGGGGTTGGTTATAGCTATTTTTTATTCGCGTAGTTGGCTGGTTCTGTTGACGTTTCACTAAAATTATTGCAATGTTTTTTTTTTTTACTCTAAAACATCAGTATTGAATCAGAAGGACAGAATCGCTTTAGTGAATATGTCCTATAGCCTAACGAAAGAAAGAAAGAAAGAAAGAAAGAAAGAAAGAAAGAAAGAAAGAAAGAAAGAAAGAAAGAAAGAAAGAAAGAAAGAAAGAAAGAAAGAAAGAAAGAAAGAAAGAAAGAAAGAAAGAAAGAAAGCGTCCGCCCTCTGCCGAAACCATGGTGCGCCACACACAGAGAAGACAGTTGAAGCGGACTTGGCGAAAGCCGCTCAGCATTCACGGGTCTGCCGCCTGTCGCTCTGCGTCGACACAAAAGCCATCTCTTAGAAATGCCTCCACCGCCGTGGAGGCCGACACCTTCACCACTGCTATTTCTGTTTACACGACCGTCGAACATGACAGTGCCCAGCATGGCGCCAGACAGCGCATTCGTAGACACACGCGTGAAGAGGAAATTACATACTTCGGTGCAGCATCGTGTAGCCACTCGCTTCATGTATGCTGCAGCAACATACATAGTTAAGGACGGTCTTTGAATGCACAGTCGTCGCTGTCGTGTATACATAATCTCGTAAAATCCTGTCTCTTGCCTCGGCCCTTCTTCCCTTTCCCGAACTAAATCGCCCTTCTCTAACGTGAATAGTAGCGTGCAAAGACTAACCAGCCTGACCTTAACATCCTTCGGTCTCTCTTCCTATCGCTTGAGGGTCAACAGCGATGACAATGGCTGTCCATTAAGTTAATCGCGCCCATTACCGAAAACCGTGGAACTTGGTGACGGTAAGTAATGAAACGAAACAAATGGCCGAAACTTCTGCGCATATATGAAGGTGTTTCTCAGATTATTACCTTATCACGCATCGGGAGGAGGAGGGCTAAACGCGTCCGATTCGCTACCCTACTCAGCGGGAAAGGGATGAAAGAAAGAAAGAAAGAAAGAAAGAAAGAAAGAAAGAAAGAAAGAAAGAAAGAAAGAAAGAAAGAAAGAAAGAAAGAAAGAAAGAAAGAAAGAAAGAAAGAAAGAGGAAGAAAGTGCTGTCAAGTATCAATTTCATACAGAAGTGATGATCTCACCAATTCTTCAGCCTCGTAAAATTTTGTTTGTTTACTTTTGGCGTTTTTGAGTCTGATGATACTCGTCTAGTAGCTTTAATTATGACCCACCGCGGTGGTCTAGTTGCTGACCCAAAGGTCGCAGGATCGAATCCCGGCCACTGCGGCCGTGTTTAGGTAGAGGCAAAACGCTAGAGGCACGTGCACGCACTTAGAATAAGGTGCACGTTAAAGAACGCCAGATGGTCAAAATTTCCGGAGCCCTCCACTATGGCGTCTCTCATTATCATATTGTGGGTTTGGGATGTAAAACCCCAACAATTAATAAATTATGTTTACTTGCATCTTCTACAACTCTTATTAAACCAATCAATAGTAAAAAAAAAAAAAAAAGACGCTGCGTGCGTCGCTTTCATGCGCTCGCTTTAACCTCGCTCGCACAGTAAATAAACGGTGCAGGCGATCCCGCCGAATCGCGCTCCCGCTGTCCATCGCGTCCCTCAAAGCAATTGCAGCGCTGCACGCAAATAGTGAAGAGCGGCGGTGCATAGCTGCACGCGCTCTCTGGTCTCGCCAGAGTGGCCACGCACTCAGCGTGCTCGACGGCTTGACGAGTGGAATCGCGCGGTTTCCTGCCAAACAGGCGGCACGCGCTCGCTGTCTTTCGAGAAGAACGCGTTTTGCGTTATGCCGTGTTCACAGCGGGAGGCCTACCAACCCCCGCCCCCCTCCCTCTTGCATGCTTAACGCGCGCACACACGCAGAGTCGATGGCGACGGCGCGCGCTCGCAGTCTAAACAAGTCGTAACTCCTGCCCAGTTACGCGAGCCTCGGAGCGTCGGCTTCGCTCAGCGGGGGACAAACCCCTGTGTGGGAGGACACGTGTGCAGTGAAGGCACGCGAAGAGAGCCATGACGGTGGTCCGTGCACTGCACCGCGTTTCGTAACGCGCTCTTCTTTCCACGGTAGAGCGATGTTTTACACACTGGCGCGTGGTACAGGGAGATGGCCGCGTCGCCTTGATATGAAAACTCGACAAACATCGATCTTATTTCGGCTGCATGCGTCGATCGTTAATCTTTTTTGAGTGTCTACAGATATTGAATTCCGACATTAAGCGCCATTGTGTCGTCAACTTCGTCGTAACAATATTATCCAAAGAATACAGAGTTTAAAGGACATGAAAGATTCGTCACAGAGTAGCAGCGAGCCTATCGAAAGAAGCCTGATGTCAAAACTTTACTTCATGTCAAATCAATACTAAAAAATATAACTTATTTCAATCATTCACAAGAGCAGGGTGGAGTGACGTCATAACGAGTCACTAAATATATCGAGCATCGAACAACTCGTTCTAATCAAATTTTCATGTTGGTTGATTGATCATGTGTTTTGGTCTGACTGCGTGGAATTCGTTTTTTCGTTTGTGTGTCTACGCCGGCCACAGAACCGTGTACGATGTCGTATTGCTCGACACAGAAAATACAACATGCCGATAAATAAGTACAATGGGGCCTTTACAGCGTGAAGGTGAAAAGTGCCAGTCCTATAGACGGCGAACGATGTGAAATGGACAGCACACGTTCTATATGTCGGTTTTGCAGTATCTGGCTGAATCAATAATAATTGTTGGGGTTAACGTCCCAAAACCACGATATGGTTATGAGGGACGTCGTAGGGGAGGGCTCCGGAAATATCGACCACCTGGGGTTCTTTAACGTGCACCTAAATCTAGGTAACAACTCGGGCCTCAAGCATCTTCGCCTCCACCGAAAATGCGGCTTGGATTCGATCCCGCGACCTTCGGGTCAGCAGTCCAGTACCCAGGCCCGTAGCCAAGGAGGGGGGTCTTGCCCCCCCCCCACCCCCCCGAAATTTTGGTGAAGTAGGTGTTTTTACAAATATTAAATAACGAAAATAGGTGTTTATCTCAAATAGTCAAGGTTTTCCGCAAGTGGTCCCAGCCCCCCGAAAAAATTCCTGGCTACGGGCCTGCCATCACCATAACCACCAGACACCGTGGCGGGTCTGGAAGAAACAGGCGCCCGTGTTTGTATCTGACTTCATTCATATGTTGTTCCGTGGAAACTAGTGCGCAAAAAATAATAATAGATAAAAAAAAGGAAAATTCTTGTACCAGTTTGTCGTTCCCATGGTATCAATACAATAACTTTTTTGTAAAAGAAACTTTCGGCTTGAAACGTACATTTCGACTGAGATTAGGAAGAGTTGCAACTAATGCATGATAAGCAAACGCGCATGCGCCTGTCGATGCAATGTAGAGAGAAAAGGAAAAAGAAAGAAGAGGAAGTTAGGAATTGCGCCGCGTGCACGATACTGCCGCTTTAATCTCGACACGGCGGATCCCGGATACGCGGACACATCGCGGAGGTTCCGGCCTATCCAAAAGCTCCGGGATGTCCTTTACTGCACCGATTTACTTTTCTTCCTCTCACTCAGGGCCCGAAGTGCGAAGAAAAATAAAATTAAACTTATTGAACATTTCAAAGCGACGGAATACCCGGGAAGAAGCTATAGGGGCCTAAGAAGAAGACGCCCTTTTTTTTCGTTTCCACCATAGAAAAACATTCTTTTAGAATCTCCTTCTTTATTCCACTTCGAGCCCCGGCAAGTGGGTCAAAGTGAAACTTGCCTTTTTTGCCGCCATCGACGCTTCTATTGCTTCTGCCGTTTCTCCTCGGCGTTCTCGTTGAAAGGAGGTGCCGATACGAATCTGCGAAGAAATGAATTAGAAAACAAACTTGCCCGTTTTTTTCTTTATTCTTTATCTTTTTGAGTGCGCCCGAAGATTCCCGTCGTCGTAGAGTCTTCTTCCCTAGATGTCGTTCGGGTCGCAATTCCGGGGCTTGTAGGAACCCTGGTTCGGCCATATGGAAGCGGAAGAAGGCGCGCGCAGCGCCATCTTTCTTCACCCGGGAGCTGGCGTTCGCATCGCTTCGCCTCGTGAATGTGTCACGCTTTTTTTTCTTTTTTTTCCCTCGCTTGAGTGGCAATTTAAATTGCGTCGAGTGAACAGGGGTGACGTTTCTCATACAGCCTTTGGATCGGCTGACATGCAGACGCTGTGGCGAGCACGCGCGCGCGCCACATGGCTCCTGCTTGCAGAGGCACGCATCGCAGAAGCTTCGTGCGTCTTCCGTTCCGCTTTCCACATCATAACACTAACAACAACAACTGTACCCATAAAACAAAAGAAATTGATGGACATCACTTGATTGAGACTGGATGAAGCTTGGAACACCCTTAGCAATCATCTAGCCATTTTCAGTCAACATATTAGTCAACAGTATAGCCAACATTAGCCATCGTTTAGCCAAAGCTATACAGCCAATATTAGGCAACATATTAGTCAACAGTATAGCGTACCTTAGCCGTCGTTTAGCAAAAGCTATATAGCCAACATTAGGCAGTGCTAACGAGTGCTCCTAGTATGCAAGTAAATGCGGTAGCTGAGGTCGCGTGAAGTTATGTGCTCGTGTTACGAGTACATTGCCTTCGAGATCGGCGCACATTTTTCGTCATATATGATCAGACCTCGTTACAGAATGTTATTGAAATGCGCCAACGAAGAAAATGCCCTAAAAAAATGCGCTGGCTGTCTCTAGTTGTTTCATCGGTAAAACGTACTCCGTGTATTTCGTTGCGTTCTCCTGTTAAAGCTCGTCTGGCATGGCGCTTTGACGTGTTTTGTGAATTACTTAGAGGACGAGATCAACGACGCTGACGCTTTCAGATATCACAGTTCGTTTTTTTTTTTTTCTCTCTACTATACGTTGCTTCCGCCGCGTGCCTCGAGGCTTACTCGTAGTTGGAGCCCGTCGCGATAAGTCTATGGCGCTTTCATCCCAAACGCCTCGTTCGTTCGAATAAGAGTCGACAATAAATAAAAGGCCGCGCTTAAACGTTCGCCTCAGCGACGTTAGTGCGGATTATCGATCGAAGCGGATCAAGTTAGCTCGAGAGTTTTGATCCTAAACAAACTAGCATAAAACGACTCGTTCAGTGGAGAAGAAGACGAAGAGCAGCGCGGCCGGTCAAAAGCGCATTAAGAAGAAAACGTCTTCGGTGGCAGAAGTTGCCGCTTCCTGCGTCGCAGTTTGCCTAAATTTGAGAAATTGCTGCTACGCAGGCCTGTGGCATACTGATGACGCGAGTTGGCTTGTAATGCATTCCTCCCCACTCTTGCTGTACCTATTTAAAAACAGAAAAAAGAATTAAAAAGAAAGAAGACGGTATAGAAAGCTTCTGTTGCGCTGTCTAACGCAACGACAGCGTGGTAGACATGCCGCGAAAAAGCAGAAAACAAAATAAAGTAAAGAACAAGCGGGAAATCGCGAACATGTCTGTAGAACCCAGTTGGACTTGTAGCACGACAGAAGAATCGCAAGAAGAGAACCAGGATAAAAATAGAAATAAAGGGAAAAAACGACGCATTACTCGCTCTGACAGCGATGCTTAATATGCAAATGCATTCACGGTCACAGGGCGTTTATGCATGCAAATCATTTAAACGTGCTCGAGCTTTGCCCGTTCCTCGGTTCTGCGGATCCAAGCTTGTTGTGCTTTTTTTTTTTTGTTTATGGAGGTGCTCGTTGGCTTGTCGATATTCTATACGAGTATATTTCTCGATCCTTGCACGTGCTCCAAGTTAAGGGCAAGCGGCTTGTTAACTTCACGTATAACCCGAGTCTGTCTTGCGCGGAATTCGATGTCTTTCCATGCGAATTACGTTATCTCGCCCCGGCAGACGCGGTCGTGTCTGTTCCCCAACGTTGTTAAAGAATTACGCACGCATGTAACATGGCGCCCATAGACAAAATTATAGAGTGTAAGTTTACTACGAAACTCGATAGAACGAACAGTGAAGGGGAGGGCGCGGGGGGTGTACGGGTACAGCGAGCATTGCAATTCCGTCAGCATTGAAATGATGGGCAGTACATAGATTTGCCTAAATGTAACCCTTCTTGTTTCAAAATGTTTTCTGACTTAGCAAGCCGATCGTTTTCAATCACACGTGCCGCAACCCAGATTCCGCGATTCGAAATTAGCGGCTGTGCCTGCAGATACGAATTATCACAACGAGCTCAAGAAAACTGAAACTGCCTTGAAAATAAGAACGATAAAGCGCAAACAATCGCTTCATGACATGAAAGCTTAAAGCACGCAAGCAGGAGCATTAGGCTAATCGTCTTACGCACTGCAGTTGTAATTAGTATTATATAACTACTACCAGTTAGTAGTAAGTAAACTCTACTTAGAAAACAGCTTGTGTAATGGTCACGTGGGACAGTTCCGGACATAACGAGCCTCACTTAACTGCTTTGACGCGTTTAGTCGAGCGGACTAAGTGTCGGATGAGCATACACAGTCGGCTGCTTAGCTGACGCCAACGTGAGGACCATGGGTTCAGGGTAGTATGGTAAATATACAGCCGAAGTTATCGGAAAGTGGCAGGCAGGGAGGCAGTCCTCATGCATAAATTCATGTGCCTCGTAATGAGAACAAGATATCCTCTCAGCAGGTCATTCGTGTAGCCGTGACTGCGACTTCTGATTAAGAAGACACAACGGAAGAGGAGCGAATAATTTATGGCCCCCAGAGAGTGTCGAAAAAGAGGTAGAATAAGAAAGAAAGAAAGAAAGAAAGAAAGAAAGAAAGGAAGAAAAAAAGAAAGAAAGAAGAAAGAAAGAAAGAAAGAAAGAAAGAAAGAAAGAAAGAAAGAAGGAAAGAAAGAAAGAAAGAAAGAAAGAAAGAAAGAAAGAAAGAAAGAAAGGGAAAACAAGCTGTGAGGCTTAATGAGGACTTGAGGACACTGCCTTTTCTTAGGAGGCGAGCGGGAAGAAGTTCATATCATTATGCAGTCGCCACCGAAGCAGTCAAAAGAGAACAAACACATACACACAAAAAAGCACGAAAAGCGCACAGAAAAAAGAAAGAGAAAAAACAAGACGGCTCGGCGGTTATGAAGGCCCAGGTGATTAAAACCGGTAGCCCTTGTTCTGCGTTTTACGTGCGCAGCCGTGCGACGGCGCGCGTAAGTCGTTTGTTCGTGTAAGAGTTTGCGCGCTGCGACCGACGTAACCGAGTCCGCGGGCCGAGCACCTCCCGCCGCGGCGGTCTACTATAAATAAACAGACCGTTGAAAGCAAGCAGCTGTACGTCGCCTCCGATGTCAAGCTCCTGCTTGCCGGACGAGAATAACAAGAAAAACAAAAAAGCGATAAGAACAAGGCGTTCTGTCCCCGGGTGTATGGACTGTAGTTCGCGGGCCGCTGCTTGTCCCGTTGCTTTGGCGGTAACGGGAACCGCGAAGAGAAGGGAACCTGGCTTTGGCTGCGAATGTGCCATGTTCGCCATATTGTTTTCGTTGCTACTTCTTTCTTTCGGAGCCTATATAGTGTCGTGTTTCGAGCATGTGCACCCGACGGTCTCTTAATGGGCTCAAAACCGCCGGGGCTTCCACGAACTGCCGTCAAGCAAACGACAACATTGGGACTTTTTTTTTTCTTGCCTCACCGCGGGATTATTACGCGGGGAACCTAATAGGGAAGAACACCTCGCAATATGGGGGCGCATGCGCAGTGCACACTCGCACTTGAGAGCTGCATGTAGTACACTCTTAATCAGGCCTCAGGTAACGTACTATAGTTGTCATGAAAATAGAAGAAAAAGGTCTAGTGCCCTGGGTGTATGCGCAGTTTAAGCAGGGTATGATTAAGATATCACGTGTGCTAACGTGCTATAGTTGTCATAAAACTATAGAGGAAAGAGATCTAGTGCCCCGACTGTATGCACAGTTTAAGCAGGGCATGATTAAGGTATCACGTCTGCTATTGAATATTTAAGCTGTTTCTGACGGTAACTCTGATTAATCAGCTGACCACCCAACAATACACACAAGCGAAGTTGTTGTGAGGAAGGCGGACGGTCTCTCTAGGCAACGAGGGCATCTTCGTCACGAACTCGTTAGCCAAACACACGAACCCATCATCTAATGCCTCACCGAGTCATTCTTATTGGTAGATATATGGAACAGTCATTATTTTCTGAAATCCACTCATTTATTCAGCTAGTCATAGCTCAAGGGTCCCAGTCGCAATTCGTATAAGCAACTGAAGTACAATGAAGGATTCGTGCTCACTCATCGATCAAGTTCAGTGGAATCGTAATAAATTGTCGCGCTGTGATTTAGTGGATGATGTAACGAGCTCGAGAGCCGCAGTATCATAAAGCCGATAGTGGACGGACCGTATGACTTCTTAATCCTGTCCCTTCTCTTCTTATCCGCCTGCATGCCCTCCAGTACGTCTCTACAGTAGCAGGCCACGTGCAACCAGATTAGCCTCTCTGATTTTCCTTCTCTCTCTCTTTCTGTTCAGTTGCAGACAGCTGTCACTTCAACTAGGACCTTCCTGTTTTCACGCCCACGTGCGCAAGGGGAGCAACAACAACAACAACAACAACAACAACAACGACAAAAAAAAAAAAAAACTCGAGCCAGACACTTCGAAATCGCGTACGCGCGCAGATGCAGAAACCGTCTTACGACACCCGGCGGCATAGACCTGCGCTCTGCCGACAAGAGCGTGCGGTTTTCGCTGACTATGACAATACGCGAAGGGTGACACGCCGCACCGAAACAATGTATCGAGCGAATGCAACGTCGGGCATATGCGGAGCACCTCACGCCTCCGTCCCGCGCTGTTGGGATTCTGCGCGCCTCGTCCTGTCATGTACAGGCATGGCGTGGTTTATACGGGTTGGGCAACGCGGATAGCTGTTATTTCGAACGCAACCCCGTGGTGTCGGCTTGCCTGATGCAATCGGCAGAACTTTTGTTTTAACATCGAAGAGCAGGCGAGCTCCTTCCTTAGTTTCGTTCCTTTCTTTGCCCTCAGGAGAGGATTATGTTGCTGGCCCCTGCCAGATTATCGAGCCCATGGTCTGCACGGTCACCCTTGCCTGAAATTGCAACATTTTTCTTGCATTACGCCTCCCCAAGTTATTTCCCTCAACGTGCTCATTCGCTTTTTTAGTGGCAGCGAAAGGGCGAGAAAGGTGCCTATCTTAGGCGACTGCGAGAATTACGATGTGCGTAGACGACAGGACGCGCGGCCGCCAAAGTAGATAAAAGAACAGGCTTAGCGCAGAGTAAGTCTATCCCCATTGTTTCTTGCGCGATGTCGAGGCTGTTACCGGCCTGCCGTGTGTGTACACGTAGTCTTTCTTTATTAAGACTTTGGTCATTCCATCGGACCTTGCGGCTTCGGACGCCTCTGCGGTGGTCATCAGCAGCGCACACAAGACGGTCGCGCTGATTGCGCAAACGCTAGCCAGCGACGTGACATCACTTTGTGATTCAAGCTGACAGCCGGCTTACCTTATTTCCTTGGGGTTCGGGGACTTAGCCGGGCGGAATGGAGGCCCGATCGAATGCCAGAAGTCACGTCTGCTGCGCCGCTGGTCACTGCCTATACAGCATGATTCCATCCGTCTTTCCTTTGCCGAAGCCGGCATTAGGCTTACCTTTCGCTCCAAAGAACATCAGCGCGGGACGTCTTAATCACGCGAAGTGCTTCTGTCGACTTTACTCTCCCGTGCATTGTTTTGTTTTTCGGCTTTCTTCTAACTACAGTGACGGACTGTTTGCTCAACTTGTCCTTCATTGGCTACGAAGGTTCCACAAAAATTTTGGATGTGCTGCAGTGAGTTGGGAAATAGTGATTCAAATAGCAAGGTCGATGGTAGCTACAAGAAAACAGGCACGGTGCTCAAAGTTGGATTGGCTCGAGGCATTCCATGCCGCGGCGGCCGCATTTCGATAGGTGCGAAATGCAAAGAACTCCCGTGTCCTTAGATTTAAGTGCACTTTAAAGAACCCCTTGCGGCCGAAATTAGTTAAAAGTCCCTCACTACGGCGTGCCTCATAATCATATCGTGGTTTTGGCAAGTAAAATCCCATAATTCTACGGTACTTAACAGTGTAAGGGTCGGTGCTAGTTGGTACTCCATACCCAATAATACTAAACGCAAAATCTTTTAGGCAACAGACGGTTACGAACAAGGACGAGCGCTGACTTCCAACTGATAATTATTTCATACGAATAACTTCCTTCAGCATCCGAGCGCCGTAACCACTGCGCCACAGGGGCGGACTACCCTGTACTTGGGAAGGGATGTGTGAAAGAAGTCTAGGACAAATAATGTCACGCCAGTGGCACTGTGCAAGGCGTGCGTATAGGTTCCCCTTCAGGGTAGCGAAGGTTCATCACAGCGCCCTCCTGCCTATTAAGTCAATGTATGGGGCAGACATTGCCCCCCACCACCCTCCCCCTTTGCGCACGCCTGTGGTCCTCACAACCACCCCATGAAAATTATTGTGCTTTCATTTGGTAACGCCATAGTTTCTTGCTAGCAACTACTGTCTGTAGTTAAGGACCCATGAGTCGATAGGTATCGTCAGCTTAAAGTGTCATGCATAGGCGGGTGAAAAGAGAGAGAGAGAGACTAGGAGAGAGAAAGACGGGTTCTGTAAAAACTGCGGGCTCCTTTCTCGCGGCCGACGCCAACAGTGAATACCGCATCGGCTCCCGCCAAGAACGTTCACGCTCTCCCGACCGAAATGGGCCAGGAACGCGCGCCGCCTGCTGTCACGCACGATGGGCCTCTTCATCATGGCTTCTCCTGGTTTAACACCTCCGGAGGCGATGCCCGTTACACCGGCTCGTGTGCAAGGGAAGAGAGGCCGCATAGCATAGGCGGCCTCACCGCACCGCGCGACGGAAGATTAACTGTGAACCCGGCGGCGCGGTCGGGCCCGGCGAGCCCATAGGCCGCGTGTCAGGGAGGAAACAGGCCGGTAACTTTTTGAAGCCCCTTCCCGCGCTCGGCGAGTCATCGTCGACTGTTCGATGTTTGCCTCCCGCTTGCTGAGCGCCAAGTACATCCAGTTTATTTCCGACTCCGGGGCACGACGTTTTCACCCCCAAAAGCCGAGCGCTTGGGAACAGAGGAATACCGTTAATGCGAACACATATATAAGCACTCTGCCGGCATCTCTCACTAACTCCTGTACACTGCAGTGCTTGACGAGGCAAAACAAGGCAATGGGGGGGGCCTCAGGTTTTAAGCCCCGAAACGGTGCACGAGCCAACGGCACGAACTGGGCGAAACACCGTAGCTTGCTCTTGCGCTTGCCTGCTTGCTTTACTTTTTTTTAAGCCCTTCATAACGCGCTCGCATGTTTGACGTCGTTCGTAACGACCTCGGCGTAGGATTTATAGCTCGCCACAAAAGCGTTGTTTTATTATCCCTTTCTTGTTTAATTTTTAGGCTTTCTGTACATGCTAGACATGCACGGCGCTGGTCGTAGCCATTTCAGGGTCCCGCGAAGGCGAGTTAGGCGAAACGAAAGGACAAAGCGAAATAGAACGACCCTATAAAGAAAGCAGCGAGCAGGAGGAACTCGTTCCATACGCGCGCTCGTTTTGACGGATCCCCTGGTTGGCAAGGTAGCTAATTACGCGCTCCGCCTCGGAATGGCATTCCCTACATCCCCCCTTTTTCCTCCCTTTCCCTCAGGCTATCTGTCTATCCCTCTAGCACGCCAGTTTGCGCGAACGTTTCGAGTCGCAGCGCGTGGTATACGCTGCGAGAAAATACACGGGCCGTTACCTCGCAGCGAAACGACGAACTGCGATGAGCTTTGAACGCGGAAAAAAAAAAACATTTCTCTTTTCAACGCTGGGCCCATTTGTCTGCAAGCCTATAGCTGGTTCACGTATGTTGCGTGTGCCGCACCTGCCGAGTTACTGCACGGCCCTACCTCGAATTTCGAAAACACTCAACTTGCGCGGCGTATATCGGCTGTGTTGAGTGCGGACGCTATGCGCTCGAATTCGGCAGAGAGCCGAGGAGACGTATAGAAAACAATAACGGTATTTCCTCTACGAATAGAGTGCGCTAGTTTTAAACTTGACGCGAGGGAGAAGGGTCAACTGTATGGGACAGAGGGGAGCGGCTTAATTATTTATTTATTTATTTATTTTTCGTCTACGTGTCGTGACAAGCTCGTGGCGCTCAAATAGGCGCGCGAAGAACAGATAGATGTAGCGGCCGGGAAACTACAGTGAGCTTGAATGCCTGTTTCATAATATTGCTGCCATTATTGAGCAGCTTGTTAATGGCGCACGCGTGAGAGAGTTTTATGCTCTACAACCGTGTCTAACGACACTGTTCAGCCGAAAAAAACAACAACATCATATATCTAATCTCAGTCTCACTTTACGTGCTACGGGTCGTTTGCAAGAACGTAGCTTGCACTATTAATTAACGCCGCGTTTCCCGAACGCTACCTAGACAACTCTTGCTGCAGCCTGCCTATCAAAGTTTCGCCCATTAAACAGACACGTACGAGTGCTTCACATACGAAAAGCTGCACGACCACCAAAAGAGAAAAAAAAAACAAAACAAAGAAAGCCTCAAAGAAATGATGATTCAGCTCAGGCGCAATGGGACTCTTCAGCTGAGCTAATTTTACTGTAGTTAGTCTTTACTGTTGAATATTTCTTTAATTCCAAACAATGCAATACGGAAGCTCGAAGGAAAGCACACATACAATACAAACGTAGAAAAGAACAATAGAATGATCGTAATTGAGGATGGATACGTAAGAAATACAGGTTACGGCATTGAATAAAACAAAAAATTGCATATTTCTTGAAGAAGATAAAAAAAAGGCAAGGGAAAAAAAAACAGAGGAGCCGGAAGGCGCGAGAAAGAAAGAGTTCTTCAGTATATACAGGTGCGCATTTAGAAGCTCGTGCAACTAGATAACCTGTAAATTGCCAAAAA
Organism: Rhipicephalus sanguineus; assembly: GCF_013339695.2. Classification (NCBI taxonomy): domain Eukaryota; kingdom Metazoa; phylum Arthropoda; class Arachnida; order Ixodida; family Ixodidae; genus Rhipicephalus; species Rhipicephalus sanguineus. Next base: position 156,191,763 of record NC_051180.1, read on the forward strand.
AAAAAAAGCAAAAAAGGCTGGACTATACTTGCGGCTTTCTTAGAGCGGATAGTTCAAGCTGCCGATGGATAATTAATGCATGCGCTTTGTTGTAATACCCACTCTTCAACCATTTCAGATGTGGAGTATTACGATCGCAAGCGATGAAAAGAAGGAAAAGAAAGAAAGGGAAACATAAAATTAGGCCAATTGTTGGCATTGATGAGCTCAGGCCTAGCACACGGTATACTGCTAGATTGCTTCTGTCTGGTATATACTGACGCAGAAACAAGCGAAACTCATTCTTGGCGGTAATCCACCAGCTGCTTTGTTTCATCAAAGTTTATTCTCTCCTCGGCTGTGGAAGAAGACAGCGCGACCCGTTACATTTTCTCTCATCCCTTTTTTTTTTTTGTCCTAGCTACCCAGCGAGAGCCATCGAGCAAGAGGCGCTCGGTGCTTAAGTGTGTGGGCGGTCGACACGGGGGCTTCAATTATTCGCGTTGGCACGACGTCTCTCTGGTCGTCGTCGTCGCCAAGACGACAATTGCACCTTGAGATACGAGCGGGGGGAAAAGAGAGAGAAAAGAGGAGGCGTTGACAGCGAGCTGTGTACGGCTCTTGTCTGTGCGGCAGTTGTCGCTCGCAGAGAGCGATTCGCGGCTGCAGATGCCAGCGCCACGCCATCCTGCATCGATTCGATGCCACTTCCTCGAACGCGCCAGCACAACGAGGACCTTGTTGAGGCGGACGGCTGAATGGCAGCGGCGATGGAAGTAGAGAGAAGATGCACTACTACACGTTTTCCATTCGGAAATGCGCACGAAAAGATCTCGAAAACAGATGCCTTCTCGTGGATGCGACCGGCGGACCGTGCGAAACGCTCACGCGCATGAGCGGCGCGGCGGCAAAATGCACGATGCATCGATATGCATTCGCAGGTCCGAAGCGTCCATTGGGGTCGGGTACTGCTGCCATCTGGAGACGCCCTACGGAGGCGCGTGCCCTTTGTCGCCCATGTCAACGATGCAGATCATCAGATGGGTACGAATGCGGTCGTTGGACCTTTTAATGTGGTGGAGAAAATTAGCCTATTTTCACTTCCGTTTATTCCTGTGGCGCATGGCAATGAGACGCGTCGAAGGACCTGGCATTCGCAACCACATTGAGACTTACGGCATGAACGTTAAAACTTAGAAGTGCATAAGAGACGAGAATTTTTCGGATGTCCGAAGCTTTTACGTTCGCCCTGTTACCGTGAATGTGTCTGAACAACTAGCCCGAACATGCGCCGTCACTGAGGCACCTTTAATCGGCCAGTCGATCAATTGGTCCATTTCTTCTTCTCTGGTAACACTCACTACAGAATAATTTTTAAGAAGAAAGGATTAGGGGATAAACGCGCCAGCACGATAGTATACAGCAAGCAGCTTTCTGCTTACTTTTTTTTTCTGTCGTTTTCGGACACTTCGCTTGAAAAAGGAAAGAGAAAATAATAAACTACGGTCTACGAAACAAAGAAAAAAAAAAAAGGAAACGTGAAAGAGCGTCGGTAAAGCCTTGCCGGTCGTGTACGCGAGAGGTTGCACGACCCGTTGAGGCGTCGTCGCGCTGTTGGCCCTTGCAGCACTCGCTTCGGGGCCTTTTATACGCTGCAAAGCCCGGTCGCACATCAGCCGTATATACAGTACTCGTAAAGTGCTCGTAAGAAGGAGAGAGGAGTGGGCTAACTCGAGAGGCGAGAGCTCCGCTGAGAAGATGTGTTGAGCTTCCGCAGAAGAAGTGTGTAAATCCTCTTTAGAGGGATCTGGCACGGATCTGAGCCGCGAAGTATAACCTAACCCCCCCCCCCCAAAAAAAAAATAAATAAATAAATAAATAAATAAATAAATAACAAAAGGAGGACTCGTCGCGTCTAGCCGGCCGGAAAAGTGCTCGGATCTTGGGCAGAAGAAGGAGTCTTAAAGGGCTCTCAATATGGCCGCTATACCCGGGCCCAACCACCGCAACAGACTCTACAAAGAAGTGGTTTTCTCGGAAAGAAAAAAAATGGGGGAGAGCCGGTGTAAAACCAGCGAGTGCCCAGAGTACACGCACGCACGTGATGAATACACGCGCTTAAAGAATTGTGAAAGTATGCACTCGCGAAGCAACGCTGCGTACCGGTTAAAGCCATACTTGTTAAAGCAAATGCCGTCACGCCAGTGTTTAGACCTCGGGTATACACTAACGAGTGCGCAGTTCGCGCCGCGCGGTGCCGGCCCGCAATTACCTTACGCTTTCCTGACTATTAATCCTGGATTATACAAAAAAAAAAAAAAAAAAAAAAAAAACCGGGGAAGCGGAGATCACCGCTTGCCTTGCTCCTTCCGTGTTAAAGAGAAAGTCTAATAAGATTGTTTTTTCTTTTCTTTCTTTTTTTCTGTTTTGAAAAGTGTAACAGCCGGGGGAGCACTAGAACGGTATATTAAACGACTGTTTGTTTAAGCCCCGTCTTTTAATCAGACGGGCTGATTATTTTCGAACAAATTTCATCGCAGAACTGGCGCAACGAAACTTCACAAGTACTTAATTCTTTGACTTGTTTCGTACTTGACCTATTTTATCTTTAGTTATTTATTTATTTTTCTTGAGCGCAGCTGTGCCTTGCACTCTACAATGTAGCCGCTGATCGATGCAAATTTCTGGTACGCCGTCAAAATTATATGCATATCATTAAAATGTCCTCTTTCTCTCTCGCCGTAGTGAACCGTGACTTGCACGCACGTCACACTGCGTACACGCATGAGAGAAATACTTATCCTTGCATATATGACGGTCATTTTTATTCTATACACTGCAATATTTCCTTTCGTGATATCACGCCTCTGTTAAAGTGCTCGACGCTGAACGTGATAAGCTGAACGGCGCAATAAACTCGTAATTTATCTTTCGTTTCTTTCTTTCTTTCATTTTAAAGGAAGCACTGCATCGCTTTTTTTTTCTCACGTAGAAGCAACGCCAACCGCATTAATTAGAGCGCACGTTTACTTTAACAGGTGCGGTATGCGATTAGGAGAGATTAGGAGAGAATCAGACGTAAAAGAAGCCAGCAAAAGAACGGGACACGAGAAAGAGGCAGACGCAAACACCACTGGAAACACAGCGGTGTTCGCGTCTGCCTCTTTCTCGTGTCCCGTTCTTTTGCTGACTTTCTTCAAGCATCATGAACCAACTGGCCCAGATCTCAACTCTTCAGCCAGTATATTTCTGATATTTCATCTTTGGCACTGTAACTCATTCAAACGAAATTCTGATGCCCATCGCGTATGTGAAGTTTAGTTAAAAAACGACAAAAAAAAAAAGAGATGAATAAAACTAAACGAGAGCTCATGCTGCGTTTAAAGAAAGTACAAGTACATTTGGGAACAGTACAACGTTCGGTGAAGTCAAAGATCGCCTCAATTTGTGGCGCCGCTGCAATCGAATCAGGAATCTCTCTTCGTTTTATCTTGCGCTGGTAAAGAAAAAAAAAGATGCTTACAAAATAAAGGGAGCGTAACGAAGGAGAAAAGTACAACATGGCAGAAGCCAAATTCCGCGTACCGGATTAAAACAAAAACAACAATAAAAAAACATCCCATTGAAGCTGACGTCAAGGTTCAGCGGCGTTCGCGAGTTTCACTGCGAAAACTGCAGCGACAGCGAGTTATTGCCGTTTTATTGGGGCTGGGGCGCCTATAAAAGGTTTAGAAATAAAGCGGAGCTGAACGAAATAAGGATGGTATATATATATATATATATATATATATATATATATATATATATATATATATATATATATATATATATATATATATATATATATATATATATATATATATATATATATATATATATATATATTATATATATATATATATATATATATATATATATATATATGTGTGTGTGTGTGTGTGTGTGTGTGTGTGTGTGTGTGTGTGTGTGTGTGTGTGGTGTGTGTGTGTGTGTGTGTGTTTTATCGTCCTGGCTGCTGGCTTTCTTGTCACTCTTTTCTTTTGTTACCGTCATGCGACGTCAGCGCTATGGGACTTTTACTTGATTGGAAATTTCTGTGCTGTCGCCTTGATCATCCACCCGCCTTTAACTGCGGTTAAATTCAGTTTTGTTCGACATCTACGTCGATTTAAAACCCCGGCATGCTCGTGAGGCTCGCCGTAGTGGCGTGGACTTCGGGTTAATTTCGATTACTTGGAGTTCTTTAACGCGCGCCTAAATCTAAGCCAACGGATGTTCTTTCATTTCGCCCCGAACTGTCCTAGGGTTTTGCGGCGCAACGCAGTAAACGCTAAGCTATTATGATATGTCCGTCAAGCTGCATTCTTGTTTCAGAGTACAAAGCAGTGCTCTACGTAGCTCGTTAAAAGAAGTTGATGTATCTTAAGTGCAATAAGTTTGTTCATATTTGTCATTCATTTATTCCTTACATAAAATAAAAGTTCATATCTTAATAGCACCGTGTGAAAGAAGGAAAACTTAATTTTGACGCAGCGATTCCGTTGTTCGAGTCGGGTCAACACTTGGGATAACTGTTTTAGTTTGATTGCAACTGCCTACGATATGAATCATAGCGTGCAGGTTAATTTGAATACGCATCCATATACCCAGAACAGCGTATGTACGAATATTACGGGTGTGCACCTCCTGCACAAAGTAACTTTTTTAGTGGCAGTAGTGACAGGTGACACTCTGGTTACCTCCCAAGCACTTCCAGTTTCTTCCAGTTTCTTTACTTCCAGTTTCCAGAATATTTAGAAAGAGTGATTTTAAAGACTAAAACTGGCATGAAATGGATGGTTCTCGTTCAAGTTTAAAGTTATATTGGGTAGATATGATAATGAAGCATAATTTTACTTAAGATAACGGTGAATTAACTGTCAAGATAATTATTGAAGATTAACTTGATGAGTTCATTCAAAGAGCAGGCGGTTTTTTTTTTTTTGAGCAGCTGGGGTAATTGCGGCACTTGGACGAGGAGATTTGAACCGTGCACGCGCTTGCTTCTACGTGGCTTCCGAGATCCGCTTCGGCCGCGCAGCGAAGCACAAAGTCAACCCCATGAAAGCTCCAGGGCACCCGAATGCCGACGTCCGAGTGCCACTAACAAACACCTAAGCCTAGGATTATGGTCGCCTACAATGTTTTTTAATGAGAGCAGAAGTTACTGGCTAGTACTTATCCAATCAAGCGTGAACCCATGCGGATTCAAGTGCGACTATCGCCCAAACCTGTATATCATGCATGCTTAAAAGTTTTGAAACCGAACAAGCTTGAACTGTTGTGCGAGCATTGGTTACGCAGCGAGTATAACTCGTCGCCTGGAGCGTGCCGTTAAATAGTTAGGCGAGTTGCGCATTGCCCCTGCATAATTTAATAGCCTCGATGCTGCCCTGAGACCGATTAAAACGTATATACGCAAACGTTCTGACCGGCTCGCCGCTTACCTTTTGAAATATGCACCTTTAACAAAGGTCACCGTGTTCATTGTGGAGTTACATGGTGTGCGAAAACATAATCAAGAGTTCCAGCTTTCGCACAATGCGTCGTTCGACGTTCGTGCGATACATTATACATTAGGTCATGCGCGCATGCGTCAGCTTCCCGCGTTATACGGCCGAGGACCCGCCGAGAGATCAGGGTTTTGGCACGCTGCTATCATGTACAGTGCTAGAGCTTACATACAAGTGTATTTGTTTTAATCCTGCACTGAATAATTAAATTTTTAAAGCGTTCCACCTTTCATACGTACCGTATTTACTCGAATCTAAGCCGATGTTTTTTTCCAAAAAACGATGTGCGAATTTGAATTTGGAGGGGGGGGGGGGTAGGCTTAGATTCGAGTACAATCAACAGGTTTTTTTTTTCCCGGCCTTGCGAATTTCCGGGGTTGGTTTAGAATAAGGGCCGGCCTAGATTCGAGTAATTGCGGTATATACCGAAAACGCCAACGCTGTGGCACCATCTGCTAGGTCGAAAAACAAACACTTTATTGGCTCGTTGCTTCTTTTCTATATACCTGTGGCAACGTCAAAACAAATGGCTAAACGTGTTCCGGCCGTGGCAGTCACATTTTAATGGAGGCGAAATGCTAGGGGCCTGTGTACTGTGCTACGAAAGTGCACGTTAAGGAACCCCGGGTGGTGGAAATTGGCTAGCGGTGGGAGGTGGTCAATCAATCGACAACGAACGTCAGGGTAATTTAATGTATGCCTGTCACACTGGGGCTTGATATTTCTTGCAGGAAGTTTGATCTCCGATTGTGTAACCTAATGCATTACCATACGTGAAGCAGTCTTTCGCTTTCAAGTGTGGCAGAGAGTGTAACAAGGTGCCGATTTTTTTTCTTTGGTTGTGTTCCTCTTTCGACCACGAAGGAAGAAAACAACAGAGAGAAGGCAGATATGGGCTAACCAGGAACACGTCCGGTTGGCTATCCTACGCTGCAGGAATGGGAAAGGGAAATAGAAATATGAGAGAGAAGAGCGAAGTAGTCAAAGAAATGAGCAATAAATGCGCTCAGACGCGTATGCGTCGATTGCACTACAGTGGTCAAGGGTGTTTCCCGACCAGCATCAAATACAAATCTACGTTGACAGCTATAGCTTCGAACCAGAGTCACCCGAATAATGGAACGAATCAGTGTCTGGAAAAAAAATTGGTTCAACGTCACGCCACCTCATGTCGACAAGAGAAAGCTAACAACAACAACAGCAACAACAACAACAACAACAACAACAACAACAACAACAACAACAAAATACGTACTACCTTCTTTCTTCTTACTTATTTCGTGTTCTAACCTGTTAAAAACTCGTCGTGGCTTATGCTAAGCGCATAAGAAAGCGTGACTACGTGTTCCTGTGCGTGAAGCACCTTCCCGGCGAGATTCAATTGATTTGATCAGCCGCTATCTGGCCTGAACAGCATTGCAGCCTACGTCGTCAGTGGCTTCGTCGCAGTCTTCGCGAGGCTGTCTCTATTGCCGGCTTCTTCAAAACTGGTATGAAAATTCAGACGACCGCTGTCCACTTATCTGTCTGTCTATCTAGCCATCTATCGCGAGTGTCGGAACACAGCTTTCGATTACCTTTCTAAAACGCGATACTCACCGTCGTAACTTGGCTGCAAAAGTGTCACGCTGTTAATACCGATGGCGCGGTTTCGATTCCGGCGTCTACAAGGGCCGCATTTCGGTAGAGGTGAAATGCGAAAAAAATAAATAAATAAAACCGTTTATTTCCTTTGATTTACGTTAAGGAACACGGGGTTCTCAAAGTTAATCCGGAGTGGCCACACTAGGGCGTGGATCATAATCAGACGGAGACTTTGGCGCGTAAAAGCTCAGAATTTTAAAACCCGCCTGGTAGGCTACACGCTTCAGTATCACCAGCTTCAGCATAGAAAAAACTGGGCAGAATAAGAAGACGCCGCTAGGTCGTGGACCCCCTACAGAAGAAAAAAGGCACGACTGGGATTAATGCACGCTGCTGGATCGTCGTGCGGAAAAACGAGCACGCCTAAGCGGCGTTTCCCGTTCCCACGGGGCCGCGATGCGATCGACTGGCGCGACCGAGCGGTCAACGATCAGAGGGCAGCGTGCGCATGCGCAACGTGGTCCTGGAGGGCGCGCGCGCGACCTATGGCTGTCCCAATGAGAAGCAACGTGGAGTAATCACGTGTGTCTATATAAGGGACCAACTTTTCGCAATAATGTCGCCACGTGGGCTCTTCTAATTCCCCTTTGTCAATGAACCTTGTAGCATGACATTATACCTGGCTTTTCTTGATGAAAGCATGAGATTTTTTTTTCTTTCTCGTAAACCTCGAAAGAAGGTCTCAAGATTAGATAGATAGATAGATAGATAGATAGATAGATAGATAGATAGATAGATAGATAGATAGATAGATAGATAGATAGATAGATAGATAGATAGATAGATAGATAGATAGATAGATAGATAGATAGATAGATAGATAGATAGATAGATAGATAGATAGATAGATAGATAGATAGATAGTGCTCAACAAACGAAGCAAAATACAAACTTGCTTTCCTTGCGGGCGTAAGTAATTAACGACTGCCTTGCTCGAGTGCCGGGCACTGAATAATTGGTCAATGAATGACTGAATGAATGAATGATCCTGTATGCGTTTTACAACTTCGTTATGTAGATCGTTTGCCGTGCCGCAAGCAAGAGAAAAACACGAGCAGGCAGCACCTAAGTCATACATATTGAAGGAAGTCGCTAATTTTCTTATGAACATCGGCTGCATCTGACGAAATGCGCAGCTGCAGCCGGCCCTGTAGAGGCATACTCAACGCCTCAGGGGCAGCTGCACAGATTACATTCCAAGGGCAGATACCAATCAGGCGTCGCCATCGTTTTGCGGGAAAATTCGTTATAACGGTTTTCCCTGTATCTAGCAGAGGCGTCTGGAAATGCAGAAAGTGGTTCCTTCGGTTATAAGATACTCGTTTTTTTTTTTTCGGGTTCATTTTTTTTGTATATATGCACTATGTTGTTGACAAGGTTGATCGTGTATACATCGCAAGCGTTTACAGCTAAAGCCTTAAGAAAAAAAGAAAAGGACCTCTGACTCTTCTCGGTGAGTCCTGACGTGCCACGCATGACTCCCTTTAAGGAGACACGTGAACTCTCTTTGGAGATCATTATACTATCGCGGGAGTGTGATGTGACCCAAGCGAGAGTTAAAGTGTCACTTTAAAGAGTGTCATATATGTGGCAAGCCAGGACTTACCGAAAAGAGTTAAAAATACTCATTTTTTTCCCCCTTAGAGTGTATGCACCTTGTTCGGTTTAAGCCACAAAATATCCGTTAGCGACTGTATATAAATGTGCTCGCGTGCCTCATTTTCGCTGAGAACGTTCGCAGCCATGAACTTAAGTACACGAGATATAGCTCTCCACGTGATAGCCCGCGGGATAGCTCATCTGAGGACGCCCTAGGTTCGTCGACCGCTTGTACGCACAATGAGAAGAACATACACTTTGTCGGCTCGAAAAAAAAAACCAGTCTCCTATCTCGCGTTTCGAAGGCTATTTGGTGGTCCTCGTGAGTTCCTCGTTGGGCACACAAACCACGACTACGCGGTCGGTGTTCGAATGGCGAATGCCCCGCTGAGCGGAATGGAGAATGAGGCCCCCCTTTCTTGACGCGTCGCTCGCTGAGACGGCGCGGAAAGTTCAATGCGTCGTATCAGCGAAACAGCCTCCGCAGCGTTTCCCGCGCGCGGGAAGAAAGTGAAAACCGTACCAGAAGGCGGCGGCGGAACGTTGACGTTGCGTGCGACCGCAGATGGTATGGGAGGGGGGGGGGGGTCGCCCTTTTCTTTCGACGGAAAGACGGCGCACGGCTGAATATGAATGTGGCCCTGGCTTCATATACTTTGTTTCTTTTTTTCGGTGCCCGTCTAATCTTTCACACTGCAGGCCCTTTGTTTCGCAAACGCCGGCCCACCAGACGGCTGGTGGGTAAAGAGAAGTATTCCGAGGTTGAGAAACGGGAAAGAAGCGAGAAAGTTTTCACTATTCGGCACGTTCCTAATTATACCAAAGTTTAGAACTTCAATACGCGGCTGCGAAATGAAAATTTTTAGTTATTACGATGTTGCAGTAGTGTATGTGCTTCGCAAGGTACTTTGAAATGCAGGTATAATTAACGCAAGAACAATGCAGGTATAACGTTTCAACTCTGGGACGCATAGACTGTGAGGGCTGCTGGTCATCTCTGACAACGTGTATTAAAAACCGAACAAAAACGCTTGCACTCCCTTGGTCTTACCTTGTCCCACAATGAATTTTGTGCTTTTGACGCTACGCTATTGGAACTTTCATGTCACAAGAGGTACGCGTATAGCAGCGTGACATAGCGTTTTTTTAGCAGTAATACTGCTAGCACAATGTTGTTCGGTCATTCCAGCGACATAGGCGGCGCCACGCGGCCCTCCTCCGAAGCTGGTACATGGTGATGTGACCGGCGTTGAACGTCGCTTTGCCTTCATTCAAACATCTTTGCGTTTGTTTAGCCATAGAAAGTATCGTCTGCAGCGAAACTGGAGGGTCTGACGAGCTTTGCTGCTCGAGACGCGCACGCTTGCGAGATCGCCTCATCACCGTCTCGTCCGCCATTTTGACCTACCGTGGCGCCGCCTACAGTCGCTGGAATGCTCGAATAGGGAATGGAAATGCAGCCATGACAGTGGGCCATTATTGTGAGAAGTGAAAGAAAGCACTAAGATTACAAAGATTACTTTCCAGTTATTCACAGTGCGTCCGAAGAGTTGTGGATAAGCACATTTATACTGCGTCCCACTCCGCCAGAATGAAACTGCCGCTGTCGCCAATCGAACCCACGACATCGCGCTCGGCAAGCGGCTTGGTTAGCAATATGCGAGGTTTGCGGATAAATATGTTACTGAGAGGTGAAAACGCGATTAAAAGTGGAACGAAATCTATGATTTTTTGCCGAAGGTGTTTAATTATATTTGATTTCTAGGATATTGAGTGCCAGAACGACGCTAGATAATTATGAGGCACGCCGTAGCGAAGGGCTTTGGAAATTTCGACTACCTGGGGTTCTTTAACGTGCACTAAAATTGCACAAAACACGGGCCTGTAGCACTTCGCTTTCATCGAAACGCGACCTCTGTGGCCAGGATCAAATCCACGTCCGGGTCAGCAGCCGAGGGCCGTAGCCTCTGTACCGCCGCGGCGGCAGTATTTGATTTCTGGGTGTAGCTACTTCTTTATTGAGCACGCCGTATAAGAGTGTCATGCTAGTTGAAGGGCACACAAACGAAGAGTGGGTTAGCGTAACCTAAAATAAGCTAAAGAATCAACAACGAGATCAACATATGCAAGTCTGCAAAACAGCGCTTTCGGGTGCGTACCAGCTAACCACATCAACGAAACGTTCAACTCTCGTTAGAGGGTTGGTGCGGCGAAAAACTAGTTAGGGTGAAGTGGTTGGTGCGCTGGAACGTTAAAACCGACAGATTTGAAATATATATTCTGCCAGTCGAGACGAAAAGCAAGATAAAGATAACTGAAAGAGCTGAATCATGCATGTTAACCGTGAGAGGTACCTCTGAGCTACGGCTTAATTCTTGTAGCCCATAACTTCATGTTGCAGTTCAGTATTATAGCCACGTTAGCGACGATATGCGATGTATATTATGAAGCGCCGATAACATCGCTTGTGGGAGCGCTTGACTCTATCCATGGAGACACCGCATTATTAACGCGCTTCAGTTGACAGTCATACTTGTAGTATCGCTACGATTCTGAGATAAAGAGAGATAGATGGAACGGCTGACGGGAACTGAGAAAAAAAGAACAAAAACAGCAAAAGGATAGGGAAGTAATGAGGAATAATACGTGACGTTAGGTAGGTTATATTTTCTGGCTATTCACAGCGTCCATGCACTGTGCTGCTGAAGATAACTGCGTTGAGCTTTGATTAACGGTAATAAGCAGGCTCGTTTAAGTGCCCCGCTAAAAAAAGAATGTCTCAACGAGATACCTTAACTAAGCACATGGTCGTGCTAATTAACTGTGAGCCGTAGCGCACGTGTCAGCTCAGTTCAGCTCTTGTGTCCTTTTCTTCGCTCTCTACGTCGTCCGTTTGTGCAGTGTGTCTTTCAGAAGATAATTTAATTAGTTTGGCATCTTCATTGTTACGGTTCGCTGTTAGCGTACTCTGTATCAGCCGTGCACGGATTCTTGCTCTTTCTTTAAAGACTTCCACCTTTGAAGCGCACCAGCTAGATCAACAGACGCAGAATGGAATTCTATTTGGACGCCAATTTAAACGCCGAGCGTTAATCTGTAATAGGCGAGTTAGCTTGTATTCAGTACGCAGCAGCGCTGCTTCCTGATCGTGAGCGCAGCTTTCAGATTTCTCGTCGCCACTTTCGAAATTCGCAGACTCACTGCGCTTCTCGTTTAACGCATAAAAAAAAAGAATTTGGAGTGGAGTGCTCCGAGTTCGCACACAACGCTGCCACACAGTGAGAAACGCACAGTCTCACAGACCGCTGGCCGGCACAGTATGAACAATGAAGTCGTACAGCCGCAGTGGGCAGCCCATCGTGAGAAAGGGAGTCCTGTCCGCAACGATGGGGTGGTCAGCAGCTTATACGCTTTTGCGCTGTGGGAGGGACTCCGTGGGAGTCTTGCGTAAAGCCGCGCGGCTTTTCTTGAGTAATGAACTCGCGTAAAGTACCCAAGAAACAACGGAAGGTGGTATACTGTGCGTTCGTGTGTGTGTGTGTGTGTGTATAGAAGTAGATTGTAGGCTGGTCCCTGCGAAAGGAATGGCCGAGTTACGCGGAGTTTCGCGGCGATAAGGAACCCCCTACTGTCATTCGGTTTTCTCTTCACGTACCGTGCGTATATATGGTGGACCGCCTCAGTTGCGGTGGCCGCTAAGCCTGATGAATCTGTTGGTGCCTAATAGGAAGCAACAGATCCATGACGTGACTTAGAGCGACGGTCGTAGAAGTCGACTGTGGCCTCGTAGACGCTGGCAGCAACCCGAGGTGCCATAAGACCGGCCCCACTTGGACTTGCCACTGATTTCATAACAGTTTCTTTGTTTCTTCTTTATTACTTTTCATTGCAATTCGTCTTCTCGACGTTACTCTATATGCCTTTATTTTTAGCTGACACGTCCAGGGCGGAGTATGTCGTGATTGCATGAAGCTTTCGATTCCCCTACGGCGCCTTATCTTTGTGGTATCGTTCGGATAATCTGTCTAAATAATTAGATGACCAATCTGAAAACATGTGATGATCGTTTCTTTCCCTTCACGTTCAAGTATCCACGTGAAGTTTTCCGCAGAATTCATGCTTGGTATGGGGGTTGGCGTGTGGAATGTAAGAAACACTGCCGTGAACATTTGCAAGGGTAGCCAAGTAGTAGTCCTTAAAACACGACTCATTAATTATGTGCTTCGCATGTTAGGTACATCATAATGCTCGCATTGAACTGCGCGGTAGGCGAGACAACCCTTCGAGAGTGTATAGGAAGCCTGTTTTTAAGCCTGTTTCTAAAATTTGTAATTGAATGCGTGCGCCGTAATCATCACGAGGTCTCATTAGTAGGCCGGGGAACTGGCGCCCGGAAGGCTAGCGCCTCCGTGTAAACAGAGCGGGCTTATTGTGACATTGGGTCATAGTTTATTATCTTTCAGCTAGTATTGGTCGCCACTTCGCCACGGATGCCGGCTGCCTGTTATACTCAATGCGCGTGCTACCTGTAATACGCAGCCTCATGATCCTGAAGCAATTGCGTCGAACGAAAGCGGCTTTGACGTAGCACGACGTACTGAGTTGCGACCTCACTCGATTTATTTTGTCAAACAACGTAATCTCTTTGTCTACCGGCTTATTATTCGCGTAATATGATTACTTTATTGATATCCGAACTGTAAGGCAAATCGGCTGTGTTCTATCGAAAAAAAGCTATAGAAATACGAAATAAGCACGAAGTTAAAGGGGATAAGCCGTTGCTTGTTGTCCACCGCGGCCCGTCGTCACAATAGGGCACAACAAACAAGGAAGCATAAATCTCTCGTCGGCCAACACACGGATTACCCTCCCTCTCGTTGCCTGCATCCGGGCATTCTTCTCGCTTCTCCGGCGAAATTCCCGCTCTCCTCGCATCTGCAGCGTGCCCGGATCAAGCCGTCGTGCCCGTTAGCGGTGGCTCGCCAAATCCGCCCCTGTCCCGCGTGCCCATAACGAACACACACGCACACAACGCCTTTGTATACCTGACTGGAACGCACACGGCGATCGATGGGTCATGCCAATCGTGGCGACAGGCCCGTGCGCTCTTCACTTCACACAGCACCGGGTACGACAGGTCCGGCGTAAATAGAACGACACAAGGGCGCCAACATCGTATGCGCGAGGGTCTATACGTGTAGAAAGGACCCTGAACCGCTGGCAACGTCTAAGCGCGACAAACAGCAGGCAAAATCGAGAGAGAGAGAGAGAGAGAGAGAGAGAGGAGGAGGAGGAGGAGGAGGAGGAGGAGGAGAAAGGAGTGACCGAACGTGGAAGCGACGCCAATGAGCTTCGTGAAGCGCTGGTCGGAAATGAAGGCAGGCCCAGCTTAACTGCAGGAAATCCCGGTAATCTCGCCTGGGCGTCCCGGGAAGCAGAGACGTCTTGCTGCAGGGCCCCTGTCGCGGCACCCATTTGCTCGCTCTCGACGCTGTTTCCGATGTTTCCGCAACACTAGGCGCACGCGGCGCATTTGCGCGCGCACTGGCGGCACTGTAATGAGAAAGAACGCGCGCGTCCGATCCGGACGTTGTTAGCGGGAGGTGCCGCTGGTTGTTGGCAACCCAAGTCGTCTGTTTATGTCAGAGGACGATGCGGTATATGGAGTGTTGCCCGTTTTGCTTATGTACGCGGGAACGTGCTTGCATGAAACTGTGTCTACTGTGTAACTTAAACCAACGTTTCGTGGCTATGACCATGAGATGCATATCGAAGTAGCCACAAAGTGTACGTGGCCACGAGTATCACTTTTGCTGCTGGCTGCTGGAAAAAACCGGACAGAACGAAGAAAATTGATTGTGCGGGTTCTGAAGCCGCGTGAGCTTAGCATCTAAATGTGAAGTCGGTAAAAGAAATGAATTGTAGGGTGCTGCATATATACCGGAGGGCTGCAAATGAAGGAAACGCAGGTAGGTTAACCGCAATTTGAACTTCTGTTTTGCTACACAGGGGCAAGGGAAAGAGGGAAGGGAGATGGGAGTGAAAAAGCAGGAGCGGGAAAAAGAAGGATGTGAGGACCGGAATATGATTATGTTCCCTATGAGATACAATCTTGGAATGCCGACCTCAGTAGTCGTCGCAGAGGAAGTCAGTCAAGGCTTTATTATTTTTTCACATACCGAAACCCAGACCTGATTATGACAAAACGTCGTATAGTGGGCTTCTCAGGATTAATAATTACCACCTGGAGGTCTGTACGATTCATATCATGCGTGAAACATGAGGGTTTATTTTTTTTTTTTTTTATTCCACAGTCCCAATGCGGTGTCCGCCTTCTGGCTCGAACACTCGTGCACGACCTCCTGCGTACAGCAGGGCAATTTCGTCACTGAGATACCGTGGCGGTTAGAAGCCAACTATAATATCATTCTCAAAATATCACTGGAATTGGTTGATCTAGGGATGCACTGGAAGCCCTAACATAGCTCAAACTATTTTAGATAAGCACGATCAGCGGATATTTTACCCACCAATAATTGTGTATGCAAATCAGACTGGTACCTTTAGTGGGGCTTTAATAGGTAGCTGGATTCCTATCTCTGTTTTTTTTTTTTGCCTTCTTGACTGAATGTACGCCTTAGCTTTTACGGATAGCTTTTCTGAATAAACTAGCGCGATTATGCTCAGCAAAGTCTGGAAACTATTATGGCGGTACAGTAATTCTCCTTGTTTTCCTGTTTCAGCGCGAGGATTCTGAAAAAAAAAAAAGAAAGGGAAGAACTAAGAATGATAGTTTAACATCACCGTGTGTACACATATATGTGATTGTTGAATATGTTGTTTTGACTGTTACGTTATGTCTTGACTGTTACGCTAAGTTGTATATTGTATGTACCACGGGTTCATTGTGATTAGAAATTTGCACACTATGTACTTTATGTTTGTGCACCTCATGTACTCCAAGAGCTAAGGAGTAGCCGACGCCTTATTTGTGCGCAACATCTCCTTACATCATGTCAATAAAAAAAACTGATAGTTAACTATAACTTCCAGCATATCACGCGAACCGTGCTTAATTAAAAGCACGTGATCGCACCGCCAAGTACGGTCGGTGCCGAGGCGCATCAGATGTCGGGGGCATTTTTATTATCTTGCGCCCACTCAGGATGCACCGTAAACTCAGAGGTTACGCGAACGCCCTTTTGTTATACTTCCGTCTCGAAAAATGCCGCCACTTCATTTTAGCGCCTCGCTTTTATGCCGGGATTACGTTACAGCCGTTCACGCAGTTTGCTTGATCTTGCTGCGCAAAATATGCGGCACGCTGCGTCTCACCGTCGTCACTGCTTTAAAGAAAAAAAAAAAACGAAAGCGGGACACAAAAATTCGAGATTTCGTAATCTCAGCGACGTGAGTAAGCGCTTCAGACCTGATACGGAAAATGAAAGCCTCGAAGCCAGGCTTCATTAAGGCAGTTTATTTCGCTCTCTCTTTCTTCTCTCTCGGTATACTCTGATAAATTACCGCAGCTTCTGACGTTTTTTTAATCCTCCGGGCATCAAGTGCGTCGAATAAGTTTTGTTTGCGCTTCACTAATTTAACTAACGAGAAACCGTTCTGTAAACGTAGCCGCCGGTCTTGGTTAGCGGGCTTGTCATATTAGTTTTCTGCACTGTCATCCAGCGCGCAAGGGCTCGACTGCTGAATGCGTAGTTAACGCTTGATCCGTATTGAATAACATTGCTTGTTCAAGATAGACGCTCCCTGCGAACATTGCTGGGAAGAATGTAGTGCATTTTCGGCGAAGAGTACTGAGTCATCATCGAACATATCTGCTACAGCAGAAGTATGCCTCATTATTTTGTAAACATTTCATCCCACGTGCTTTTGCCTTCAGGCATCCAGCTCTCGCGTCGAATAACTGAAATCAGCTTTTTTTTTGTTATCGTATAACTAATTTCTTCCTCTGATTTTTTTGTTTTTGCTGAACTTGTGATCATCACTGGAGGTTTTCTTTTCTTTATCTTTTTTCATTCTTTGCATCCAGTTTACCGCGGCAGTTTGCCTCAATTTCTGTTTGATTACTATACGGGCTGTCACTTTACACTTGTAATAGCCTGTACTTGGTTGCAAATACCTCGACCACTACCTCAATTGTACAGTGTATACGCCCACGCTTTTGAGGTGTAGGTATTTGGGTACTTCAGTAAAAATTTTGTTTTACATCCGTGTTCCTGGCTAATCCTGCGCGAACGAAAGAACGGGAATTTATTCGAGGGGCTCGTTTCTTTGTTAGACACAACTAAATGAATTTAACAGAAAATTAGGTCAAGGAAAGCATAGGGAACATTAATTGACTTAAACTGCAGTGTATTAACCATGACGTAAACTGAAATTAATTAAACTGGAGGAACAAGCACCCTTTGCGTCGGTGGAATCCGAACCCACAACCTTCGTGTCTAATTTTAATTATAGTAATTGTTGGGGCTTTCTGTCCCAAAACCACGATATGAGGGCTCCGGAAATGCCGACCACCTGGGGTTTTCTAACGTGGACCTCAATCTAAGTTCACGGGCCTCTAGCATTCGCGTGAGTAATTGTGCTATGCGCCTGTCTCGCTTGGAGAAAAGCTTGATTCCACCGGCCGTGATAGCCTAGCGGCTAAGGTTTAGCGCTGCTGGCTAAAGGACGTGGGTTCGAGTTCCGTCCATGGTAACTGCATTGCGATGAGATGGAAATGCACGAACACTGCACAAAAACGCACGTCTTTAGGTTAGGTTTAGGGGAAAGTTAAGAAAACCCCAGGCGGTCACAATTGTTCCGGAGTCCTGCACGTCGTGCCTCGTGTCGTGGCTTCGGTACATGGAATCCCCGAGTTTAGTTTTACTTTTTAACTTTACTATATCAATGCGCAGTGTAAAGTTCATCATACCATACCATCAATGCGCAGTCGTTCGAACTAATGAAAAAGAAAAGGACTGCTGGTGACACATTTCGAAGCTCAACTTAAATTTCGTCAACAATCCTGTCTTCTGTGCCACAGTACAGCGACAGGCGAAGGACAAAATTAGAAACAGCAACTAACCAAAGTAAGTTCCTCTTGACTAAGTTTAACCCAACTTCGTGTTCAATAGCGGTTCGCTTCTGAGCCGCTGAGAGCGACGCACTAAAGGGTCACCGATCTCTACGTCAAACTTTTGAGAGAAAAAAAAACAGCAATCATAAAACCCAAGGAAATGAAAGAGTCTATCTATACGCCGCCAAGTCTGAGTAAAGGATGAGTTCTCGTTTACCGAAATTCAGCGGGCTCGTCCTAAATTTACCCACTCAATTTTTCTTTTCTCTCCGCTATCGTTCGAAGAAGGGAAAGTATATATATCGCTGAACTAAACGACCAGCTTACCACTGCTCTCCCCTTGTTTCTTTCTTGTTTGGACGCGCGAAGTATCACACGGAGAGTATTGTAACACCGGGTAGGGTGGGGGAGGGTTCTGTCGCTTACGTTTCAAACCACGTTTCAGGTCTTTCGCCCCCACGCGCTAGTGGCGGGTGAAAACGCATTAGTCAAGAGAAGAAAGTAGAAGCAGCCGCCGGATGAAGGTTCAATTTTAGAGGCTTTTAATGCATCGCGAAGAAAAAGAACATCAGCGACAATAATAGAGGGTACCGTATCGTCCCTCCGATCCCCCTCGACGCTCTGTTTTTCCCCTAAATGAAAGGAAAATTAAATCAAAGCTGCAGGGACCCGGATCATCACTCGTTGTCTCATGGCGTGAACCGACGCGCCCCTCCCCTCGCGGGCTCCAACTAACTCCCTCTCCCTCATCCTATACTATACTCTTGTATCCCTCGCGTTTCACTCTGCTGCTGATGCTGCTGCCTTTAAGACCATGTCATTCACGTAATGGCTCCAAGGCGCGCC
Source organism: Rhipicephalus sanguineus (assembly GCF_013339695.2). Classification (NCBI taxonomy): domain Eukaryota; kingdom Metazoa; phylum Arthropoda; class Arachnida; order Ixodida; family Ixodidae; genus Rhipicephalus; species Rhipicephalus sanguineus. The sequence continues at coordinate 156,210,459 of NC_051180.1, forward strand.
TCTGGCAACCCTGAGAAAAAAAAAAGGTTATTTTTCTTTCGCACCCTTGTTTTAACTCCTGAAGGCCACTAGCCTAGCAACGGCTACGTCGTGTCGTTCGATATTTTTGTTACGCGTATATACTTATTTTTATTTTTTTGCTCGCAGTGTCGTTCTCTTCAAGCGTACTTCTCGTCAGTTGTGTAGCCGATGACGGTCGGCAGAGTACCCGTCCCCAATCTAAGACGTAAAGAAACGTATCTTTATTTTATTTTTTTGTCCGTGTTTATATTTAGTTTCAAGCCCTCACTGCTTTGTCGTGTATATAGGTTTGTTGTCTCCCGAGGCCGGCAGGGGCGGCGAGGAGAGACGACGTGGGCCATCTGTTTATATAGGGACGCAGGGGCGCGCAATTAAAGATTTTCGATACCTTCATATGCTCCGGGAAGCGCCCCCGTCCGAGATTTTGATCCAAAAAAAGTTTGCCCGCCTCTGTATAGCCTACAGCGTGCGCCCGCTATACCGCTTCGTGATCACGTCTCGTCGTCGATCGGACAGCTCGCTTCGTTCGGCCGCGCTGACTTTTCCAATTACGACAGCTTGGAGTCGACGATTCTGTCTCGCCCCTGCGTATAGCAGGAGTGACCTGATTGCCATCCTTTGTCTTGCGCCTTGTGACTGGCCCTTACGGGAGGCTGGTTAAACGGTGAACCGACACATCTGCGCTCTGTTTGAGTTCGTATACGGTCGCAAGGCAATACGAGTCGTACACACACGGAAAACAAGACAATGCATGGATAAAGCCAGAAAGCTGTCATTTATCTTTTTTTGCTTTCCGTGTGTGTATGCGCCGGAACAGTATGAGTAGACCATCAGCACCTAGCCCACCAGCAAACATTACTTAAGCCTTATCGGAGTGAAAAATTGAAAATAAAATGAAGCGCCTCTGTGTTTGATAAATGGTCTAGAGGGACGAGATCAAAAGAAACAAACTGACCGGACGTACTTCGCTAAAACTTTCAGCTTGAAGCCTCGTTTCAATTTATGTTTGAACTGATTTGATACATCGGGGCCGTGTACTTCCACAGAAGCTGCATTGTGGATTCCATAAAAAAGCTATTCCATGCAATAAAGAGTTTGCCACTTGACTTCGCTGTACTTTTGAACTCAGCTATCAACCAATCGATGACGCCAGAATTTACGTGCTTCGTTTGAGCGAGTATATAAAGCTAGCCGAATCCGGACTTCGGTGCTGTAAGAACTGCGTGGGCCTCGGACTGTAGTCACAAGAACGTCTTATGCTAAAAGTTTTCGTAAGAGGAAGAGAAGATTTCAGCCGATCACGGTGCTGGACATAGCATTAGCGAAGCCGGTTGACCAATCGGAAAACGCATTTACGAAAGAGAAGTATCGTGAATTCGGCCCCTGGACTTTTACTCCGAGTCATGAGCACGCGTGTGTGCTCGTCTTTTGTTTTCTTTTTTATAGCTATTTATATCTACGTTTCGAGTTGATTCTTGGGCTTAGAAGCCCGTGAAGATATACGTGAAAAGCTGCCGACACATCACACGAGCGTTAGACTGTGCTTTTTTTCGAGAGTTGGGGAATTGCCCCTAATATAAACTAGCGGGGAGGGAATCGTTGAGGTACATCCGTGCATATATATATATATATATATATATATATATATATATATATATATATATATATATATATATATATATATACATATATATATATATATATATATATATATATATATGTATATATATATATATATGTATATGTATATGTGTATATATATATATATATATATAACACGGAACACCGATAGATCAACATTACTGGAAGGTGAATACGGCAATAACGTATACACGGTAGCAGAAAATCAGAGGGCTTAAAGTGGGACAGTGCTCAGTACATAAAATGGAAGAGACGTCCATTCCTTTACCTCCATTCCTGACGATGACGATGTCACGGTTATTACTACCCGCGCTACACACTGAATGTTTACAGCCGCGGCATGTGTGTCCGGATGAGCTTGGTCGCAGTGTTTTCTTTCGGTTCCCAAGGCCTTTCAGGGGTCTGTTTTCTTTCTTTTCGAGGGCAGTTCCAGAGGTGCTCCAAAGCAGCCCGGGCTCATCTGGCCGTTGTACCCTCTGACCATCGACTTCAAACGAAAGAAAGAAAAAAGAAAGAAAAAAAAACTGAAAGGCAGTTTGCAAACGGCTGTCCTACATTGAATGCGACGGCTCCTCCTGTCCTCTCTATCGACTTATTCCGGAGGGAAGATGTGGTATTGACCACCGCATGCCCTCGATCGTCCAACTCTTTTCCTTCTATCTGCGCGGCTGTCCTTTTTTGAAAAATCCTCGCGTTCCACCGCGGTCTTATATACATATACATCTCAGTGGCGCTCGTTTTCTCGCTCTTTCACGCCTCCCGCACCACCATCCGCGTCAACTCTGATTCTTCCATCATTGTCGAAGCGCGCAATCCCGGGCCTACACGGCGTACCGGCCTTCCAGGGAAACAATATAATATACACCCGCGAAATCTCCGTGCACGCTATCGAAAAAAAATCAAATAAAAGAAAAGGGGTCTGCGTCCTGAGCACGGGCATCACGAAGGAGCAGCGCACTGGAGCGAGTTCGCCGGCCCCCGTATCTCCCCTCTCGGCCCAGGCTCTTCGAGCTCGCATCCTGGGCGCTGTCCAGTCCCATGGCCGTCTCCTTATCGAGCGGCGGGATTTGGGCTACCGACTGGACGCTGCATAGATATCGAAGCGGCACGCAGCTCCTCTGGCAACGCTGATCTGAATCCCCGTCTTCGCGTGTTTTTCTTTTTATACCCTCGGTAAAAAAAAATGGTGATGAAAATAAAAGGGTGAAGGCATGGCGGCGCAGAGATATACAGAGTGCGGTGGATCTTGCTAGATGCTTCTTCCTCTTCGATTCAGCGCTATAGATGCTTCCGTGTGGTATACTCCGTTGCGAGCTTGCCATCTAGAAAAGAGGGCTTAGATTTGCTCTTTATTTATTTTGTTTATTAAAGCTAGTTTTTTAGTCTCATAGCCAGCAGCGCGTTTTGCCAAAAATTCTGTGTCCTCCGTTCTTATATTCATTGCCGCCAAGGGACCAGCTAGCACTCGGGCAAAGTTTTTTTCGGCCATTGGACTGAAAGGAAGGAAGCGCTCATCAATCAACGTGTTCGCACATGTAAGCCAGATCGTGGCTTCTTAATGCGGGGATGGAGGGCGGTATTCGGTGGAAGAAACATGAAAAGATGAATTAAAAAGAGATAGAAGAAGCGAGGTTGACTTGAATGAGATGAAGTGTATATATATGTCAAGCATATAACGTATAGCGTAGTATAGTATAAAGCTGTCGGCAAACTGTGCACGTATGCCTTAGATGCGAGCGTCGAGTCGGCGATCTGTTTCCCCAGCGTGAGGGAAATGCGGGTTTTATGAATGCCGCAAGAACTAGGGCATGCTTACGAAGAAAAAAGAAAAAAAGAGTACGTTCTTTACTTTTAGCGGGAAAGCTGTTATACGTGGAGTATTTTTTCAAAGTGAAAGTGTCCACCCTCGCTTTAATAAGATGTTTAATATGACAAGCTCTCACTCAAGCCTACCCTTGTACTGAGACCAAAGGTCGGCAGAAGATGTGGAGCTCACTCGGGCTCACTCATGAAATATACTTTGCCTTTAGGGCTCACTCGGAATCACACTCATCAAAATTTTCCTCATTCGGACTCACTCGGACTCAGACTCACCGAAATTTTTCTCAGCCGGACTGACTCGGACTCAAACTCGCCAATATATTGCTCGCTCGGACTCCCTCATACTCAGACTCACGGCTCGATCTGAGTCTGAGTGAGTCTGACTGAGTCGACTCATGAGTCCATTAGCGTATGCTTAACGTTTTCGAACATAGTGTAAATGCTCTTTAACATCAATATCCCATATAACTAGTGTGCTACTTGGAGCGCTTTGATCTCATACCTTCAAATACGATTTATCAATGGTTACAATCCGTTAAGAACATTTTGATCGAGTGATGACTCACACAAGGTACTTTATCAAGAGCGTCTCGTAAAAGATTTTGCCAGAGGAAGGTCGAACCCCCATCTCCTCGGCCCCCTCCGTAACTCACGCGTCTGATGAATAAATATTGAGGTGGCGTATGAACGCTAGTGTTTTGAAATAAGTGTGAGTAGACATGTTTATAAACGCGAGTCATCATAAGGCTGATCGTACTGCTGAAGTTGAGTAGATGGGAGTCTGAGACAAGATAATATATTCCAGTTTGTGTACCGTTTTCCTCCAAAACATGACGCGGGCTTCCATCGCCACTCAAACGCAGCTCAGTAATTATCGCACTTAATTGCGACCAAGGCGGAACTACAACACGAAACCATGTTATAGAACCAGCGCCTGAGGCGATTGTTTTGCATACTTAATTAAGCTTGAAAGAACGTGAATACTACATTTGTCACTGTCGCGGCCGAGTGCGCGTTGGCAATTTCCTTCTTTCGTTTTCACTTGTCTGGCGGAATACCTGCCTAATGCGATTCTTTTCAGACTAGCCATTTTAGGCGGGTCTTTGGCGCATTCACATTCAAACGACTTACGCTCTGCTAGCGTTGTATTCAATGGCACGTTTTGTGCTTACTCTTTTTCTGCGCATAGAAGCCGCGGAAAGTCTCCCACGCAAGGTCTATCTATCTATCTATCCCTCCCTCCCTCCCTCCCTCCCTCTCTCTCTCTCTCTCTCTCTCTCTCTCTCTCTCTCTCTATATATATATATATATATATATATATATATATATATATATATATATATATATATATATATATATATATATGTATATTTTTTTCTCGACAGTTTTGAATGCAGTTCTCGTCTATATTCACCTTTGTGCTTCGCCTTTATACCGCCTTTGATAAGCGACGCCCAACCGAAGTGACTTCCGGGCGTGCTTGCAAGAGTAAGCATTACCGCCTACTGCTGACAGCACGTCTCTTCTATAGTTAGCTCCCATCTCAAACTTTTCGTTGCACAAACCGCTGACACACCGCAAATTCCGGCACTCTAACCAGGGCGCGTAACCTAACCCGTATGTTAGTGAGTGCCACAGTATTTCACCGAATATTGATGTCTACGCGCTTTTCTTTACGAGCTACGTACTAGAGATTGGGGCTTCACTTTTAGAAGCGAAGTATCTTAAGGCGGAGCTCAATCCCGTGGTGGTGGTGGTGGTGGTGGTGTGCGGCGTGACCACCCTTACTGCGCATGCGCATACCCTCTCCACACACCTCCTCTCCACACACCCTCCCCCTTCCTCTCTCCACTTTCCCTCTCCCCTCCCCTTCTCCCATGCCCCTCTCCCCTCCCCCTTTCCACTCTTCCACTGAAACGCGGGCTAGACATGCCAAAATTCTCTCCTGCGCAACGCCGCGATGAGCTCGAGCGCATGCGCGTCCCCTCCCCTTCTCCCTCCTCTCGTACGCTGCCCCCCTCTCGCCCGCCTGTCGACCGCGTTCCCCGCTCGCCCTGTGAGAATTAACGGCCGGGCTAGATGGAAGATACGACGCGCGTAGCGTCCCTCTTCGCGTTCCACGACGCGAGGTCGGTAGCATGCCCAACGAACGCCAACGAAACGCGATCGTGCAAGTGCTCCGGCTTCGCATCGCCTCATGGTCCCCTTTAGCGGGAGATGGTGTAATTTTTTGTATAGATTATTTCGTCGCAGACGCATATGTAATTACGCATCTTTGCTTATTTATTCCCTACGCATTATCTTCACAGATGTCGCGGTTTTGTTTTTGTTGATTTGTGTTTTGCATTCTTGTGTCATGTTTACTGAATACACGTACGTGAGGGACTGTTTTGCGTCTTCCTCTGTTTCTGTACGCGAGATTACGCGACATTAGAAATTCGCTTCCCTGTAATGAAACTCCTGATCGATGCGTTGATTGATTGATTGATTGATTGATTGATTGATTGATTGATTGATTGATTGATTGATTGATTGATTGAAGTTAAACGCGCGAAGATTCGAACATCCGCTTTGGACCTCATTGACCTCACTGACCTTCAGAATAAAGGACCTCTTTCATTTTGTGCGTGTTTTATGGAGCCCGGAAGTCAATGCATGCATGCGAGATAGGGAGCGAAAGAAAATTACGCAGTGTTTGTTTTTGCAGCGGGCTGGCTACAGTATACACAGACCGCGCCCTCATCACGTGACCCCACATGCTGGGCACGCCACACACACAGATTCGGCCATGTATCCAAGGCGGGGTGGCGGGTTCTGCGGCGCATGTGGCCAGGCAAGAGACAGCGCTCCACAAAAGCCCGTCTCGATAGCAGTATAAACAAAGCCGGGGCCCGGTCGCTGACTCGCAGCACTTTGAGCCGCGAGATGTGCATGCTTCGAATAGGGCGGTGTACACGAACGGCCATCTGTATGCGTCTCCATAGAGTCGCGTGGCCCATCTCGTCCCGTCTTCCTATTGCGACGTCTCTCTCTCTCTCTCTCTCATTCTAACGTCCTTACGTCGCTTGGGCTCTTTGGCCCTTGACGCCTTCGTTTGATCGGTTCCAGAGACTTCATCCGATGCCGAGACCGAAATTACCTGCAGAGGATAGATACAAGGGTGAGCACACATGCGGAAGTTAGGAAAACTAACGCACGTATTGCGTCGTGATATACCTTGTTGCTTACTTTGCGCTGGTCCGGTATATATATATATTATTCGCTACATCTCTTCTGCGATTCCGGGGCCTTTTGTGTTCCCAGCGCATTCTTTTAGGTCTTGGGCAATGCTCTTGCAAAACTGATTTTTTTCTTAACATAAAATAATTTACTCCTGCATAGACGTGGGGCCAATCACACGAATTAAGGATGCGATAACTAGAAGGCCTTGGAATTGTACGCTATCGCACTGCGGCAGTTGACATGCGGGGTAAGTCGTTTGATTGTTCAACGTTCTGGCTCCGCACAGAGTTGAGCCTTGCAAACATCCTCGCAGACCACCTGATTGCTTTCAAGAGCAGGTCACCCGAAAAAACAAATTAATTTGCTTAGCAGGCAGACATTGCCGAATTAATGAGTTATTCGCGGTTTACGCGAAGGAGCGCGTTGAAAATGTTACTTGCACATAAAATATGTAGAGAAAAAAGACACGCAAACTTCTGAATTGTAATTACTCACTTATTACAGAAAAATTATTTGGTTGACATCGCTGTATAGGTGCTCCTGTGAAAGCAGATTGCACGTATTTACCTCGCTTTTACCGAGAGCCCGTCTTTTTACGGTAATCTAATTGTTGTTGCTCAATGCTTTGTTACTCTCCTTACAGTTTATCAACGCCCCTGTCTTGGAAATAAGCTGCTTTCTTTAAGTACAGTTAAACGAAGTTACTTGAGTTCTTTGAGGGTGGCTACTGTACGATCAACCGTTCACCGCTGCAGCCGATCAATACAGATTGACTCTTGTTATCGGCGTGCTCTTCAACGCTTTCATTTTTTTTTGCGTATTTTGTTTTGCCTTTCACGCATCACGTTCAATTGCACTGACGAGAAGAAAATGACTGGAGGAAAAAAAAAAAAGAAATGAACGCCGATTTTGCAAGTAGCGCTACCGGGTCACTGCGCCACCGATAACGCAACGCGCTCTTGGTCGTGTGATCTTTGCGAAGGCGTCCAGATTGCCATATTCAATTACCTCCATGAAGTCAACGACGTGTGATGGTGGAAGGTGGCGCCAGGTCTTTCGCTGGCTTCGCCGTTGGAACGTGAAGTTGGCAATGACCGCGTAATTTAATGCTGGAAAGCTTGAAACCTCCCTCCCTCCTTCGCCCCTATTCTGTCTCTTCCTGTCCTTTTGCACGTTGATTCGCAACGCAAGCTTCGAAAGAAGCTTCCCCCCCTGACCCTCTCCTGATCCCCCCCCCTCACACTTCTTTCCATATACACTCGCAGCTGCTGTACCGTGGGAGTTTATATTGAAAGTTTGAGAAAGCGATCGACTACAAACAAACGAACAAACAAACAAACAAACAAACAAACAGTAAATAAATCAATGGCTCAAGTTAGACGTCTTTAAAGAATACATGTTTTTCACATGGACACTTAGCTTCTAACTCAGCACTCAACTTCTAGTTATAATGTATATCACGGTGAACATGCCTTAACAGTAAAATTTCCTCTATAATGCACGCAAAACAACCTGTGTGCACCAACACCTATACAAAACCTGCGCGAAACACACAAGCGCACGCACATGCGTATGCATGTGCGTGCGCTTGTGCCTGTGCTCATGCACGTTGCCTATACACACGCGTACGTTTTCACGCATGCGCACGCAGGTGAACTACAGTGCGAAGCCGCGCTGTCAGCTAGCTCTAAAATTTAGACGTCTAGCCCCAGTTTCGCGCAGGAATTTCTCGAAGCACGCAACCGCACGCGTGGTTGTCGCATACCGTGGCGCGTCAGAAAAAAAAAAAACAAAAAAAAAAACCCCGAGTGCCAAGAAAATTTCACGCGTGAGGCGGCACCGCGAAGGGGGATGGGTAAAAAGAAGTCTCACGGAGTGGAGTACGTTGAAGGGCTGGAGCTATAGTAGAACTCAAGTCCTTTGCGATAGTAGACTCTTGGCGAGAGGATAAAGGACAGTCGCTAAAACTATTTAAAAGAAATACTATACATAGGATAAATAAGGTGGTGCTGTTCTTATGTAGTCCCGCGTTAGGTCTGAGATGTGAGAACTGCATTGTAACGAACTAGACAAAATTAGACGAAGGACTAGACGAGGCAAAAAAATAAAAATAAAGGCGAGCATAGTACCAAGGAGAAAGGAAGTACTCCATCCACGAATCGGAGAAGCGAAGAACGCGCCGACCGGCGCGGTCGCCTTCCGTTATATACGGAGTTAAACAACAAGTAACGGAACGGGCCATGCTCGTCGGCCGCAGGAATGTCGTGTTCCGGGGCTCGGGAACGTGGTCGCAAACAAGTCGCAAGTGCGCGCGCAACGAAACCATGCGTTCCGGAAACATTCCTCGTCGTCTTTGTCGTCGTCGTCTTTCCAAAACTCGCCGGGCGGCAACGCGTTGATTCTTTTGCTTCGTCTTCGGAACGGCTGCGGCTAGACGCATTTCGATCGCGACTTACCGCAGCCCTCGAGAATGCTCCAGGGTTTGGGACGAGAGGGAAAGAGCGAAGACTCCGGAAAAGGGGAAAGGAGGTGTTGCGACTACTAGGACAATGAGATAAACGAACGGCGCGAGCTATAGGAGTAAGCACCATACTTTCTTCAGCCGTTACCACTCGGTATATTTGTGGATGTACGTCTTGCTGCCGCGAGAACGCTCGAAGTCGCGCTCACACTTCGAGGCGCGCTGCTTGAACAACACGAGTGTCAGCACGAACGTGTAGGCGCGAAGAGACTTCGCACGCCTTTCTTGGTCTCCGCTAGACCAGGCTCCAAGTGTTGTCGCTAGGAATGCGTGCAATGAAGAGCGCGCGCAATGCTTCAGCTCTTCCGTCACCGCGAAGCCACTTGTTCTGGCAAGCGGTGTGTCTTTGAATGCCATACATGTTATGTCTACCTGAAATCTTGTATCTGCTTACCACAAAAGAAACCAGCTTTCGATCGTTTTTGTGTACACTTGCCGGTGTGACAGCCGCATAGAGGCAGCGTCTTCTGTCGTAACGCCTCTGATGCGCTCAGGGCCGCTCGCGTGTTTTCGTATAGCGTCGCAAAATCTTCACGCGCATATTAATCGCGCCGACAAACAAGGGACAAACTGCCGGCCGGGAGTGACGCAAACTCCAGCGTTTTTGTGGCAAGCTGCATGTTGTGTGAATGAGCCTTTGTGTACACACATGCACACACGCACGACCACGCCTCTTTTGACAGCGCGCTCACGCAGGGTGCATACGCCGAGCTGAAAGGCCAATTGTCCAGTGCGGGACAAAACGATAGCTTTAATCTCGTTGGCCGTAGAGGGGTGAAGCGTAGCATTTTAAGGCAATTACCGCGTATGACAGTTGAACGCTTCGAATCGGGGCGCTATAAATTACCAAGCTGGGGCTGCCGGATGTGTCCCTCGTCCGCTTGGGTGGACGGGGTTCTGCCTCGTATGAACGGATATACACTTACTTTATTATTATTTTTTCATGGGCGGACATTGGAGTTGGCAGGACGTGGAACACGTCAGCCAGGCCAGACCACTCGTTAATGATTTTGTGATGATTGCAATTTGACTCGGCAAATTGTACCGCCAAACACCGTTAACGCTGACCGATGCGCAAACGGTCGTTATGGTAGCCAGCGCGCGTGTGGCATTCACATACATGCAATTAGTGCTCTCATGTCTCGCAAGACGTCAGTCTGCTCGCGGCATATCAGACGAGGTCAAACGTTCGGTTTTTGCGGGACAGCTCAGAGGGGTTACTCCTGAGTGTACCGTGATTATCTGTCCCGATAATCAGGGCTGCGGATACCCTTCGTAATTGGCTCTTCCATGACAATACTTTAGTGACAACTTGCCATTGACAACGACGTCGCCGCGGCTCGTGTCAGGGGAATACGATCGTACTTAATCGGAGCGAAGTTCCCCGGGCATGTTTATCAGCGTATACAAAATCTTTAGCGTCTGACATCCATTTGCCGCAGCCGCTGGTCTCCGTTTATATATACAAATATATACTGACTGCCAGCCGTTTGAAGACAAACTCTGAAAGCTGGGTAGGAGGAGGGCGGTGCGTCGTTAACCGCATGTTTACGAACGATCGTTTGCATTGGAAATATGACGTGCTTTTTTTTTTTCCTTTTAATTTCCTCCACTCGCAGTCTCGGAATGCACTGTTTGTCTGTCTAAACTTAACGGGGCAGTTGCTTCGCAAGCGAAGACCACATATGGCTCGCAGCTGAACGCTTGATCGAGGTTGAAGATGCGCAACCGCTTTCCAAACAAGACGAACGGCGCACTCCAGACGTGGCCATAAAAGTAACCATAGCAAAGGAAGGTTGGAGCCGTCGCCTAAACTGCGCGCACTATACCGTGCTATCCATAACGTATCACGCTCTTTTCATAAGCCGTAAATTGCGGCGCGTAGTAGCGATGCTTGGCAGGTATTATCGCAATTATTTGTTTGCGCAATGCTAGGCTTCAAAACAAAGGCATCACGGCACGAAAATGAATTGATTTCTGCCTGCAAGGTGAATCGGCATTCTCTGTTGTAATGAGTATATTGTTGGTCGTTGCAAATATACCACCGCCGTAAGTGGCGCTATAGACATCAGTGGTACTGACATAACTATAGTGGCACTATAGGCATAAGTAGCGCCCCAACGATCGAGGACACTTGCATTAAAAGCACTGAAAACTGGGCGATTTGGAAATCCATACACAAATACAAGGACGCAAATAACAAATGACTATAGAAGTGCCGCCCGTGTCGTCCACATCGTCTCGTCCTTTCCTATTTGTGCCCTTCAGTTTTAGCCACTTATATATCTGCATCACGGTTAATTGTGAGTCTCTGTAATTTCGCAGCGTCACTAAGGCAGCGTCAATACATGGCACACCACATCAACGCCGACCATGCCAACCTTGCTCATGTATAGGCACGTTGGCTCCTTAGCTTAGTTCCAAAAGACAATATTCACTAATAGTATCGATCCAGGTACTCTCCACTCCCGTCTCTTTGTCTGCCTGTCTTTTTTTTTTATTATTTACTGATGTTACCGCGCCACTCAAGCACCAACGATCACGTCAGAGATGTCCGCTTCTCAATGTTTCTCCAAGGACTTCGATCGCGTATAGCCACTGGAACGACGATCAGGTCCGTTGCGCCCGTTTCCGTATTTTTTTTTTTCATTCTTCTTCTTATGTGACTCAACAACGGACTCCTCGTTTCTGGCGGGTGATCACGTTTTGCCCGTGTCCGCAGCGTCACGTCGGGAGAGTTTCGTTTGGGGTCTTGCCAAGATCGGGACATTGGGGAGAAGGACCACGATTACTGTCCCTTACGTGCGCATTCTGTGCTCAGCGTTTCCGCGATATTCGCGGTGCTTCCGGAAAGAAGAAAATAAACGAGCAAGACACTGTACAGGAAGCGCTGGTCTGGGCGTTCCCGTTTCAGCGTGTAAACAAGCCAGAAACGTCCAGTGTGCGAAGCCTGACGCCATCGTTGCTGCAGATGGAAGCGGATGAGACGGATCGTCGTTATCCTCGTCTCCCGCTCTTCTTTTGTCCGAGGATGCGCGTTGTCAGCGCTACCGAAGGCCTGTCTGTATGACGTCTTTCGTAGGTTTATTCAGTCCATAGAGACTACTGGTATTATATACGCGCAGCTGGACGTATGATCAGGACCAGCGCGCAAGCGTGCCTCCTCGCTTTGGTTCCTGCAGTAGTTCTGGCTGGGTCTTGCTCAACCGTGGTCTCGCTTAATGGAGCGCAATAAACCTGCGAGGAAGCCAGCCGTAGAGTGGTTGTTCGGGAGTTAATTACACTACCGATGCTCTAGCTTCGGTAAGGACACTAGTTGGTTGCTTTGCTTAGAGATCACCTTATACTGCGATCTTTTTTTTTTTTTTCAGTGACCACATTTGCAGCATAGGGTTAACCGAAACGAAAGGCATTTTTTTTTTACCGTTACTGCAATTTCGAGACTGGAAGACGGTGCGTTCTTCTTTTAACGCTCAAACAAACGAGTAATGAACATGTTATGTCAGAGATGAACTCCTTGCTTTCGGTTCGTAAACTCGAAGTGCTTTGCCATTTGGAGTTCTGTTCTGACATAAGATTTATTACCAAAAAAGAAAAAAAAAGACACCGAACACACGCGTAAGAGAGCTATACTTCACGACTACTTTTTGTGAGCAAGACCCAGACAGCGTCTATAAGTCCCAGCAAGTAGAAGAGCCGAAACAATCGAAATTTTAGGCTGGGGCACGTAATGGTTAGCGGAAGGGACAGAACACAACCATTTCGAGTTTAACAGACAGTTGAGAGAAATACTGGTGGAGTCGTCATTGTTACATTCCGAAAACTGTGGTGTTTGTCGATTCGAATTCTCTACTATTGTACCTCGTGTCCCCTTTTTGCCAATTTCTTCTTCAATATTCTGACACGCGACTCTCGCGCAGTTTTTGTGAACGGTTTTCTTCGAGCTCCCGACACGTTGAGTCACGTCCCAGCGGCTAGCGCTTAATCAACTAAATAAAGCGAATCCTAACAATACGAAACACGATTTCATAATCGAGAACACACCGTAGAACAGAGTGAAGCTTTAAAAACGTCGCAAATAAAGGAAACAAAAACGCGAGTAGCTAAAACCCCAGTCACTTTTACGCAACCATTTTGCGTTTTACACCGCGAAATACGGGCGCCGCTTAGAAAGAGGTACGGGGCCCGCCTGTACTGCATCTTGCAAAATCCCCGGCGACAGCTCCGTGAGCTCCAAGACGAACGAGCTTTGCACCACCGCGCCTTTGAGTCTCCCAGTCTGCTACGCGTGGCTTTTCAAAAGCTCAGGCTAGAGCTTAGGTCGGTCTTTTCTCCCAGACGCTTATCTATAAGGCAGCCTTTTCTCCAGCGTTGAACGGCGGAGTGGCCATTGACTTCATTACGCGCACTGAACCACTGCGGTAGAGAAGACGAAGTCTATAGAAACGTGAGCTAAAGAGTAACACCCGTACACACACACACACACACACACACACACACACACACACACACACACACACACACACACACACACACACACACACACACACACACACACTATATATATATATATATATATATATATATATATATATATATATATATATATATATATATATATATATATATATATATTCGGACTATTATAGAAATTTCCAAGGGGCCACCAAAACTATGTACATCATGCAGTATATACAGAGAACACAGGGAACTTTATTGGGTACTGATACTGAAAGACAATGGTTCGCATCACCGCAACAGCATGACGCAACAAACGATTTACAGTGGGCGCATATACATACACGAATACACAGGTACCATCTAGTTTAACTCGAAGGACCGCATTCCTGTCATATTTGCGCGACCTGCCGTGCATCTTCTACTTCGGCACAGCCGCGATGTGCGCGCTTCTATACAGCGACTAAACAGGGTTGCCGGGCGACGGGGCGCGACGTCGCGCGGAGTGCGACGCTAATTACGGAGAAATATAGCGAGTCGCCGCTGCTCTTTAGGCCAAGTCAGGTTCAAGAGGGCCCTCCATAATCCTCTTAACATTTCGTTCCACACCACTCGCATTACCGCGCGTATACACGCTCGCGCGTCACGTTCGTGCAGCATCGCGCATAGCTCTTGCAGTGGATCCGCACGATATAAAGTGCCGTGCAAATACCCTCAAAGCCCGCGCTACTAATGCCTCCGGTAGAGACACT